>NC_056726.1:1527834657-1528004657 GCF_019279795.1 Protopterus annectens
CCGGAGACTCCCCATGCTGTGGAATAAAATCCCGGTCCATGTGAGGCAGAGCACCTCGCTGACTCTGTTCAAGAGAGGTCTTGACCGGTGGATGGGAGATCGTAGGTTTACCCCAGGAATCATCTCTGTGTCACTGCTGGACAGGAGGCACAACAAACTAATGGGCACATTATTTCTAACATAAGGGGTGGCGTAAGCCACATAACTTTGGGCTAGGCTTATAAATGCCTTAGGGCAGATAGCCTAGTATAAACCTATGAACCTATGAACCTAAGACTATCTGTGGAGATAAGGTGGCATTAGCTTCTATTCTCAACCTCAGCACTTTGTCCTGAGATAAAGCTTGATGTCAGGCACCAGTAACCAAGCGGTACGAGAATTCATTCTGTTGTAGTAAGATCAGCAAAGATGAAAACAGTTTTGCTCCAGAACTCATTCATCTTACTGGAACTGTAGTCAGAGTGAAAATGCACAAGGTTGGAATAAGTTCTTGCAGTCATATGACACACAAGCAAATTGACATTAGATCTTCTTAAAATCGTATACTTTGACATAAAGGAAAATTTGGTGCACTCTAAAAAAACCTACTCTTTTAGAAGCACTATGCAGTACTTTAAGATCATATTAATAAATGTTTCAGTGCTACTCAGGAATATAGCAAATCTTAGGCAGATTTGGGGTATGGGTATCCCACATACGAGGTGGTCTGAAGCAGTATGTAACAGCTGCCATAAACCAAAGAGGCTGGTTCAATAAACTCTTTGTTCTTATGAAACAACACAGATATGGACAGCTGAGGAAATCAGGAAACAAGCCCACTTTACACTTATATTCTGGTGTAACTGAATGACACTAGTATAAACATGTTACTGACTTTGTGTTTGGCTGGGTAGTGGTTATTATAGCAATAACCCATGCCTGGGTGTGGGTAATGCTGGATTTACCCACGGTTGGTGTGGTTTGGTCACGAGGGCAAAGCCCGAGTGGCCGAACAAAGCCAACCGTGGGTAAATCCAGCATTACCCACACCCAGGCGTGGGTTATTGCTATTATTCAATGACATTATTTAAGAAAAAAAATAATTACTTTTCTTAAATAATGGTATTGTATAATGCCTCCTTACTGCCCTTCCATAGCTGTCTGGTATTTTGCAGCAGTTCTGATGTACTGTGCATGCGTACGCCTACACAGTACATCAGAGCTGTTGGCAAAAGCAATGGAGAAAGCAAGATCTCCTTTGCTTTTTACAAACTGTTTTGCTATGTTAAATGGGTTTAACATAGCGAGACAGCTTTAAAATAAGCAATGGAAATCTCAGTTGCTTATTTTAAAGCTGTCTCGCTATGTTAAACCCATTTAACATAGCGAAACAGTTTTGAAAAAAAGCAACGCAGAAAGCAAGATCTCCATTGCTTTTTACAAACTGTTTTGCTATGTTAAATGGGTTTAACATAGCGAGACAGCTTTAAAAAAAGAAACGGAGATTTCCGTTGCTTATTTTAAAGCTGTATCGCTATGTTAAACTCGTTTAACATAGCGAAACAGTGTTGCTGTAAGAGTTATAGTAATGGAAAAAGTCTGGGCGACCGGACCTTTTTCCATTACTGTAACTCGGATTTACAACGTGCACGCTGACCAATCAGCGTGCACATTTTTGAATATTAATGGGGGGGGGGTTGTTGTATAATGTCCCTTATGTAACTCCAAGCCAAGCATAAAAAAATTACTCAGACATGTGCATATGCTGGCATATAAATGCGCATGCGTGTACTCACACACACTCACACACACACACACACACACACACACACACACACACACACACTGATGTTGCTCAGTTTCTGTAATATGTGCTGTTTGTGGTATGACTGAATATGTATACCAGTACTTGTTGTTCATTTGAGAAGTGCGAGGGACAGATGGCACTCCATTTCATCAATTTCAGTGGTGAAATTCTCTTCTCTCTGTGCTACATACATATAACAGTCTCCCTTTGTGAGGCTATTTACCCCTCATAATTTCTAATCTAGGGCTGTGGGTCAAATGGCATCATAGAAAAAGTTTTTCTGCCTATAACCAGCATCAAAAAGAGATCATTACCTTGAAAATGGCAATCATTTGATTTTTCACATTGCAGCCTCCTTTATCAGTACAGGGAAATATTTATTATAAGTAGAGATTACATTGACAGAGTGTTGAAACAGCCTTTATTTGTTTATTTATTTTTGCTGCTTTGTTAACAGAGCAATGGACTTTATCACAAAGGACTTAGGACCATTTTAAGTCACTGGCTGGAGAAGACAGCTTTGTACAAAAAATTATAGTATGCAACAGTAATTGCAATACTTAACAGTATTAAATTTTATCTATAGCAGAAACTGTATAACTAGAATCAATAAGAAATACAAGCAGAGTACTAAGTGATCAGTACTTTGTTAATACTAGAAACAGGAAAAAAAAAACAATTCTCTTCTTCAAGACCTTCAGTTCTGTCATAGTTCGCACTGCTATTCCACAGACCTCAATGCAAGTTGAGTGCATGTGTTTTAAATATTTCATTTTCGGTTTTTATTTTGAAAAGGTTTGTTTTTTTCTTGTGCATCACTGTAGTAAAGAAAAAAACATACAAACATCTATACTTATTTATTGACATTTAATTACTGGGAAAGTCCGACTACGTAGAAGTCCATTTTCAACGGAGGCCCGAGGAGAAGAGTTCCAAATTATTACAAAACATTTTAAGAACAATAATTTTACAATATTCAAAAATAAAACAAAAACATCTGCAGTTTAAATAATTATAACAAATAAGACATATTATAAAAAATTGGTTAAGAATCGATACAAGGTATATGACAATCATTAAATATTCAGAGAAATTTTAGAAAGTTTGTAGAAAAATTAAAGGTAAGATAGTCTAATACAAAGAGTAATTGTAATATGAACAGACGGAAAAACAGGATTATGAAATATTTACAGAGAAAGTCAAGGAAGAGAATTAAGTATCAGTAAGGAAGTAAGTGAATAAGAGAGAGAAAGGATGTATAAGAAATGAAAGGGTACTTGTTCACATTTAGGGATATAGCTTATCCTGGTTTTGAGCAAGAACAAATCCAGATTTTAGTTAGGAAGTCTTTCAGAGTGGTTTTGAAAGATAGGAGGGAGGGTATAGACTTGATGGATACAGGAAAGGAGTTATAGGCCTTAGCAACATTGTAAGAGTACAGACAATGACGAGCAGATTTGCTGTGTTTGAAGACAGACAGGAGTTTTTGGTCACTGGATCACAATGACCAACTGGGAACAGAGTTGTGTAGAATGTTGTTTAGTTCTGGACATGCATATGGATGCTGAATAATTTTATAGGTGGTAAGAAGTTAGGCATATATTAGTTGATATGGCAGTTGTAACCAATGTAGTCTTTTCAGTGCTATACAGTGGTGGATATGTGCTTCAAATCTAGTAACTTTGCTATAGCATTGTTCAAGTTTTAACTTTTGTGAAGCCTGGAGGTTAGTAAGGAAGGGAGCACCATCAAGAAGAGCGGGGAGGAGATAAGACATGGTAAGTGTAGCTTTAGTTGGGTCGGTGATAAAGTTTTTGGCTCTGTAAAGCATGCCTAGTTTTTGATGGCTTTTTCGTATGCAATTTTGTATATACAGGTCGAAAGTAAGATTATCATCTGCTATCACCCCTAATAGTTTGCTGTGAGAATTGACTTTAGTGGGTGTGTTATCAAGAGAAAGGACTTTAAATTTTGTTTTTTCATGAGAGAGGGATTTGGGGAAAAAAGTAGTAGTTTGGTCTTTTTAGGGTTGAGCATGAATTGTGAGTTACGGAGCCATGTTTCAGTGGCTGTTAAAGCTTCCTGAGTAACTTTCTGGAGGTGTACCATGTTGTCAGATGGACAAATGAGAGTGGAATCATCTGTTTATTGTATTAGGGTAACCTGTTATGTGAAAGTATAGAGGGTGTTGGTGAAAATGTTAAAGAGAAGGGGACTGAGGATAGAGTATTGTGGTCCCCCGGTTGTGACTGGGAAGTAAGGAGAGAGCATGGAGTGCAATTTTACTGACTGATACCTACTGGACAGGTAGCTTTTGAACCATAGAAGGATGGGCTGAGAGAGACCTAGTGAGGACATTTGAAGTAAAGGTTTGCTGTGACAAACTGTGTTGAAGGTTTAGACAAGTCTAGAAATAAGGAAGAGCCCAGTTTGCCATTATCTCTAGCTTTATTGACAGTATCTATATAGGTTAGAAGGGTAGTGCTAGTACGATGGGAAGGGTGGAAGCCATGTTGTGTAGGGGAAAGGAGTTCTTCCTGCAGAAGTTAGTCTAACAATTTTTTTTGAATACATTTTTCAAGTATTTTGGTGAGGGGGTGATAAGATTGTTATAGGTCTAAAGTTATTAATGTCTGTTGAATTTCCTCCTTTGTGCAGAGGGATAATGTGTGACTTTGTCCATAGAGAGGGAATGTGGGATTCCTGGACCTGCCTATTTATAAGGATTGAGAAAGGATAGGCAATGCTGTTGGCTGCTATTTTTAGTTACTCGCTTGGAAGGTCTTCAGCTGAAGAAGAGCACAATTTAAGTTTGTTTAAGGTTGGTTGTGTATAGAATGTGGGCATGGCTTTGAAGGTGAAAGTGGAAGTGGTGATATGTGGCTGCTGGGCAGATGTTGAGGAATCCTTGTTTAGAGATGCTATTACTCTCTATAAAATAAAAGTTGAACTGTATTGCAGTTTCAGGAGGTGAGTTATCTGGAGAGGTGCTTGGGTTGAACTTTTGGCTGAGAGGTAAGATTTCTTTAATGGATGTCCAAACTTTTTTAGGGTTGATTTAGTATTATTCTGAAAGTTATTATAGTATAGTTTGTTGTCTTCATTTATGTGCTTATTAGCACAATTATGAAGCATTCTGAAGTTTTCAAGATATTGAGATGGTTCTTTCCATGCTTTTTCTCTCTCCTACATTAGAATTCGACTCTCTTTGGTTAGTCAGATTGCTTTAGATGCATTCAGTCTCTTCCTTCCAGGAGGTGCAAGGCTATTTGGGATATTTAAAAATTTGTATTGAATTCAATTACAACATCATCTAAGGGGAGGATTGTTAGGAAGTTCCAGTTACTAGATAATAGTGTAGAAGTAAACATTTCTGAGTTAAACTTGGAAAAGTTACACATTGTTTTATAAATATGCTGTTTAACTGGATTTGTGAGATGTCTATTTTTTTTTAATTTCCCCAAGTTTTTATGGTTTCTAATAACATGACGGGAATGGACCCTATTCCTAAGTCAAAGTAAGATTCCATTTCTGGAAATTAGTATTGGTTCAATCTTTCACGTTAGCCAGGCGTGCTATTTGCAGCACCCACAATATGTCCAGTAATGACTCCTTTATTTTATTTATTTTAGTTTACGTTTGTTGACCGGGTTAGTCTAACTGGATATATGTCCATTTTCAGTAGAGGCCCAGGGAGGAAAGCTCCACTACAGCATTACATAAATTGATACAAATAAGTACGTAAAATACATATTTTAAAAAATTAATTAAACATAGAGACCAATAATAGTGAATATACCCTGCATAAGAGAATATAAAAATGACATGATTATAACAAGATTAATATGTGAAAAGCATAGGCAATATTAGAAAGTAAAGACACATACTTAATATAAAAAGACAACTCCGTTTTTTTATTTTTTTGTCAGGGATGCATATTTTGTGCATGTGAAGATGGTGGTTGAGGAGGAAATATTAGTCAGGATTAGTACATGGGCAAAGCCATTGTAAGGATAGGTAGATTCTTAGTTGCTTTTTGAAAAGTGGTGTGGAATCCAGGGATGTTAGTTTGTTAGGAAGCTTGTTCCAAGAATTACCAATAGTATTATTAAATAGACAATCTCCAGATTTGTTGTTAGATTTAAGGGTGGCAACTGGTAACTTATTAGCTGAACGTAGGGTTGTTAGATTTTTATATGGGCTAATAAGGCTAGACAGTATGGGTGTATTTGTAGGATGATATAGGATCTTATGGGTAATAGTTAGTTGTTGGAGAAGAAGTTGGTTTTGCAGTTCCAACCATCCTATTTTTTTCAGATTTTGGCAATGGCGGGTCCAGAATGGGGAACCAGTAGCAAATCTGGCAATGTTATTATAGGAGGTGGCCAGCTTGTTTAGATTATTTTTGGATAGGTTAGTATAGATACGTGAGGCATAGAGAAGAGTGGAAATTAAGTGTGTTTGGGCGATTGTAGTCCTGGCAGAGGGAGTAAGGAAGGTTTTTAGCCTATAAAGGGAACCAAGTTTTCTATTAAGTGATTTAATGGTTAAGTTTATATGGGAGTCAAAACTAAGATTATTATCGATTGTTACACCTAAAAGTTTAGTTGTGGTATCAGGTACTATTACAGTGCCATTATTTGATGCTACTGAGAAGTAGATAGGGGGAGACTTTTGGGTAGGGGTGAAAAGTAGAAGTTTGTTTTTTTTAGGGTTTAGGAGGAGACACAGTTTGGAGAACTAATCTTCCACTAAGTTGAATACTTTTTGGATGCTAGACTGTAGTTCAGCCTGAGATGCTGCGGTACAGATTAATGTCGAGTCATCGGCATATTGTATGCAGGTGGTTTGAGGGAGAGATGAATTCAGATCAACTCCTCCTGCAATTCGTGCAGTTACATATATTGGTAACATATCTAAGTACGATTGGTCCTACTCCTGTTGCTCCTCCTACTGTTGGAACTGTCTGACTATCCTTCTTCCACATTGCTCTTGTTTCTGCCTGCAAATCTTGGTATTTTATGACTTTGTGTCTCTCTGCACATAAGACACTGTAGTCACTGGGTGTAGCAATTTCAACGATCAATGCTACTGTTGTCTTCTTATCATGGACTACTATATCTGGTTTTCCCACTTCTGTTGTTTGAACTGTTGGTAATGGTCTAGTCATATAGAGTGGGAGATGATCACTGGCAGAGTCTGACATTGTACCTGTGGTGGAGTACAATCGTATTTTCTCTTTGGGTAAGTAACTACTTGGCCTCCATGGTAAAGTTTGAATTTTTCTCCACTGTTGCTCAATCTCAGAGTTGATATATTTAGCTGGGGGAGGTGTGGAGGAGAATACCCCCTCTTTGGCGGGTTTAATTTTGTTACATTTCTATTTTAATTGTTGGTGGCCAAGTGATTAATTACCCGGAGAGAAAATACAATCTTCTGGGTGTTTGTGTTTTTAAACTTTCAACGTTGTTGTCTTGTTAACATGAAAATGGATGAAATGGTAAGTCAACAGTACGAAGAAGACCTATATATATATATATATATATATATATATATATATATATATATATATATATACATATATATATGGATCTACCTGACAACATCGACAGTGCATAACACCGACAACGACATCACCAACACCACATAATCGACAGTTCACAAACACGACACCTCATACACTCAACATATCATAACAACAACCAACAAACAAAACAAATCCCCTGTCGAAAACCACACACACAACACAAGCACACCAAAATCCTAACAAACAAACACTAAACCTTACATACACAACTATCTACAACCCTAACGAAACCCTAACCCTAAGGTCCGTCACTATCGCACACTCACCTAACCGCGCTAACCCTAACTCACTTAACCGCCCTAACCCAAAAATATCACTACTGCACCCTTACCTAACCCGCGCCCTAACCCTAACTCACTTAACCCACCCCTATCCCTACAGACCGTCAACATCGCACACTTACCTTACTCGCACCCTAACGTCCGTCACTACCGCATACTTACACATCCTTTCCCCATCTAGGTGTTCTCCACGTCGGTGTTTTCATCCGTCGGTCTTCTGAGTTGTCGATCTTCTGGCGTCGGTGATTTCGTTGTCGGTCTTCTCATCTGTCGACGTTCTCAGGTAGACTTGTATATATATATATATATATATATATATATATATATATATATATATATATATATGAAAACACATATTTGCAGTGTATTATGTTGACATTTTTGAATGGTTTGTTAAGTGTGTTTAATATTTAATGCATTTAATGCACAGGATTTCGAGTGCACAACTTCTCAACTGTATGCAAGTTAAATAGTTGTGTATTCAGAGTACTGTAGGTTAAGGTTATTGAGTTTGTCTTGGTTAGGGGTTTGTGGTGGTATGTAGAAAAGTTGTATTTGTGGTGAAAGTAACTGCTGCCATTGTTGTAACGGGCTGCTAGTGATTCTGATTTACAGACACATTTCTCCATTTGTGAATTTGGTGTGACAGTGGAATGGTATATTAAAGTCTGGCAGTCTGGTATGTGGGAAATCCAGGGGGGCTTGGCCCCTTGCAAAAATGTTGCTTAGGGTATTTTTTGCAACTTTAATCATATTTATATTGTTAATGTTTTATATGCTTGATACTTTGTGGCAGCTGTATATATTTTTAGGTATTTTGACATTTAATATTTGTTTTATTCTATATTTGCTTGAATATTCATGCTTATGTATGTAAAACATGCACACACACACACATTTATACATGTGTGTGCATATTTAAATGTGTGTGTGTGTGTGTGTGTGTGTGTGTGTGTGTGTGTGTGTATGTATGTATCTATGTATCTACATATATATATATATATATATATATATATATATATATATATATATATACATTTATTTATAGGTCCATCAGTTCCCCAAGCTAATGGCTGTAGCCAGTAATATCCAGGATATGACAGTATTATATCTTATTTCACCGGATATGGTATGGGGTAGTATCAGGGTATCAGGGTAGTGGGTCTTTGGGTGTTGTAGCACTCAGGCATTTTACAGACTGCCTCTGTCAATAAGGGACATGGGGAGTACCCTGGGAGTGAATTTATAGTTCCCCATCCATTTATCCAAATTCTTTTTGATGAGAGTGAGGGGCATGCTTTGTTTTACGAAGATGGAAAGTTTGTTCCATAGATGAGGTAGCCTTTGGAATACAAATATGTCTCTCCAACAGTTCTGTTACAGTCACAAATAAGGCTCAGCTCGATACAACAAGTAACTCTCACATACTTTTCCTTACCAATATGTAACATTATCATCAGGGCTGGATCAGTGAATACCTTGTAGGTCAGGCATAAGTTACCTCTCAGTAAACAATATGAGATGGAGTAAAGGGATAGGGCCTTTAGTAGGTCTGCATAAGACGTGTGTCTTACTCTTTTTATTTTTTTTGTGAGAAATCTCTGGAACTGCTTCAGTTGGTATAAGTGCCTGATTAGGTACATCCAGAAGGAAACATTGTACTGGATTATGGGCCTGATGAGGGCCAATTACAATGGAACTATGACTTGTTTGATCTTGATGCCAAGCCTTTACTTATAAGGTGAGCCGCACAGAAGGATTTCCTCACTACAATAGTTACCTGGTGGTCAAAGTTTAAGTTACTATATATCTGTGTTCCTAGGTCCCTTACCACTGCGTCTACTTTTAGGTTCATAGGTTGATACTAGGCTATCTGCCCTAGGGCATTTACAAGCCTAGCCAGAGTGTGTTTGGCTTTCGCCACCCTTCTTAGATTAGTTGACTGTGCCTCTGTATAGTAGGTCACAGAAGATAGCCCATTTAATGTTAGTTTACCATGCCTCTGTTTAGCAGTGACACAGAAGAGATCCCAGGGGTAAATTTACGATCTCCCATCCAAACGTCAAGATTCTTCTTGAAGAGGGTCATTGAGGGGCTCTGTCTGACATGGATTGGGATTTTGTTCCAGAGTGAGGGGAGCCTCTGGGATATGAATCTGTCCCTCCAGCATGTTCTATTTATTTCTGTGCCGAGGTTTAAGTCACTGGAGCATGTAGTTCTCATGGATTTGTATTTCTTGAGGTGGAGCATGTCCATTAATTCTGGGTTGGACATGGCTTTATACGTCAGGTACAGATCGCCTCTGAGTAGGCGGTAAGCAACTGAGTAGAGCTGGAGTTTCTTTAGCCTAACTGCATAGGGCATCTGTTTGAGTCCCTTGATCCTCTTGGTGAGGTACTTTTGGGGTCTTTCTAGTTGTAGCAGGTGTCGGGTAAGGTACATCCCAAGTGGGGCATTGTATTCAATTATGGGCCTGATGAGTGATGAGTAGAGGGGCACAATGACCTCTGTTGATCTAGATGTGAACCCCTTCATGATAAGGTGGGCTATATAGAATGTCTTTCTAACCACTTTGGCAATGTGATTGTCAAAGGAGAGATTGCAGTCTACTTGGGTCCCTAAATCCCTAATTACTTCTTCCGTACTTAATGGATTACCACCTATGTGGTAATTTGTGGGCACTTTGTTTTTCCCAAAGGGGATGACTATGCACTTTTTGGCATTTAGCTGTAGGCCATGGCTCTGGCATCAGTTATCCGTTTCTGTGAGAACTTTTTGGAGGATGCTTGTGTCAGCCGACGAGTCAATTATGGCCCCCACTTTGCAGTAATCTGCAAACTTTGTCAGCCATAGTCCTCCTGTGTTAGCCTGTACCTCAGAGAAATATATACTGAACAAGAGAGGTCCCAGGACTGAGCCTTGTGGGACGCCACTTGTAACTGGTTTAGAGTCTGACATGGCACCTGCAATTCTGACCATGTGGGTTCTATCCCTAAGCCAGTTTGCAACCCATCTTGTGATATAGGGGTTGATATTTAAGCTGGTGAGCTTATTTATGATGCCTGAGTGGGGTATTGTGCCGAAGGCTTTTGCAAGGTCAAGGTAGGCTGTGTGGACTACCTTCCCTTCGTCTATGGCCATGGTGACTGTTTCAAAGAAATTGACAAGGTTCAAGAGGCAAGATCTGCCCTTAACAAAGCTGAATTGGGTAGGATCCAGTGTTTGGAGGTTCCCAATGTCTTTGTTTATGAGTTCCATGATGATACGCTCCATAGCATTGCAGACCAGGCTAGTTATGTTTATAGGGCGATAGTTTCTGGGGTCCGTTGTGGCACCACCTTTATGGAGTGGGACCACTGTTGCAGTACGCCATTCTTTGGGTACATATCCTGTTGTACGGCTGAGACTGAACAGTGATTTTAAGTGAGGGTTCAGTTCTTCTTGGAGCTCATGTAAAACGCAGCCCGGGACACCGTCCGGTCCCATTGATGCTGTGTTTTTTGCTTTGGAGAGGGCAGCTCTCACCTGTGCATCTGTGATGTCAGGGAGGCTACACTCTGTTGGGATAGTCATTTGCTCATTTGGGGGGGGAGACGTTTACACTGAACCTGTCTGCCAGGATGTTGGCAATGTCTGTGGGTTCAGTGTATTTTTGTCATTTTGCACTAACTCAGAGCATATCTGGGAGTTTCCACCCAGGTATCTGACATAACTAAAGAAAGCCTTGTGATTATCTTTAGCGTCTTGTGCAATTTTTCTTTCGAAGCTAGCCTTAGATGATTTTATGAGGGATTGTCGTTTCTTACTAGTACTGATCAGAGTTGCCTTCCCTTTCAGGGATTTTGCTCTATCATGCAGTAGCTTCCTCCTTCTGTTGTACAGCTTATTTATGGCTGGGATCCACCAGACAGGTCTCCGGCCTTTGGAGGAGTGTGTCTTGGTTTTATTTGGGATAGCACGATCCATGCATTCCTGTAGGTATCCATAGAAAGCGTTTGTAAAGGATTCTGCAGTTTGGGCCGTATTTTCCACTGGCCCTGGGGCTTTGAAGGATTCCACCTCGGTTTTGAGAAGGGGAAAGTTTGCTTTTGAGAAGTTTTTGACCGTGGTTTCCTTTGCTGGGGGTGGGGACAGGATATGGATGTCCATAGTGATTAATTTATGGTCAGATCTTACCAATGAGGGGTATACCTCTGGTATGGAACATAGAGTCCCCATGTTGGTGATGATCAGGTCCAATATGTTTTCCCCTCTTGTGGGAGTGGTGACCAGTTGTTCCATAGCATCTGAGTTTATAAATTCTAGGAACCATTGGGCTAGGGTGGTGGGGCTTGAGTAGTGCTCCCAGTCTATGTTTGGGTAGTTAAAGTCACCCAATATAATGGTGTTTGGAGAGACCTTCATATTCTCCAGTGTCTTCAGGAAAGCCGAGTGGGGTTCCTGAGTTTGGGAGGGTGGTCTGTAGCAGGCTACAAACTGGAAGGCAGTTTTTCCCACTATTAGTTGCACATGGATGGTCTCAGATGCTTTGTGCAGTGCCACTAGCCTGGAGGTATGGGTATCTTTGATGAATATGGATTCTCCCCCTCCTCTTGTGGTTCGGTCCGAGTTTTGGGGCCGAAAAGCATGGTATGAAGTATAGCCTGGTAGTGCTGGGGTGCTCTCGGGAGCCTTGAACCAGGTTTCTGTTACTGCACAGATATCGATATTCTCCATACTGAGGAGAGCCTCGAGTGCGTGCATCTTGAGGTTCAGACTTCTGGTGTTGAGCAGCATTACCCTTAGTTTCTTTTTCCTTGTGTTGTCTAAGGAGGTGGGTTTGTCTTTTGAGCCTTGGCTAAAAAGGCACTATGGGGGTGGCAAGAGCCTTGGCCAGTATTCAAAAACCCATGGGTGACATGTGCAAGCCGTCCCTAGCGAAGCAACGTGGCTTGTCAAGCATGTCATCCCAGGCTGACAGACACTGGATCCCCCCTTTGAGTGACACCAGTGCTTTAGCCAATTGTTGAAATTGATCATTTTGTTTTTATACTGTGGTATCATTCTTGGTGAGGGTAAGATGCTACTCAAGGTCAGGGTCATACCGGCCTGGGCCACATGATCAGAGAGCTCCTCTATGTCTCTTTTCATGAAATCCAGGGAGGTATGGGAGTGCTATCAATATTATTATTTGCAGGGATATCTGATTTACTGAAAGGAATGATTATGCATACTTTAAAATTTTTTCTCAAACCATGGTTTTGGCACCAGTCGTTTGTCATTTTTAGGCCTCTTTGTAGGATGTCAGCATCATTTGGGTATGCAATGATTGTTCACAGCTTACAGTTGTTCGTGAACTTAGTGAACCAGAGGACTCCAACACTGGTCTTCCTTTCAGAGTATATACAAAACTGAAGGGGTCCCAGCATTGAGCCCTATGGGACACCACTAGTAAAAGTTTTCTAATCAGAAGTGGATTCAGCCATCAGGGCAACATGTCCTGTCAGTGAGCCAGTTTGTTATCAGTCTGTGATGTAGGGCTTTATGCCTAACTCAGTAAGTTTAGCTATGATCCCTGAGTGGGAGTCTGTATCAAAAGCTTTGGCTATGTCTAGATAAGTGGTCTGTAACATTTTACCCTCATCCATGGCCATGGTGACTTTCTCGAAGAAGTTCACCAGACTTAGCAGTCAAAACTTCCCTTTGAGAAAGCCAAATTGGGTCTGGTCCAGTGTTTGGAGATTTCCTATGTCATTACTGATCAAGTCCATGATACTTCTCTACACGGTCTTCTAGTTAAAACTGGTCAAGCTTATGAGTCTGTAGTTCCCTGAGTCAGTTGATGCCCCTCCATACAGAAGAACGACTGTTGCAGTCCTCCATTCTCCTCTGGGACAAAGCCCATTTGGAGGCTGTTTTTAAAGAGGCTTTTTAGTGGACCTGATACATTCTGTTTTAAGCTATTTAAGAAGCATCCTGGAATGTTGGCGGGACCCATGGAGACTGTGTTTTGGGTTTGGCAAGCACAGTAAGGACCTGTTCCCTCATAATGACTGGTAGGGGGATGGTTGCAGGTATATCTTTGGGTGTGGTAGGAGATGATGGAGGAGAGAAGGTTAAACTGAACTTGTCAAACAGCAGGTTTGCTATGGTTTCAGGCTTGGTGTAAGCACTGCCATTCATGATTAACTCGGAATATTGCTTAGCATTTCCCCTGAGGCTATGAACATAATTTAAAAGTGCCTTATAGTTATCTCTTACCTGGGAGGCTATCTTTGCCTCATAGTTTGCTTTGGAAGATTTGACCAGCTCTGTAATTTGTTTGTTTAGACTGGTGAGTGTCTTTTTGTACTGTTTTGTCTGTTTCTTCTTGGCTTTGGAAAGGATTTCTTTCCTTTTGTTCATAGGTTCATAGGTAGATACTAGGCTATCTGCCCTAGGGCATTTATAAGCCTAGCCAGAGTGTATTTGGCTTCCGCCTCCCTATTAGATTAGCCTACTGTGCCTCTGTAAAGTAGGTCACAGAAGGTACCCTTTAAGATTAGTTTACTGTGCCTCTGTCAGCAGGGACACAGAAGAGATCCCAGGGGTGAATTTGCAATTTCCCATCCACGCGTCCAGATTTCGTTTGAAGAGGGTCAGCGAGGGGCTATGTCTAACATGAATTGGGATTCTATTCCAGAGTGAGGGGAGCCTCTGGGAAATTAATTTGTCCCTCCAGCATGCCCTATTTATTTTTATGCTGAGGTTTAAGTCCCTGGAGCGTGTAGCTCTAAGGGACTTGGATTTTTTAAGGTGGGGCATGTCCATTAATTCTCGGTTTGACATGGCTTTGGACGTCAGGCATAGATCACCTCTGAGCAGGTGGTAAGCAACTGAGTAGAGCTGGAGTTTCTTTAGTCGAGCTGCATAGGACATCTGTTTGTAGCCCATGATCCTCTTGGTGAGGTACTTTTGGGGTCTCTCCAGTTGCTGCAGGTGTCGGGTAAGGTACATCCCAAAAGGGGCATTGTAGTCAGTTATGGGCCTGATGAGTGATGAGTAGAGGGGCACAATGACCTCTCTTGATCTAGATGCAAACCCTTTCGTGATAAGGTGGGCTATATAGAAGGTCTTTATAACCACTTTGGCAACGTGATTATCAAAGGAGAGATTACTATCTACGTTGGTCCCCAAATCTCTAATTACGTCTTCCGTACTTAATGGATTACCACCTATGTGGTAATTTGTGGGCACCTTGTTTTTCCCAAAGGGGATGACTATGCACTTTTTAGCATTTAGCTTGAGGCCGTGGCTCTGGCACCAAGCATCTGTCTCTGTGAGACCCTTTTGGAGGATGCTTGTGTTGGCTGGAGATTCGATTATGGCCCCCAGTTGGCAGTCATCTGCGAACTTTGTCAGCCATAATCCCCCTGTGTTAGCCTGAACCTCAGAGAAGTATATACCGAACAAGAGAGGTCCCAAAACTGAGCCCTGTGGGACACCACTTGTAACTGGTTTGGATTCGGACATGGCACCTGCGATTCTGACCATGTGGGTTCTATCCCTGAGCCAGTTTGCAACCCATCTTGTGATATAGGGGTTGATATTTAAGCTGGTAAGCTTATTTATGATGCCCGAGTGGGGTATTGTGTCAAAGGCTTTTGTGAGGTCCAGGTAGGCTGTGTGGACTACCTTGCCCTCATCTATGGCTTTGGTAACTGTTTCAAAGAAATCAACTAGGTTTAAAAGGCAAGATCTGCCCTTAACAAAGCCGAATTGGGTAGGGTCCAGTGTCTGGAGGCTCCCAATGTCTTTGTTTATGAGTTCCATGGTAATACACTCCATAGCTTTACAGACTAGACTAGTCAGGCTTATGGGGCGATAGTTCCCGGGGTCCGTTGTGGCACCACCTTTGTAGAGTGGGACCACTGTAGCTGTACGCCATTCTTTGGGTACATATCCTGTAGTAAGGCTTAGTTTGAACAGTGACTTAATGTGAGGGACACCGTCCGGTCCCATAGATGCTGTGTTTTTTGCTTTGGAGAGGGCAGCTTTCAACTGTGCATCTGTGATGTCAGGGAGGTTACATTCAGTTGGGATAGGCATTTGCTCCTTTGGGGGGGAAGGGGGGAGAAGTTTGCACTGATTCTGTCTGCCAGGATGTTGACTATGTCTGTAGGTTTGGTATATTTTGTGCCGTTATGCAACAATTCAGAGCATATCTGGGAGTTTCCACCCATATTCCTGACATATCTGAAGAAGGCCTCGTGATTATCTTTAGTGTCTAGGGCAATTTTTCTTTCGAAACTGGCCTTTGATGATTTTATGAGGGATCGAAGTTTCTTGCTAATACTGATCAGAGATGCCTTCCCTTTTTGGGATTTTGCTCTGTCATGTAGTAGCTTCCTCCTTCTGTTGTATAGTTTATTTTTGGCTGGGGTCCACCAGACAGGTCTCCTGTTTTTGGAGGAGTGAGTCTTGGTTTTATTTGGGATAGCACAATCCATGCATTCCTGCAGGTGCTCATAGAATGCATTTGTAAAGGATTCTGCGGATTGAGCTGTATTATCCTCTGGCCTAGGGGCTTTGAAGGATTCCACCTTAGTCTTGAGAAGTGCAAAGTTGGCTTTTGAGAAATTCTTTACTGTGATTTCCTTGGCTGGGTGTGGGGACGGGATATGGATGTCCAGGGAAATTTGTTTATTGTCTGATCTTCCCAATGAGGGGTTTACCTCTGGTGTGGAACATAGAGTCCCCATGTTGGTGATGACCAGGTCCAATATGTTGTTTCCTCTTGTGGGAGTGGTGACCAGTTGTTCCATCGCATTAGAGTTTATAAATTCAAGGAACCATTGGGTGAGGGCATTTGGGCTTGAGTAGTTTTCCCAGTCAATGTTTGGGTAGTTGAAGTCACCCAATAACATAGTGTTTGGAGAGACCTTCATATTCTCCAGTGTTCTCAGAAATGCCTAGTGGGGTTCCTGTAATAGGAAGGGTGTTCTGTAGCAGGTTACAAACTGAAAGGCAGTTTTGCCTGCTGTTAGTTGCACATTGATGGTTTCCGATGCTTCGTGCATTGCCACTAACCTGGAAGTGTAGGTATCTTTGATGAATATAGATACTCCCCCTCCTTTTGTGCTTCAGTCCGAGTTTTGGGGCCGAAACGCATGGTATGAATTATAACCTGGTAGTGCTGGGGTGCTCTCAGGAGCCTTGAACCAGGTTTCTGTTACTGCACAGACATCGATTTTCTCCATACTGAGGAGAGTCTCGAGTGCGTGCATCTTGAGGTTTAGACTTCTGGCATTGAGTAGCATTACCTTTAGTTTTTTTATCCTTGGGTTGTCTATGGAGGTGGGTTTGTCCTATGAGCCTTGCCTAAAAAAGGCACTATGGGGGTGGCAAGTGCCTTGGCCAGTATACGAAAGCCTAAGGGTGACAGGTGCAAGCCGTCCCTAGCGAAGCAACGTAGCTTGTCGAGCATGTCATCCCAGGCTGACAGACACTGGATCCCCTTTGAATGACACCAATACTTTAGCCAGTTGTTGAAATTGATAATTTTGTCTTTATAGTGTGGCATCATTCTTGGTGAGGGCAAGATGCTACTCAAGGTCAGGGTCATACCAGCCTGGGCTACATGATCAGAGAGCTCCTCTATGTCTCTTTTCATGTAGTCCAGGGAGGTACGTCTCAGGTCATTCACACCAGCATGGACAATGATGGAGTCATACTTGTACTTGCTTTGGAGTAACCTGAGTGCTTGCATTATGTGGCAGATCCTAGCACCCGACAGGCAGCCTACAGTGACCTTCTCCTTGTTCAGTATGGTGAGCGGGACGTCAGTGTGCTGGACAATAGAATCCCCTATAACAAGTGTATTTGGTGTGTTGTTTGGCCTTAAGGGCTGTGACTGTGAGGCACACTGATTTTGTGAGATATGTGATTCATGGGTATTGTTAAGGGATGGCTGTTGCTTGGATATCTGCTTAGGAGGTCTTTGCTGTTTAGGCCGATTTTTATTTAGAGCCTCCAAGTATGTTTTTGTGTGTTTATGTGTTGGGTATGCAGATGCAATAGGTCTGTGTGAGACTGGATTTATGGTGTGGGTGGTTACCTTTTCCTCCTGACTGACTGTGCCAGTCTTGGGTTGAGAGAGCTCTGCCTCCAGTTTGGCTGTGTAACTGCATCTCTCACATGTATTATAGTTTGTTGGAAGGAGGAGAGGGTTGTCTGTGTACATAAGGCAATTGTAACATTGCCTCAAAATTCCCAGATTCACCAGCTGGACTGGAGAGTAACCCTTGGACATACTAGATTAGTATAGGGAACTGTTTTTTTACTGATCAGATTAGGGAAGGGAACTGATTTTTCACTTGATCAGGAAGGACCGATCGGGAGCCTAATACTTATGAGAGGTCAAGGATGGTGTAGTGCTTTAGTTAGTTAGTGTTTCCTTACAAGAGCTAAGCAAGTGCAGGGCTTTAAAAAGAGAATAGAGTGATTATTTTGAGAGTGTGAACAGTTCTAAGGGAAAAAGTGAAGAGCAGACTTTGTGGAGCCTGGAATAGTTTAAACCTGTTTAGGCGGCGCTGCCCGACGCTGCTCAGTGCACAAAACCGCGCAAAAAGAGAGTTGTAGGGTTTTAAGAGAGAGAGAGAGATCAAGGAGTTTAGAATTGACCCAAAATGGCCAGTAAAACTACAGCTTCTAGGCAGTAACCACTCCTCCAGGGACAGGCAGGCTGCTCAGTGTTAACCACTGCCACTGGTGAACACAGAGACTTCCTTTCAGCCCAAGCAAGCACTGGCCTTCTAGAAACTTCCAAACAGTTCAGAACAGCAAATCTGTTACTGAACTTTCTTAACTTTCAGAAAGTGGGAAAAAACTAGATTTTGTTGTTTTTTTTTTCTTTTTTGTTGTAGTTTAAAGGTAAGCAGAGATACACAAGCAGCAAAATATTCACAACAATGCAATAAATGACCCCACACTTGAGTGCTAGGCCAAAATCAGGTAAAATGCAGTGTTTTAGAGAAAAATAAACAATGTTACATTAAGTGCAACACAGGAAATGCAGTAAACAGGCTCTAGATGTGTTCCAAGTACTGTTACTGTTACAGATAGAATCTTTAGCAAGCCGGAAAATGCCAAAAAGTAGACGGCAAAGCAGTAAAACTTAACAAAAAATCAGAAAAAAATACTTAAAATCACAAAAGTGGCTCCTTTTCTTCTCTCAGCATTTTCTCCCCTTGGTAGGTGCTTCAGCAACAACTAGCAAGCCTGGAAATTGTTGAATAGATTATTTATGCTGGGAGTCCTCTAGGGTGGTTTATTTTTGCCAGTAATCATAACTTTGACTTAGACAAGTACTACCTCATCTATGCAGCTATAAATGTGGTTGTACAATGCATTTTTGTTCAGTTCAGAGTAGGCCTCAGTGTCATTGGGTTTGAAGGGGCGTGGAAGCTTAAGCTGTCACTTAGTTTGCGGTAATTGACATTACCTCAAACTTAGTGCTTAACAGGTTTGGAGTTGGATAGGGGTTCTAGGTAAGTTTTTATCCTAAAGGAGATCAATTTTGGGTCAGATCTTCCCAGGCAAGAGTTAATGCACAGGAGGGAGCAGCATCCTCCCATGTACATGAGTACTAGGTCTGGGATATTTGTACCTCTAGTTGGGGAGTGAACTAGTTGCTCCTGGGTGTTTGCATTGACAAAATCCAAAAACCTCAAAGCAAGTGAAATATGGGTCGTATAAGTCTCCCAGTTTATGGAGGGGTGGTTGAAGTCACTTATAAGTTTGGTATTAGGCTGATTGTTTGGAGATTCAAGAACATTTAGGTAGGAGGTGTGGTTTTCCAGATTTATGTTAGGTTTATAGGTTCATAGGTAGGTACTAGGCTATCGGCCCTGGGGCCTATACAAGCCCAGCCAAAAAGGTACTCTGACTTTTGCCACCCAAGAAAATAATTTTCCTGTGCCACTGTCGAGCAGAGCCACAGAGGTGATCCCCAGGGTGAATTTCCTATTTCCCATCCAATCATCAAGATTTTTCTTGAAGAGTGCTAATGAGGATCTTTGTTTGATATAGACAGGTAATTTATTCCAGCGTATGGGAAGTCTCTGGGACAGGAATCTATCCCTCCGGCATGTTCTGTTTATTGTGGTGACAAGGTTTATGTCCCTAGAGTGTGTAGCTTAGAGGGATTGGGATTTCTTTAAGTGGAGCATGTCCAACAGCCCTGGGTTTGACATAGCTTTGTATGTTACGCAGAGATCACCTCTGAGTAGGCGATATGCGACGGAGTAAAGCTGGAGTTTTTTGAGACGGTCTGCATAACGCATCTGTTTGTGGCTGGTAATCCCCTTTGTGAGGTATTTCTGCGGCCTTTCCAGTTGTTGTAGATGTCTTGTGAGGTAAATACCAAAAAGGGCGTTGTACTCTATAATGGGTCTAATGAGTGATGAGTAGAGGGGAACAATAACCTCTTTTTTTCTGGATGAAAAACCTTTTGTGATGAGGTGTTCCACGTAGAAGGATTTCCTGACTACTGTGGTGATGTGATTATCAAAGGAGAGACTACTGTCCACCTGTGTCCCAAGGTCTCTTATCACACTTTCAGTGTTAAGTATACTACCACCTATGTTGTAGTTCATGGGTACAGAGTTTTTACCAAAGGGGACGACAATGCACTTTTTGGCATTGAGCTTGAGGCCATGGCTTTGACACCAGGCACCTGTCTCAGTGAGGCCCTTTTGTAGGATGTCCACATCGTTAGGAGTTGGGGGAAGGTGTTTGTATTTGTATGTGTGTGGTGTATGGTTAGTGTAGTATTCTTGATTTTAAAATTCGCACTTCTGGGATTTCGGGATTGTAAGGTTTCGGCTTTATGATCTTGAAATTCTGAAATTCGATATTTCAGAATTTTATGATTATAAAGTGAACCTATATATATATATATATATATATATATATATATATATTTATATATGTGTGTGTGTGTATATATTATATATATATATATATATATATATATATAGATAGATAGATAGATACAATGGATATAAAAAGTGCACACCCCCCTGTTAAAATGCCAGGTTTTTGTGATATAAAAAAATGAGACCACAATAAATCATTTCAAAACTTTTCCCACCTTTAATGTGACCTACAACCTGTAAAATTCAATTGAAAAACAAATAAATCTGTTAGGGGAAAAAATATTATAAAAAATAAATATGTACAATACGCTGGTTGCATAAGTGTGCACACCCTTAAACTAATACTTTGTTTAAGCACCTTTTGATTTAATTACGGCATTCAGTCTTCTTGGGTAGGAGTCTATCAGCATGGCACATCTTGACTTGGCAATATTTGCCCACTCTTCCTTGGAAAAGCACTCCAAATCTGTCAGATTGCGAGGGCATCTCTTGTGCACAGCCCTTTTCAGGTCACCCCACAGATTTTCTATTGGACTTAGGTCTGGGCTCTAGCTGGGCCATTCCAAACATTAATTTTCTTTGGTGAAGCCATTCTTTTGTGGATTGGGATGTATGCTTGGGGTTATTGTCACGTTGAAAGGTAAAATTCCTCTTCATCTTCAGCTTTCTAGCAGACGCCTGAAGGTTTTGGGCCAACAGTGACTGGTATTTGGAACTGTTCGTAATCCCCTACACCTTGACTAAAGCCCCAGTTCCAGCTGAAGCAAAGCAACCCCAAGCATGATACTGCTACCACCATGCTTCACAGTGGGGATGGTGTTCTTTTGGTGATGAAAAGTGCTGCTTTTGGGCCTAACATACCTTTTGGAATTGTGACCAAAAAGTTCATCCTTGGTCTCATCAGACCAACATGATTTTGGGAGACTTGATGTATTGTTTTGCAAATTTTAGCCAGGTCTGGATGTTTTTCTGTGTAAGAAAAGGCTTCCTTCTTGCAACCCTACCCCTTAGCCCAGACATATGGAGAATACGGGAGATTGTCACATGTAGTACACAACCAGTACTTGCCAGAAATTCCTACAGCTCCTTCAGTGTTGCTGTAGGTCTCTTGGCAGCCTCCCTGACCAGTTTTCATCTTGTCTTTTCATCAATTTTGGAGGGACGTCCTGTTCTTTGGAATGTCACTGTTGTCCCATTATTTTCTCCACTTTTCGATGACTGTCTTCACTAAGTTCCATGGTATATCCAATTCTGTGGAAATTTTGTTGTACCCTTCTCCTGGCTGATACCTTTCAACAATGAGATCCCTTTGATGCTTTGTAAGCTCTCTGCCAACCATGACTTTTGCTGTAGCAGGAAACTGAGTAAATGTCAGGAAAATCCTACTAAGACAGCTAAACATTATTTGGGGTTAATCAGTCTCTTTAATTGATGGCAGGTGTGTACCCAAGAAGACTGTTGTAATTAAATCAAAAGGTGCTTCAACAAAGTATTAGATTAAGGGTGTGCACATACAACAAAGTATTAGTTTAAGGGTGTGCACACTTATGCAAGCAGCTATTGTACGTTTTTTTTTATTTTTTATATTTTTCCCCCTAACAGATTTGTTTGTTTTTCAATTGAATTGTACAGATTATAGGTCACATTAAAGGTGGCAAAAGTTTTGAAATTATTTATTGTAGTCTCATTTTTTAATATCTCAAAAACCTGGCATTTTAAGAGAGGTGTGTAAAAGTTTTACATCCACTATATATAAATATATATATATATATATATATATATATATATATATATATTTTTATTTTATTTATTTATGTATTTATTATTTGTTAACTGGGAAAGTCCGACTTGGAACGAAACCAATTTTCAGCGGAGGCCCGGGGAGAAAGGCTCCAAATATATATATATATATATATATATGGATCACCTTCAGATGCCCGAAATCGCGTTTTGCCGACACACAAATCACCGACACCAAAAGACCGACAACGCAAAACACCGAAAACCATTACACCAACACACTACACGTAAACAACACAGTACACTACATAATATATCCACTATCCCTAACCCAAACCCTAACCCTAAGGTCCGACACTACCGCACACTTACCCTACCTGCACCCTAACCCTAACTCACTTACCCACCCCTAACCCCAAGGTCCGACACTACCGCACACTCACCCTACCTGCACCCTAACCCTAACTCACTTACCCACCCCTAACCCCAAGGTCCGACACTACCACACACTCACCCTACCTGCACCCTAACCCTAACTCACTTAACCCACCCCTAAACCCACAGTCCCTCACTATCGCACACACACCCTACCTGCACCCTAACCCTAACTCACTTAACCCACCCCTAAACCCACAGTCCCTCACTATCGCACACTTACCTGTCCGCTCCCTAACACTAAATCCCTCACTCTATCGCACACTTACCGAGTCCGTCGGGTTCTCACCTTGTCGGTCATCTGAGTTGTCGGTGTTTTCGTCCCGTCGGATTCCGTGTCGGCGAAACGCATTGTCGGGCATCTGAAGGTGACCCATATATATATATATATATATATATATATATATATATATATATATATATATATATATATGTGTGTGTGTGTGTGTGTGTGTTGTAGTGTAGTGTGTGTGTGTGTGTGTGTGTGTGTGTGTGTGTGTGTGTGTTGTAAATCACTCTGACACCCTGCTTCTCTCCCTCATGTCATTTAGTGAAAATGCATTCAGTGTCTTTAATCTGTCCTCGTATGACTTGTGATTTACTACCTGAACATTTTTTGTTTCCTTCATCTAGGCATTCGTATTCTAGCTCCCAGCTGCATCTTGCTTGTACCTTGTCTAATAGAGGTGTGACGTGCCTTGGAATCAGCTGAATACGTGTAATTGCACCCTGTTTGCTGTATCTGCTGCATTGTTTTTATAACTTATAAAAAAAAAAAAAAAAATACAAGAAAAAACATTAGTGTGTTTCATCCAAAATACTGCTCAGGATATTCTCACTCTGCCCCCTCACCACCACACACACGCACTGGAGTAACAGACATTAGTGGTGTACTGCACAAAAACCTGGGGGGGACTGCAGGAGAAAAAACAGAAAAAATGAAAAAGATCAGTCACCAGTTAACAGCCAAATACCTTTAGTAATGTACTAGATAGGCGTTAAAAGAAAATTGATGATGATAAATATACTTGGCCACTTAAGCACTAATTTAACTCAAGCCCCCTCCCCCTTCTCAGACAGAGAGATAAAGATCAGAGGTGTAGATACAGGGCCGCATTCAGCAGATGCCATTTGGTCTATAGTTCAGCATCCACATTCAGAAAAGAACACCAATACTGTTTTTGCAGTCATGGCTGAAATTCTTCAGTGCTTCATGCTTGGCATAAACTATAGCAAGCCCATTGCTGCAGTTTTCAAAGGCAAAAGTGCAAATATAAGAGGATCGTTTTTGGGTCCTCTAGAAGAGCTAGCTGTAGCTATATGTATATACATATATACATATACACGTGTGTGTGTGTGTGTGTGTGTGTGTGTGTGTGTGTGTGTGTGTGTGTGTGTGTGTGTGTGTGTGTGTGTATGAATGTATGACTTATATCATCATTCAGCAACTCACACATGTTAAAATCTGTTGAATCATCTAAATGGGCTTCAGTGAGGATCCTGTTAAGTTGGAATAAAATTATAATTTGAGTCCAACACTGAAAAAAAATTCAACCATTCACATCACAATAATATACTTACATGTGCACATATAATCATATGCAGTCTATATTTGTAGGGTTTGCTTCAATATGACAGACTATCATCTTATTAAAAGATGATGAACCTGTGAACCCACTACGCTTAAAGTATCATTCCTTACAAAACCAGCAGTACAAAGTAAAAAACATTTTGCTCTGGATAGGAATTCCAGTCCTACCACAACAATGGGGTCTACTGTGTTATCTTGAAATGCAGAAACTCGACATGCAATAGCTTGTACATTTCTGCACAAAACCCATTGTCTTGAATAAATAAAATCTAAAAATATGTACTTAATGTAAATGGGAATTTATGTCAATGTATAAGTATTCAAAATAAACATTTTTGAGAGGGGGTCTTACCTCCCCCCTTCTTATATGTACTCTCATTCTGAGGTCACTCTAATTCGCAGAAAGGAACAATCATCTTGGAACATAAAACAAAAGACTGCCTTTGTTGACTGGGCTCTACAAAACCTCTTTTCAGCAGAGGCCCGGGTTTCTCCTCTATGGGTCAGTGTTGGAGTTGGATGAATACTAGCATAATGAGCCTAAACTTATCAGTTCAGTAAATAACTGGTGAGTCAGGACAGCACGAACAAACACCACCAGCTGGCAATGCTTCAGCAAATATAAAACAATCAAATGCAGCCAAGATACACCAGACATGTATAAGAGCTATGCATTCACTTCCACCACCAAATGTAATCAAATTCAAGATTACAGTATCTCTGACACCAAAAAAAAAAATTACGTTCTGGTTGCTTTGGCAAATTCAGTGTCATTTAGCATTCAGGATACTTGTGTGTGTGTGTGTGTGTGTGTGTGTGTGTGTGTGTGTGTGTGTGTGTGTGTGTGTGTGTGTGTGTGTGTGTGTGTGTGTGTGTGTGTCTGTGTCTGTGTGCATGCTTTCTGCTGTAGTGAGGGCCGTCACATGGACAGACTGACACATGCACATTTGTATGATACAACTATCTTGTGTAAGAACACTGCTCACTGGTAGCCTTTACACA
This sequence comes from Protopterus annectens, assembly GCF_019279795.1. Taxonomy (NCBI): domain Eukaryota; kingdom Metazoa; phylum Chordata; order Ceratodontiformes; family Protopteridae; genus Protopterus; species Protopterus annectens. Next base: position 1,527,859,976 of record NC_056726.1, read on the forward strand.
GACAGACAGATACACAGAAGTCAGAAAGCATACATGTAAAATGCAGCACTTGCTCATTAATAACACTTTCCATTTTTGCAAAGCAGTATGTCATTTGTTCACCCTGGCAGCCACAGCAGGAGGGTGTAATTAGGAACGGATTGCTGTGCTGTGAAATATGCTGCCTTACTTCTTCATATCTTGTCATTTTTTCATGATTTTCTGGGAGCTGTGTGCATGTGTTACAGTTGTATGTGTGCTGATTAATGGTATTATACAGCTGTAATGGTGTTACTGTGTCACTGTGTGACTAAACTGAACACAGAACCTCTAGCATGGCATTTCCCTGCTTTCATTGGCCAATTAAAATCTTAAGAAAGTTTTTTGTTCATTTGTTTGTTTTTGCCTGTCACAGACATGCGTAGGTATACACACATACACACACACGCACGCACACGCACACACGCACACACACACACACACACACACACACACACACACACACACACACACACACACACACACACAGAGCAGCTGGACCACTTACAAAGGAAATAAGTAAATAGATTTTTATCTGCCAAAATGAAATATAACATGGCAAAGAGTTTTTTTTTTTAAGCAAACAAGTGTGTGACTGAGGGAACAGGAATGCAGGAAGTAGCTGATGTGTCATGCTTTGAGCTGATTCTCTGGGGTCTGTTATCCTCTGTAGACATTCTCACATCTGTACCTTTGAAAACAGTTGGCCATCTGTCTAGAATTCCATTAATACTCACTCCCTTGTTTGGCCAACTGCATATCCAAGGAAGTTATGATAGGGTTGTGAGGACTTAAGTGCCTTAAAATCTGATAAAGCTGCTTCAGTCTTCTTTTGGCAATGTTACTGCTCTTCTGACCTGAAGCAAAACATATACTGCTATGTTTTAACCAAGTTTTAGCTTGTTACTCAGCCATTTTATTGAACACTGTAATCAGGCAATACAGAAAAACCTTTCATGACTTGTACATTCCTTTAGAATGAGTACCATTATTATGTAAGATAATTAATCATTACTGTTTAACATCTGTGGTGATTTGTACAAAATGCTGTACATGAGAAATGCTGTCTTAGTTTTATTAAATCTGAGACAATAGCTCCTTTGTCTAAAGTGGATAACATCCAGTTTCTGGGACATGCAGAGTTTTAAACTAATGTCTAGTCTAAAGTTAATAGTTAGGTGTGGCTCAGCTGAATTAGAACTAGACAAGTTTATCAAACTATTGTACATTGTAATCATTATTATTGTTTGCACAGGGGTGCACTCATTAGCATTGCTGCCTCACAACACTTCATTATTCACTTTACGTCTTAGTTAAGATGCCCTCTGTGCAGAGTCTGTGTGTCTTCATTGTGTCAACTTGACACATTTTATCATTTGCTTCAGTTTCCTCCCGCATCCAAATGATGTGATATTAATGAATTGGGTATTCTCCAAACATTCTTGTAGATATGCATGCTGTCTGTACTTGGGTGTATCATATGATGAATTGATGCCCCAATCAGGGTTAGCTTTTTCTGCCTTGCACGCATTGAATCTCAGGCTAGGCTGTGGCTACCACATGACCCTGAATTCAATTAAAGCAATTAATCAGGTAATGACAAAATGCATGATTTAAGGTTTTGAAGAACTTGTGCTGATCAGCATAATTAATTTCCTGAATCTACATTTTGTTGTCAGTGTCATAAAATTTGGTAGTCGTAGCTACCTATGTCACAAGTGGCTCATGAACTGCTCTAGTTATCTTATAGTGCATAAATGACGATTACAGAATGGGTGACCTGTACATCGGCATCCTGATTGGAGAATGAGCATTCTCCAGCAGGGTGTTAACGTACAGGTAATGCCCAATGAAAAATTAGTCCACTCCTTCATGGCAGCATATAAAGCCATGGAACTCGGACTAAAAGAAAGCTAATGGTTGCCATTATTTTCAAGCTTGCTAAGCAGTACTTATGCTGTTTAGTGAGCATAAGATAAAAAAAGAAAAGAAAATTAAAAAAAAAAATAGAAAAGTGTGTGTGTGTGTGTGTGTGTGTGTGTGTGTGTGTGTGTGTGTGTGTGTGTGTGTGTGTGTGTGTGTGTGCGTGTGTGTGTGTGTGTGTGTGTGTGTGTGTGTATATGCGTGTGCATGAAAGTTAGAGTGGGATCGATCAAGCCATTATTTTACTCTCGTTAAGCAGCACTTTTGTTCTTTAGTGAGTGTAAAATTAAAAGAAACATAAAAAATAAAGTATGTGCGCATGTGTGTACGTGTCTTTATTTTTCTGTGTGTGTGTGTGTGTGTGTGTGTGTGTGTGTGTGTGTGTGTGTGTGTGTGTGTGTGTGTGTGTGTGCTTGCGTACATGAAGGCAGAAGTGAGTGTGTGTATGTGAGAAGACTGAGAGCGATTAAGCAGTGGCAGCAGCCGCAGGAGTTAAGGGGTGCACATACCTCTCGACATCTTAGCTCAAGAAATTTGGACAAAGCCTAAAATAAAGGGTGGAATAAAGGCTAAAAAATAGGAACCAATTTAAATATTGCTCTTATAAAATTACAAAGTTGCTTGAATAACAGGATTTGGTTAGCATGCATTTTCTAAAGGAAATAAGGTATGAAACTCAAATGTATGTCACTATTTAGTGACTTCAATCCCCAATGATTGGCAACAAACCACACATTTTAGGAGTACTGGACTAAAAATGAAGTAAATATCTGGATATTTTTGAAAATGTTATATTTTGTATGTAAAATTCTTCCTCCAACACCATTTACATGTACTACAAGAAGTTGGAAACATTAGGCAGAGGAACTATTTTACATTAAAAATATGTATATATAAAAAAAAATGTTCTTTTTTCGGCTTTTCCCGGTTAGGGGTCGCTACAGTGGAACTCCAGTCTGCTAATGATTGGCAGTAGATTTTTATGGTGCCGAGGTGCCAGCCCGAAGCCCTACCTTCAACTAAGGCAATCCCATTCGTGCATGTCTTTCGAACGCCACTCAACCGCGGGGAGGACATGGAGACTCCACACAGAAGGCACTCCAGCCGAGACTCGAACGGGAGAACCTCTTAGTGTGAGGCAACAACGCTACCACTTCACCACCATAGTAATAAAAAAGTAAGTAAAACACAACATTTTTACAGATAGCCCAATCTTCAAGTGCACTGATACACACAGGGTGTGTGGTACTGTGTACATAACTGTCTTCCAGGGATGTAGAGGCCCTCTGCCTGCGGCATGGGATCTCATAATACCCCTGGGTGGATGATATTTACACAGTAACACACACTTGGTTGGGGATTATTGCTTGCTTATGGGATTGGAACCCATGAGTTTGGGATGTAGTTCATTCACAGGTGATTACTTTAGCCATTGTGCTTTAGTGACAGCCAGATTGTTTATTTATGTGTTTGTTTATTTATTTATTTTTGTACCATGTTAATTATTAATTTGTGGATTCTGGGCCAGCTATTTTTTAGCTTTTGGGAGTTAACTACCACTCTCTGTGATCCTTTTCTCAAAGTATTCTTCTGCTTTTTCCTGTTCTGCTGTGTCTGTTTTTAATTGCACCTCCCCAGACCGAATCTAAAAATTGTCTACCTTAGATAAGCATTCTATCTCAGTTAACAATGGAAGATAAATAAAGAAATAAATCAATAAGTACAACATAAAATAGTACAGTGCAAACTGACTGTGTTATCCATAGGGATCAATCAAGTTTAACCAGTTCCTCCAGCTGCAATGTTACAATATCATACAAAGGCTATGAGACCTCAAAAGAAGTCATTACAAGCCGGTCTCCATGATTGAATGATCCAGACAACCCTTTCCCCACACCACTCATCTCCCTTCCTTTTGAAATAGTCTAAATTTTCTGGCAATATGATTTTAGTTGGTGACATTTTCCATCTCTTGTCTGCTCTAAAATGAAGGTAATCTCTTCTTATTTTTGTGTTCATGTTATTCAGCTTTGCAAATAATTGGTTGTTTTTGGTCATTGTCTCATGTTGCTGTAATGTAATATCTAACAGGCTCATAGTTATATAGTAGGCTAACAACCACCAAGACCTTTATAAGCCTAGCCATGCAATCCAACCCAATTGTATCTCTGTATCATGTGCATTTATTAGGAGGGATATGTTAGTTAGGAAGTTTCTAGAGACTACGTGGGGGAAGTTAGGTTAATTTAAACATTGCTGTCTTCCTCTGTCTATCAAAGACATGGGGGCCAGACCAGGGGTGGATTTCCAATTCATTGGACAAGGTTAGAGATGGACTCTGTTTCACATAGATGAGGTGCCTCTTCCAGAGCATGACAATCCTCTGAGACACATATCTGTCTCGTCAACATGTCTTATTTATGTCACAAGCAAAACTTAAATCCATAGATCTAGCAGTTCTGATGCCATTTATTTTGTGGATGTGCAAAAAGTCCATCAGAACTGGATCCAAGGATGCCTTGCAAGCAAGGTACTATAACAAAGACATGCACCTGGAGCATTTCTCCCTGAGCTTCTGATGAAAATTGGCTTTGTTCCAAGTCGGACTTTCCCGGTAAACAAATGTTAAATAAATAAATAAAAAGGTATAGCTCACCTTTCAGTAACCTGTAGGAGACAGAGTATAGGGATAGGGCTTTAATTTTATACACTGGATTCTCCTGGTAAGGAACCTTTGTGAGCATTTGAACTGTTACATATGTTTGGTCAGGTACATGCTGAAGGGGTATTATACTCAATCATGGGTGTGTTAAGGGCTGAATAAAGTGACACTATGACTTCTTCATATCTGGATGCCATGCCCTTACTTATATGTTGGGTGACATAGAATGATTTTCTTACTATCTTGACCCTATGTTGATCAAAGGCCAGATTACTGTCTATGTATGTTCGCAGATCCCTAACGTACTGGATTAACTCTTAAGGGTGTCTTATCAATAGAGTAATGCCTGGGAGGCAGTTTTCCCAAAAGGCTCTATAATGCATTTCTTGGCATTGAGTTTTAGTCTGTGGCTTTAGCACCAGTCATCTGTCTGTGTTAGACACAATTGTAATATGTTTGAGAGCTATCATAGATTCTCCTCATGATACAATTTGCATTCATCTGCTCACTTGGTCAGCCAAAGGCCCGTAACATTAAACTTTACCTCCAAGAAGTAGATGGTAAATACCAGTGGTCTCAGCACAGATCCCTAAGTTAAATTGGTAGTGACCTGTCTCTCTTAGTGGAGGTGGTATCACCTATCCTGATTTCCTGAGTCCTGTCGTGAGCCAGCTGGCAATCCATACCCTAATAAGGATAAGATTCCTTAGGGTATTGTATTGAAGGGCTCCTATTTCATGATCGAAAGATCACAATTTCGAACGCTCAGAAGAGCGAAAATGCCGCATATCGAAGTTTGTATTGTGGGATTGTCATACAGTGAAGATTAGAATATTTGCCCTTTCCTCACTGTAGTGCGATCTCGGAGTTGGTATATTAGCGGGGGGGTTAGGGTGCAGTAGTAGTTTTGATATTTGGCATTTTCACTCTTATGAGTGTTCGAAATTGTGATCTTTCGATCATGTAATAGGAACCCTGTATTGAATGTCTTAGCCAGGACCAGGCAGTAATTGAAGTCCACCAGGCTTAGTGGACAAGATCAGCCCTCAACAAATCCAAACTGGGTTGGGTCCATTGTCTGAAGGTTGCCTATGATTTTGCTGATCATGTCCATAATAATTTGTTCCATGGCCTTGTGTATTAGACTAGTAAGGCTGATAAGTCTGTAGTTGATGGTCCACCCTTGTGAAGTGGGATAACTATTGCAGTCCTCCATTCTTATGGTGCAAAACCTGTTTTGAAGCTATAGTTGAAAAGTGACTCTAATGGTCTTGATAGGTCATGTTTCCAGCTATTTAGGAGGCATCCCGAGATGTTGACATGGTCCCTTGAGGCTGCCTTATTGAGCGCAGCAAAGACTTGCTCCTTGTTAATATTTTGTGGGGGTTATGCTAGTAGGCATTTCATGGAGGGAGTGGGGGGATGAAGTTTGAGCTAGATTTTTCAGCCTGCAAATTCACTATGTCACTCTGCTCAGTGAAGGTGACACCACTGACCACCAGTTCGACACACTGATGTGTGCTGCCTTTGAGGTTTTACATGTAACTGTACTTGACGTTATGGTTGTCTTTAGCCTGTGAGGTTATCTTAACCTTGCAGTTGTCCTTGTTGGACTTAAATAGTTGCATTAGTTTCCTGTTTAGTTTAATTAGAGAGCTCCTATCATTGTGGAAGTTGTGCTTCCTGATTTTAGCCATGAATTTTTTCCTTTTGTTATATACCCTAATAAGGAAAAGATTCCTTGGTAACAAAGGTTGTATGGATTATTTTTTTAACTTCTGTACATTTTCACTTTAAGTTCCCCTTGAATAATCTATAACAAACTGAGAACAACTATATTCTTTAATATGTCTTCTTATGATAAGATATATTTTAACCTTTTAATGCTCTTTACTTTCCTTGTTAAGATTTTTGTACCTTTCCAGTTTAATTATATAATTTCTTATACATACATCCATACACACACACACACACACACACACATATATATATATATATATATATATATATATATATATATATATATATATATGGGTCCCCTACAGAATTTCGAAGCTTAAAACTTCGAAATTCATATGATCGAAGTTTTACAATTTTGAAATCCTGAATGGAGATCGACATACAGAGCAAAATGGAAGATTTCCCTTTTCCTCTCTGTAGTGCGTTTTCGGAGTTGGTATATTTAAGTAGCGGGGTGTGGGATGCAGGGAGCTTTCCCCCCTGCAAAAACTTTTCTGATGTGCTGACTGCTTTTTGAGGATATTTCTTAATTTCGAGATTTCAAGATCTCGAGGTTCTAGTGAATCCATATATATATATATATATATATATATATATATATATATATATATATATATATAAACGCCAAAGCAACCACTTGTGCATGTTAAACGTAAGAATGCGTGCACGGAAAGTATTTAAATCACCAACATAAAATCCAGCACTGCCCAAATATAGTAAACACACACTGAAGGAGCGAAAATCCTTTATTCCATGGCTCGCAGACAATGAACAATCAAAAACCAAACCGGTTTCACCCTTTAGGCGTCATCAGTAGATTAAGAAAACAAACACCAGTCACCATTTATACGTCTCCCTTAAAGAGACATATCTCATATTGTCACACTAACCTTATACAACCACAACAATATATATTTTCTTAAAAATATATATATATACATATATATAAAAAAATATACATACAATATAAATATTCACATATATATATATATATATATATATATATATATATATATATATATATATATACATTCATACACACATGGATATATATATATACATACATACATACACACATATATGCATATATACATACATACACACACATGCATACAAATGCATACACACATACATATAGAACTGGCAATATAAACTATAATTCACTATAAGTTCTCATTCAGCCCTGGCCTATACAAAGCCCCTAAAGTCAAAATCCACATCCTTTCCTTTTTATCCAATATTAGATGTTTTCTATCATCCCCTATAATATTCCTATTTATTGTATCTATCCCAACAAATATAAAATGGGCCGTATTATGGTCAATTGTATGTTTATAAAGTGCACTCCTTACTCTTTGACATTTAATGTCACTAATATGTAATGCCACTCTATTTTTGAAAGATTTCGACGTTTGGCCTACATAGAATGCCCCACATCGACATATTGCCATATATACAACCCATTCTGTTTTACACGTAATCAAATGTTTTATATCAAAAACTTTTGAGGTATTAATAGATGTAAAAGATTTTGTCTTAGGGATAATATTACAATAAATGCATCTACCACACGGATTACAGCCTATGCTTATATTTTCAATTTTCTTATCCACTCTCATCTTCTTGTACCAAGAGAGAGACTCACCAATATTCCTACCTCTTTTGTACCCAAATTTACAATATTCACCCAAATAACCACCAAAAAACTGGTCCTGTTTTAAAATGTACCAATAGTTATTTACTATATGTCGAAGTTTGAACGTATTAGTTCCAAAAGTAGTAATTAACCTACAGGGAACATTCTCATTCCCAACCTCAGATAAATCACTAGATTCCAAATTTCTCTTCATATTTGAAGCCTTTGACATTTCCTTATCAATATCTTTCTTATTATAACCTCTTTGTTTGAATCTAAAACCCATGTTTTTTATCTCTTGTCCAAATTCTTCCTCATTACTACAAATACGTCTAACCCTCTGTAGTTGATTTCTCGGAATATTTGAAATAATATGTTTTGGATGACAGCTATCTGCCCACAATAATGAATTTTTAGTAAATGGTTTCCTATAAAGACTTGTCCCAGTAGTACTATCATCATTCAAAACCACATGTACATCTAAAAAATCAATAGCTTTTTTCTCTTTTCTGTCAACAAAAACAATATCAAATACATTGAAATTTAGATGTTCGACAAAGATATCCCATTCATCTGATGAGCCTGACCATATGGCCCAGCAGTCGTCGAGATATCGACGCCACATTATCAGTTTTGATTTAAAGGGAACATCCTCCTTATAGATCAAACTGCACTCAAGGTACCCCATAAAAAGATCTGCATATATTGGTGCAAATCTTGTACCCATTGCAGTACCATTTACTTGCAGATAACATTCTTTCCAAAAAAGAAAACATTATTTTTCAACACAATTTCTATTAAATCAATCAAGAGAGAGCAATGTTCAGAAGAATATAAACCATACTGTAATAACCAGTATCTAACAGCTTCTATATCCCCATGGTGAGGAATACTTGCATATAACGATTGTACATCAAGTGTACAAATATAACAATCTTCAGACAACCATATATCATCCATTAGTTGTAAAAACTTATGTGTATCTTTGATTCTAGAGTTAACAAGGGCTAATAAAAGTTTTAATTGTTGCTCCAAATAGGCTAAAATTGACTCTGTAAGAGACCCTATTCCTGATACTATAGGTCTACCTGGGGGTGGAAAAATATTTTTATGAATCTTTGGTAATATATAAAATAATTGGGGTTTCGGAGTATTAACTATCAACTCTTTTAATAAATTTTCATCAATATATCCTTTAGATTTAAATTCTTTTAATCTTTTATCAATTTTTTGTTTCAAATCAGAAGTAGGATCAGATAAAAGTTTTAAATAAAACCTGTCATTACCTAATTGTTTCTTAACTTTTTTTTATATATTCCTCTACATCCCATATTACCAAAGCGCCACCCTTATCTGCTTTAAGTATCACTAAATCTTTATTTTCCATCAATCCTTTCAAAGCTGCCCTTTCTTTTGATGTCAAATTATACCCATGGTGTCTGAAGATGTTATTTTGATTTTTATGAAGTTCACCAAGTATACTTTCTTCAAATAATCTCACCCTAGAATGATAAGGGGGTACGAAGTTACTTTTTTTAAATCTAAAATCAACAGTAGAAGAAATGTCACTTCTAGTATGAAAAAAATATTTTAAATTCAAACTTCTACAAAAATTTTTAATATCCATACACATATCATGTTGGGACAAAAAGAAAGAAGGTACATAATTAAAGCCTTTATTCAACACGGCTTTCTCATCAGCATTTAGCTGATACTTAGGTAAATTTACTATGAGTCCTTCATCATCTATTTCTCTTCCATCAGTCTCTCGAATTTCTCCCTCATCTCTTTCAAGTATTCTCTTCTGATGTTTCTTTCCACCCCTTCTAAAGGGCCTTCTTTCGATCTCACCTTTTTATGTATAGGAGAAGGTATCTCAAGTGCCTCAAGGTCTGTATCCGTGCTAACTGTATTGGAGGACATTTCCGATGTACTAGATTCAGGATTATTTCCATACAGTGTGGGTTTCAAAACTGACTTGCTTCTTTTACGCTTAATGCGTTTAGGTTTAACATTCTCACTGAAACGCACTGCCCTTTTAGACTGTTTCCAGGTGTAGGTATTATCATTCTTGGCGTCACCTACATCTCTATTAAACTTTTTTAACTTCTTAGTTTTAACCTCAGTGTCAAAAGTATTCATTTCCTCCACATATTTATTAAATAAACCATTAAAACCATCCATTTCACTATACTTTTGCACTACTTCTAAACAGTCATCCACTCGTTGTTTAACCTTAGTTAAACTATCTTCATAAAATGAGATTAACAGTTCAATAAACAGTTTGGATGCCGTTATCTGTATGGTACGCCATTTTGTCAAAAAGTCAGCATTTTCCTTTCCCACACCTGGTTCTACATAAATTCGTAAGCCTCGTGGTATTAAATCAGCATTAAGATGAGCCTTAAGTAGCTTAATGTGCCATATTGTTGAACGATACTTTTTTGTAATAAACGCCAGTTCTTTAAAGTCATACTGCATTTGTGACATAGTAGTATTCTCAGCACTATTCGTACTCATACCTTTCATTTGTTTGCCATCAAGCCAAGTCACGTCTTCTTTATCCAGACTCAGAGTATCGATATACTTTTTTAATTCGCCCCCTTCAGCCATCATACCAAAAAGTGTTTTATAATCCACTCGTTCTTCAAAAGAAGTAATAGTTCCAACCCGCCAATGCAGGTAACACGAATAACAGCACCAAGCCCAAGTATCAACAAACGTCAAAGCAACCACTTGTGCACATTAAACGTAAGTATGTGTGCACGGAAAGTATTTAAATCACCAACATAAAATCCAGCACTGCCCAAATATAGTAAACACACACTGAAGGAGCGGAAATCCTTTATTCCATGGCTCACAGACAATAGACAATCAAAAACCAAACCTGTTTCACCCTTTAGGCGTCATCAGTGGATTAAGAAAACAAACACCAGTCACCATTTATACGTCTCCCTTAAAGAGACATATCACATATTGTCATACTAACCTTATACAACCACAACAATATAGGGAGACATATAAATGGTGACTGGGAAAAAAATCACTGTTCTTTGTGTTCGCTATTTTTGTGTTTTGGATATTAGGGTTTGATATTACATCGTTCAAACTTTTTGAAGTAATACAGACCCATAAATATATATACACACACACATATATATATATATATGGTTCCCTATCAGAAGCCTGAAACACTATAAGCCTGAAAATCAAAATCCTGAAAACTATAGACTGAAAGTTCAAAATCCTGAATGACCAAAATCCTGAAACTCAAAATCCTGAAAACACAAAATGGACATACTGACGTCATTGTGGCTTTGCTATTGTTAGCCCTGTGGTGTTGGGTCATGCGTTGGGTTCAGGTAAATGTGCGGTTGGTTTTATGTTAGGGTTAGGGGTGGTTTAAGTGAGTTAGGGTTAGGGCGCAGGTTAGGCATGTATGCAATAGTGACAAATATTGGGGTTAGGGGCGGTTTAAGTGAGTTAGGGTGCGGGTCAGCTGAGTGTGCGATAGTGACGGACCTTAGGGTTAGGGTCAGGGTCAGTTGGTAGATATTAGTGTCTTTATAGTGACATATTAGCATTATTTGTGTTTTCAGGATTTTGAGTTTCAGGATTTTGGTCTTTCAGGATTTTGAACTTTCAGTCTATAGTTTTCAGGATTTTGATTTTCAGGCTTATAGTGTTTCAGGCTTCTGATAGGGAACCATATATATATATATATATATATATATATATATATATATATATATATATATATATATACCAAAAACCAAAACAAACGAAGATCTCGGCCAGTAAAGGTGGGTACTGGAACTTGTGTATAAATACGTAAAACCAAAATATTGACAAAACTTGAAAAAGGGATTATACCCGAAAGTGCTTGTCTTATTATTTGTGTAATACTAACTTATTTAGCTTTATTAAAGTATTTGTTTTGTGCCTATTACTGTAGTGGTTTTATGTATTTTTTATATATATATATATGGGTCTACTTCATATTACTGAAATTTCATTTGACTAAAATTAATTTGACTGAGACAAAAACACTGACAGTTCAAAAGACTGAAAACTCATTTGACTGAAACTCATAACACTGACACATTAAAGTAAAAGGTATGTGCCCTTTTCCCCACTGTAGTGCGATCCTGGGGTTAGTACCTATAGTTGGGGGGGGGGTACTAAGCCCCCCCCCCACATAGTTTAGGTAAATATTTTCTGCAAAGAGTTATTCATTGCATTTATAAATATCCATGTGTATGGTTTAAAATGTATAACGTATGGGGGGGGGGCTAAAGGAAGGTTAAACATTCTAGCAAGCACTCCTTAATAATTGATAATACAGTTCCATTTTGGTTATCTGGATCTGTGTAGGTGTCTTTTTTTCTATAACCTGAACTGACTGTTCTGTAATTAATGGACATTATATGTATGATAACAAAGAGTACTGTCTTTTCCATCAGACCCTTTAATGTCATTTGTAGTCTTAGAGAAAAAAAAAATCACAAAATGTGCTGACAAATTTTATTGTCATCTATACATATCCTAATACTAAACGTTTGATCTTTCTGTCAGTTTCTAATATACCTAATAGAATGACTTTTTGTTATCTCTCATTGTATAACTAAGTTAATTCTCAGACTGTGTTTTAGCTCTCCTAATAGTCTTCCTAACCCTTTTAGCACAGTTTTGGTATTTTATAATATTCATCTCTTTAGGTGCCATTAATTTTTCTAACATTGTTTCCTTTTTTGAGTCCTCTTTTTAATATCGACTATCATCCAGTATGAGCAGGATTTTTGCCCTAATTATTTTCTTTTTACAGGTACATATTAATTTATTATTTTTTATTTTATTATAAAATTTGCACACATTTCTTGAACAGATAACCACTGAAGCTCTCATTAGGCCAGCCATTGAATATAATGCCACCTTTGGCATGTATCTGTCAAGACACGTGCAATAACTGGAATGCCCACATTGGTACCTTACTAAAAAGATACAAGGCCTAAACAATATGTCCTTCATGGACAAACTCAAAGCCCTGCCACTATACTCAGTATCCTTATATACTCAGTATCCAGCTGCTAAGAGGTGACCTGTGTCTGGCATACAAGGCATCCTCCAACCCAGTACTGATGGATTTACTGCACATCAGCAAGTCAAATGGCATCAGAAATACTCAGTCTAGGGATTTAAACCTCTTCTACAACATCAACAAAACAGTTTGAAGGGACAGCTATATTTCACAGATTATACTGCTGTGCTGGAACAGACCCCCATCTATAGAAAACAAAGTTCATCCCTGTCCATATTCAAGCACAACTTTGATCTATGGATGGGAAACAGAAGATTTACCCCAGGACTGCCCCCTGTACTATGAATGGACTGGGGTAAGTCTTAAATGCTTTATCCCATGCATTGGTCCCCTTAAATTATCTGTGGTATTATCCCAGTTATTATTATTAGAGTAATGTATAATTATTGACCATGGGATGGGTAAGGACAGATTCTAACCAAATGGGATAGATTATTTCATGTACAAAAAAGGGAAGTTGGCAGGGCTTAAAATGGCCCATCTTGGTAGTTGTCTGGTACTTACCTGTGAGCCTGTGAATGGTTGCAGAAGTTGATGTCCACACATCCAGCCTGTTTATGTTGCTGTGCATCCTTTCTTTGCCATAGTACATTGGTCAACTTGGATGTACGCTACAGAAGCTGTGACTTTTATAAAAATACTTTAGAACTTATACATTTTCATATGTTACTTTGTCATTGTTTAAGTTGTAGCTTCTACTGGCTATACATACTTGGAAACATGAGGTGGGTGTGTCGGATTCTTTTTACTGCAATATGTTGCTTGGTGGGAGGCATCACATTTCAAGCTTGTCATTTATGATTTAATGGAAGCAAGTTTTCAATTTACTTTGGACTCATTTTCCCTGGCAATTCAATTTTGCTACAAGATAGGGGTTAGCTTTTTGGAGCTTCTGGTTTGCTGATTAATCTTACAAAAGCTCATCCCCTGTATAATGTTGTCCAAACACTCAGTATCATCACAGAAATATGCTGCTTGTCCCTGCATCAAAACTATGTCAGTGATTGTGGAGCAGACAGTAAAGGATGTAGTTATGTTGCATTAACTGTTCAAGCATATGTATGCCGTACTATATCGGTATGAAAAGTACAATAGATATATGATCCAAGACAGTTCTCAGATGAGATTACTCACTCACTGTGGACAGGCCTTAAATATTTTTAGACTGCCTTACTACCTTGTTACCCATTGTACTACAAAGTTACCTTATGATACTGTTCTATACAGAGGGATGATCTGTGGTGCTGTCTTTGTGACACATGAATTGATTTCATCACCATATTTTGTTTCTAGAGCAAAAACAGTTTTCAGCAGAACTCAGCATCACACTCTTGTCCCAGCTTTGATGCCCAGCAAGTTTCTTGGGAAAGCGGGACAGTCAGCTGTCTGACAAAGTAAACTCTACCAATCTTTTTAATGTTCTCTCAAAAAGGTAGAGGGTCTACAGGTTCATGCAGCAGTGTTTACCTGTCTGTCATTATGCTGACTTCTTACCATGGAACAATTGTCATGCAATCCATACTTCAAACATCCATTCATCTTAACTGACCGAATAAAGTTCTGTGTCAACTGAGAATCAAGGCCACTTATAAACCAATGTCCAGCTTTGCTGGCTGCCCTGGTTCACTGAAGCTGTTACCTAAATTGCAGGACACTTCAGACTGAGAATTTTTAACAACAAATCAATAAAATGGTGACCAATACTTAATATTTCTATTTAATGTTTGTAAGAAAAGGAAATATAATGGAGAATAAAATCATTTTATTTGAGTTGTTATTTTTCATGGAAAGAGGTGTTTTGTATTTTTTTATGTCTCAGACTGCAGCTTTATTTAGTGGTCAAAACAATGCTAGTAATGGATGATCTTGTACTCAAGAAATCATACAGTTAGGAAATGAAAGTGTATGAATGTATGAAATAATGTAAAACTGTGATAGTACTGAGAGAAAAGATATTGCTGTATTTCTAATAGCTTTATAAAAGATAATACATTAACTGTAATGGTATAAATATAATTAAATGGATCTCCATTAGCACACCCACATCTATTTTGTTTGGAATATATTTATCATGCTGACAAGCAGTGGTTTCCAAAGTTCATTTTAGCTCTAAACTTTTGAAAGAATATGAGGGTTAAAATGGTTAATATTTGCCATATAAGGAAAATGAAGGAATAGTAGGAAATTAATAGCACTGTACTTTTGTGCAATAGTTTCTTATAGTTAAAGACAGTGGCACAGTAGTTTTGCATATAAGCCGTGAGTGCTCAAAGTAATGGTCTGCACATCATTCATAAGAACAGAAGTATACAAAATATAAGTCATAGCACTCATCTGAAGTTTGCTAGTAAACATTTATTTATCTATTCAATGGCAGAACTTCAAGTACCTTACAAAAAACTCAAAAGGAGCTTTTCTCGTGTTCATATGCAGTGCTATGCATACCTGTGACTAATCACATGCAGAGGAAGGCCAAAATCTGAGTTTCACTGTATTGCTTGATAGTTAATGAGGTAGGGGTGCTGAATAAGGAAACATCTTATGCACTCTGGCATGTCTATAGGTCTTAAATTTTTGAGCCATACCTCGAAAGACAATAAGCTTGATGGAGATGTTGGCAAAGGGTTGCTGGAGATGCATTAGTTTGGTATCCCAGTTCTTGCACTGCTTTAATTACCAATTTTTGATTTTATGTATGAGGTACAGTTTAGTGCTTTTCAGTAAAACAGAGAATAATAGTCACCGTGGGTTGTATTTCTACAGTTATTGGACTGTATCTGTATTTAGTATAGAAAGAAATTATCCTCTAACTACACAAAACTGCCTTGCACATATGTGAGAATATTCATGTGAATTAATGCTTGGATTTTTAGTCACTCTTATCCCAATCGAGGACTGCAAATTCAGGAGCAGAGTGAATCTTGAAAATTGCTTTTTTCCTTGAAACTTGTTTTGTTGCATGGGGGCAAGCCCCCCCCCCCCCCCCCACACACACACACACACCTGCTAACATATACCAACTCTGAGATTGCAATACTTCAGAGAAAGGGGAATATCCTGAGAAATGACCTTCTCAGCCTTGCTATATACAAGTCCATTTTCTTTCGGCCATTCAGTCTCTGTATTTGGGACTTACTCATGTGGGTCCCAACTTTTCAAATGGTAACTGATTAAGCATTGTCACATCACAGTAAGAGGTGTTCTGGTTTGATTGTCTACTGGGGTTTCTTTTGTATGGAGTCTGTATGATTAACCTGTGTTTGTGTGTTTTCTAAGGGTAGTTTGATCTCTTCCCATAGACCTACAGTAGACTGGTGTTTCTAAATTGTTCATAGATTTGTGGCTGTGTGATGTGGAAGAAAAACCTGGAAATCTACTTGTATTCCCTACTTGCCTTATAAACGTTATGGATGGCATTAGCTATTCATAGTGTCACTATGGGAGGTGGTTATAATTCAGCAGTATTAGATGTCTGGATGCATCCCAATCTAACCTACTGCAAGAGATATTCATCCTTGACAAATGCTTACTGCATTTATGTTTGCAACCAAAATGTTATTTCACATCTGTTGATTTCATATTTAAGATGCATTTTTATATCTCTAATTATTTTCTCAATTAGTAGAGATATATTGCCTTAAGCTTTTAGCATCTTAGCTATCCTCTTTACAGCTCACCTATTGAGCTGTTGTATTTCTTAACAGTTCTCAGCTTTTTAACTCGGTGTTTCCCTCTGATGTAGTGTTATTCTTTTTTGTGGCTGATGAGCCTTTCAGGTTTGTCTGGCTGTTTTAATGGAAGATTGGGTTGAGTTCCATCTTCCAATTACTGTAAATGTACAGATTAATTGTCCTTCCAGAATCTGTGTAAGTTTTCTACAGATATTCAAGTTTCCTTCTAACTCCCCCCACCACCACAGAAAAAAAAAAAAGAAAGAAAAGTACGCTGGTTGCCCGTCTAAGCAGGCCATACATCTTGTATTTACCCGTGTCTTTGTAGCTGAGTTTATGGCTGAAAAAGGTTAGAGTTGAACCAGTTAACATACGAGTAAAGGCAGCATTAAAATACATTAAGATTAGAGTTTTAGAAGATGTTTAATGTCACTGTGTTCTGTAGCAGTTTCAAGAACCCATTCAGCTTGCTGAATGGTTTACTTAATTGGGTCTTTTCCAAGTGCTTGCTTGCATACCATTTGTTTAAGACACACTTCCCTGCTGCCACTCGCTCATGTTAGCAAGTACCTTAACTCCTACTACCTCGATTCCTGTGCACTACCACTAAGCTAACTATACTTCCCAGAACCCTGACCCTAACTGTAAAAAAAAAAAAAAAACTCCAGATCTCTCCCTAAACAAAAAATTCCCGCTAACCCTAACTCTGAGCCACCTTCTGTTCACTCCCTAAACCTAAAATCCCCATTTCCCCTCTTCACTTTCCAGTTCCACAATGAGGCCTTAATGGTGTCCAACCACTACAACTCCATCCCAGAACTCATGATGTTAAGTTGTCTATCTCGCCTTCATTCTTGCTGGTTGGGGTTCGGAGACGATCCTCAGCTCCGACTCGGCCATCTTCAAAAGCTTGAGAGCTGCATACTGGCTCGAGGCCACCCCATATCCCATGATGCCTGGCGCTAGATACCCAGATCTCGTTTGCCACTTCTGCTGCGAGGTTGAACTGGCTCAGGTCATATATTTTCATTATTTATCCTTTTTGATAAAAATTATTAGGCTTGTTAGTGTAGATTGTTAATAGTAGTTACAACCTTTCTCTATATATACTTGTATTCTTTAATTCTTTCTTGATCTTTCCCCTATCCCTTCAGAAAACTCGTTTTAGTTGGAGAGTTTTCCCCTCCCCCCTTCACTTTCTTCTCATAAGTAGCCGGGTAGCCGTTTAAATTAGAGGCTTTTTCCTTTTGTCTATAAAAAAAAAAAAAAAAAAAAAAGTAGCTTTTACCTAGTTAGTTTTATTTAGCTTGTAAGTAGAATATTGTGTAGTATTCTTGCTGTGTTTTGGGTGTTATAACTTTAGTGTGGTAGTTGTTATATCCTATTTTTTGTGTATTGTCCTTGGTATTCTATTTTTTTTCAGGGATGTCCAAAGATACCAAGGTGTCCGGATTCAGGGAGTGTGACTCATGCTGTCAGAAGATGTCTCTGACAGATAGTCACACTTCTTGTGTCTATTGTCTGTGCGCCGTGCACCTGCAAGACTCTTGTTCGGTTTGCCATGCCTTCAGCCCAAGAGTCCTGCAGGAGCGTAAAAATAAGTTAATCCTATGGGATTTACTTAAGCAGGATTCACCAGCTAAGGCTCAGCCCATGAAGGCCTCTAAGCCACCTAAATCTTCAGCTCCCAGTTCAGAGCCATCGATGGGTGAAGCTGTTCCTTCAGCCTCGGTTTCGGACGGAACTGATTTACCTGTCTCCCAGTTGGTTCCGACTCTCTCTTCGGAGCTGTCGGGGAGTCAAAAGAGATCTAGGTCTCCCTCCCTGGAGTCGATACGCTTGGATCCGAGGTCTCCTCTGCTCCAATCGGAGCACAGCCATCGGTCCCACTCTTCTCGGTCCTCAAGGCTATCAGATCATGACGTGGAGAGAGTGGTCAGTAGGCTGTTAAAATCGCAGGCCCTAGCAAACATGTTGTCCAGCCCCCCTCATTAGGTGTCGGCTCCATCCATGTCTGAGTTATTCGTCCTCTGACTCCTCCCTTGAGCTCGGAGCCAGAGTTCGTTGGGGTTCGAGTTGTGGAACTGTCAGCACCGATACCTTCTCCTTCTCCTTCGGTTCCGTCGTCGGCTCCGATCACTTCCTTGATACCGTCCTTGGAAGGGTCTGGCTGACAAGACTCCCTCGTCGGCTCCGAGGGGGCGAGTGGCATCGGACCCTTGTCTGACCCCATTCTCACCCTTGGAGCTTTGGCGCAGGTGAGCTCGGCTCCTACATCGGCTTCGGAGCTGTCCCCCTCGGTGCAGAGAGGGATTCCGAGCAGGGACGCCTTCGAGGTCATGAGGAGTGTGCTGGCCCCTGAGTCAGCCCCATGATTATCCCCATCGGCTCCTCCCACTACGGTGCCTGCGTCTGCCTCTGCCCCTCCTCCAGACCCCAAGCGTGGGGAACCAATGCTCCAGGGCACCCCCTTGGGTGTATCTTCCTCTTCCAAGGCCTCCCCTGGTCATTCAGAGGAGCCAGCCCGTAAGAGGAAATGCAAGAGGAAGCATGTTGACTCCCCTGAGTCTGTCACATCAGATACCAATTCGGAAGGGTCCCCGAGATCCCCCTCTAAAGATGTCTCCTTCTCAGACATCCTTGAGATGCTTAGGCAGAGGGGGAACTGGACTACCCTAAGCCCCTCCGAGGATGAGTCGGTATTCCTGGATGCGTTTGGATCCCGACCTTCCACCTCCTGGGTGTCTCCGCCTTTCGACCCACTGATGTCTGTGGTGGCTCGGAAGGCGTGGTCAGCTCCAGACACAGCGGAACTGACCCCCAGAAGACCCGATAAGTTCATAACTGCACCATAGGATAAACAGTTTTTGACCAAATGTGTCCCTATTGATGCCATGGTGGTAGCGGCGGCCACAAAGAAGTTGGCTGAAATTTCTTCATCTGTCCATCCCCCTAACAAGGAGTCCAGGACAATGGACAGATATGGGAAGCAGATGTTCTCTTCAGCGACCTTTTCTATGAGGTCTCTGAATTATTTGTGCCACTTTACCCGCCTTCAAAGGGATCTCATTAAAAAGCTTGGAGATACCCTCCAAGATCCATCAGCTGAGGGGGCCCAGGCTAAGGCAGCCTCCCAGCTGGCGACTCTTAATTCAGTGGTGAACTCCTCCATGAGGCTCATTTCTTATGCAGTCGATGGTGCGAGTAGAGCCACGGGCACAGGTGTTGCTCTAAGGAGACACGCTTTGATGCGGCTATGTAACTTTGTGGAACCTTTCAGAGCATCTTTCACCAACACCCCTTTTGATGGTTCCTTTCTTTTTGGATCACAGGTGAAGGACACCCTTACCAGGTGTGAGCAGGAAGGCAAGACTCTCTCTGCTGTGGGAGTCCATTTTTCCACTCCTTCCAGACCATATCCCAAGGGTCAGAAGAGTGGAAAGATGTGGTTCCGGAAATCCCAGGGAGCCTTGCCGGACACGTGGTGAGTTCCCATCCAGGGGCAGAGAAGGGAACAATAATAGATGCCACCCTCTTGGCAGAGGGGGTCTGTAAAACCAAGGCAGTGGAGAATCCTTCTCTGAGAAGCCCTTCCAGCATCCCTGAAGGGTTGCCCGACTGCCCACCTCTGGAGGCAGTCGGGAGAAGATTATCGCTGTACCCAAGAGCCTGGCAAGACATAACACAAGACAAATGGGTACAGTTGGTTATATCTGGAGGCTACAGAATACCCTTTGTTCGCACTCCCGTAGTGTTAAACAAGTCCCTTCTAGATGTTCCACCCAATCTAAGGGATCAAGCAGTACAAGAAATTTCATAACTGCTAAGAAAAAGGGCCATCCAGCAAGTCCCAGCAGACCAACAAGGATCCGGAATTTACTCAAGGTTCTTTTTGGTATCAAAAAAGACAGGGCACTGGAGACCCATTCTGGATCTCAGCAGACTGAACAGGTCTGTACAAAGAACGAAGTTTCGGATGGTCATGCTACAGTCCATTATGTCCTTTCTGGGTCAGGACAATTGGATGTGCTCTATAGATCTTCAGGATGCGTACTACCATTTCATAGGTTCATAGGTTCATAGGTTCATACTAGGCTATCTGCCCGAGGGCATTTACAAGCCTAGCCCATAGTTTTGTGGCTTACGCCACCCCTTTAGTATGGGGAACTATACCCATTATTTTGCTGTGCCTCTGTTGAGCAGTGACACTGAGGTAATCCCTGGGGTATATCTGCGATCTCCCATCCATTGGTCAAGATTTCTCTTGAACAAGGCCAGCGAGGTGCTCTGCCTCACATATACCGGGATTTTATTCCACAGCATAGGGAGTCTTTGGGTGATGAATCTATCCCTCCAGCACGCCCTATTAATAGCTGTGTCGAGGTTTAAGTCTCCCCCTTGTGGCTCTGACGGATCTAGATTTTTGAGGTGAAGCATATTCATCAAATCTGGGTTTGACATGGCCTTGTATGTTAGGCAAAGGTCACCTCTGAGCAAGCGGTAAGCGACTGAATAGAGCTGGAGTTCTTTCAGTCGGGCAGCATAGGACAGATGTTTGAGACCCTTTATCCTTTTGGTGAGGAACTTTTGTGGCCTCTCCAGCTGCTGCAAGTGTCGGGTCAGATACATTCCGAATGGGGCATTGTACTCAATCATTGGTCTGATGAGTGATGAGTATAGGGAGACTATGACCTCCCTTGATCTAGATGAGAATCCCTTCATGATAAGGTGGGCAATGTAGAAGGTCTTCCTAACTACTTTAGCTACATGGGTGTCGAATGACAGACTACTATCAACCTGGGTCAAAATGGACAGACGCTCCATAAGATTCCTTCGGTTCTGGCTGAGAGCCAGCCATTACCAGTTCAGAGCTCTGCCCTTTGGTCTCACCACAGCCCCAAGGGTGTTCACCAAATGTATTGCAGTAGTTACCGCTCACCTGAGACAGCAAGGATTCCAGGTGTTTCCATATCTAGATGACTGGCTCCTTATTGCTACCACCAGGCATCACCTTCTGCGAGTCAGAGACTACACTATAGAGACTTGCTCCAGACTAGGTATCTCAATAAATTTCAAAAAGTCTGCATTGTCACCCTATCAGTCTATCACCTTTATAGGCGCAAATCTAAATACAAAAGACATGTCAGCGAGCCTTCCACCAGACAGGGTATTAGTGATTTGTCAACATGTACAGGTCTTATTAGCATGCAAAAGAGTTCAAGCCAGGTTCGTCCTCCAAACTCTGGGTCTCATGGCAACAGCGATCATACTTGTTCCTCTAGCTCGTTTTCACATGAGGATTCTCCAGTGGCTGCTTTTCACCCAATGGTCCTTCCAGCAGCTTCCCATGTCTCACACGATTATGATCACAGAAGCATGCAAAAAGCACCTTGCATGGTGGATGGTCTCCACATCAGTGACCCTGGGCAGACCATTTGTACCCCCCCCAGTTGCTACGGTTACCACGGACACTTACCTGATCGGGTGGGGGGGACATTATCAGGGCAGGACAGTTCAAGGCACCTGGCAACCTCACGAGTACCACATGCATATAAATGTATTGGAGATGAGGGCTGTGCTTTTAGCATTGCAAGCTCTTCAGGACTCTCTTCCTACTGGGACCATTGCAATTCAAATGGACAATATGTCGGTAGTGTGGTACATCAACAAGCAGAGCGGAACCAAGTCCTACCCCCTATGTCGAGAAGCACTCAGACTTTGGCAGTGGGTGATCTCTTCCCAATGGTTTCTGATCACAACGCACATCCCTGGGAAGTCCAACATCATAGCAGACAGGCTGAGCAGAGCAATTCTCATGCCTCACGAGTGGTCTCTGAATCAAATAGTTGCGGACCAAATATTCCGCAAATGGGGCCAGCCTTGCTGCAACCTTTTTGCCACCCCCTTCAACAGCAAATGCAACAATTTCTTCTCTCTCCTTCCACTTCCCGGACATTCCCCCAGAGATGCTGTAGTCCACGATTGGCCTCAGGGACTTCTTTATGCATTCCCTCCATTTCCCCTTATTCCGAAACGAATACAGAAAGCTACCGTTTTGGGCAGCAAAATGATCCTCATTGCTCCCTACTGGTCTCAACAAATATGGTTCCCATTCCTGCATCATCATCTTCTTCAGCAGCCTTGGACTCTGGACCTAGTTCCAGACCTTCTGATCCATCAATCGGGCATGCTGCACCAATCCCTGCAATCTCTCCAGCTCACTGCTTGGTTGCTCCACTTCCAACCTTAGCCAGACTTCCAGATATCTCCCCCTCTGCGCGCGAAATTATTTTATCATTGCACAAGTCTACCACCAGAAAAACTTACACTAGTAAGTGGAAACGTTTTTCTTCCTGGGCGGAGACTAAAAGTATAGACCCCTTTTCAGCCCCTATACACCACATTTTGGAATTTCTTGCGGAACTCTTTCATTCTGGGTCCACTTCCGCTACAATTAGAGTTCAGTTAGCGGCAATTTCAAATTTTCACATTGGCCTGTCAGGAAATATCATGTCGCATAAGCTATGTAAAGCCTTTCTCAAAGGGACCACTCTGCTCAGGCCTCCAGTGAGAGATCCTCCATTTCCATGGGATCTGAGTTTGATTTTAACTTCTCTAATATTGCCTCCCTTCGAACCTGCAGCATCTTGTTCCTTGAAGTTTTTATCTTGGAAAACTCTTTTTCTGGTAGCCATTACTTCAGCCAGAAGAGTTTCAGAACTTCAGGCTCTTTGTACCCGTCCTCCGTACCTTGTGTTCCATAATGATAGGGTTGCTCTCAGGACTAATCCTTCCTTCCTTCCTAAGGTCTCTTCAGAAAATAACTTGAATCAGTCCATAGACCTTCCTGTATTTTTTCCCAACCACTTCAACAGGGCGGAATATAAATTGCATCAGTTAGATGTTCACAGGCAACTACGCTTTTATTTGCATAGAACTAAGGATATCAGGAAATCGGATCAACTTTTCCTGTCTTATGCTGAGGGTAAACAAGGTCTTCCAGTCTCAAAAGTAACCTTGTCCAGGTGGTTGACTTCTATCATCACATTTATCTGTCAACTGAGGAATAAAGAATTACCTGTTAAACCAAAAGGTCACTCCACCAGAGCTTTAGCCACTTCTGTGGCCTTTCAGGCTAGGTTGCCCATGGAATCTATTTGGGCTGCAGCTACGTGGGCCAACCCACATACTTTCATTTCGCATTGTAAGTTGGATGTGGTTTCCAGAAACAGAACAGATTTTGGTTCCACTGTTCTGAAGAGTTTGTTCCGATGAGCCACTCAGGATTTTAGGTGCTAGGGACGCTGTCCCAACCAGCAAGAATGAAGGCGAGATAGACAACTTAACATAAAGAAGTTATGTACCTACCATAACGTTCCATGTTAGTTGTCTTCTTCTCGCCTTCTTTCTTGCATCCCACCCTCCATCCCCCTATCCTTGTAGTCTGAGAAGAGTTCCTTATGGTATTTCACTGGCTGAGTCTTCTCTGGCTATTCCTTTCTGTCTTTATTTTATCATCGCACAAGTCTACCACCAGAAAAACTTACACTAGTAAGTGGAAACGTTTTTCTTCCTGGGCGGAGACTAAAAGTATAGACGCCTTTTCAGCCCCTATACACCACATTTTGGAATTTCTTGCAGAACTCTTTCATTCTGGGTCCGCTTCCGCTACAATTAGAGTTCAGTTAGCTGCAATTTCAAATTTTCACATTGGCCTGTCGGGAAATATCATGTCGCATAAGCTATGTAAAGCCTTTCTCAAAGGGACCACTCTGCTCAGGCCTCCAGTGAGAGATCCTCCATCTCCATGGGATCTGAGTTTGATTTTAACTTCTCTAATATTGCCTCCCTTCGAACCTGCAGCATCTTGTTCCTTGAAGTTTTTATCTTGGAAAACTCTTTTTCTGGTAGCCATTACTTCAGCCAGAAGAGTTTTGGAACTTCAGGCTCTTTGTACCCGTCCTTCGTACCTAGTGTTCCACAATGATAGGGTTGCTCTCAGGACTAATCCTTCCTTCCTTCCTAAGGTCTCTTCAGAAAATAACTTGAATCAGTCCATAGACCTTCCTGTATTTTTTCCCAACCACTCCAACAGGGCGGAATATAAATTGTATCAGTTAGATGTTCACAGGCAACTACGCTTTTATTTGCATAGAACTAAGGATATCAGGAAATCGGATCAACTTTTCTTGTCTTATGCTGAGGGTAAACAAGGTCTTCCAGTCTCAAAAGTAACCTTGTCCAGGTGGTTGACTTCTATCATCACATTTATCTATCAACTGAGGAATAAAGAATTACCTGTTAAACCAAAAGGTCACTCCACCAGAGCTTTAGCCACTTCTGTGGCCTTTCAGGCTAGGTTGCCCATGGAATCTATTTGTGCTGCAGCTACGTGGGCCAACCCACATACTTTCATTTCGCATTGTAAGTTGGATGTGGTTTCAAACACATAAACACACAAAGACATACTCGGAGGCACTGATCAAAAATCAACCAAAACAGTAGAGGCCTCCAAAGCAGACACCCAAACAACTGCCACCTCATGACATAAAACAAGCAACACATAGATCACAAAGTCAGTGTGCAAATCAGTCACAGCCCTTAAGGCCAAACAAAATGCCAGACACACTTGTCATAGGTGACTCCATAGTCAGACACACTGACATCCCACTCACCAGACTGAACAAGGAGAGGGTCACAGTAAGCTGCCTGTCGGGCGCTAGAATCCGCCACATAACACAAGCACTCAGGTCACTCCACAGCAAGTACAAGTATGACTCAGTCATTGTCCATGCCGGTGTGAATGACCTGAGATGTACCTCCCTGGACTACATGAAAAGAGACATAAAGGAGCTCTCAGATTATGTAGCCCAGGCTGGTATGACCTTGACCCTGAGCAGTATCCTACCTTCACCAAGAATGATGCCACAATACAGAGACAAAATGATCATTTTTAATAATTGGCTTAATTTCTGGTGTCATTCTAAGGGGATCCAATGTCTGTCTGCCTGGAATGACATGCTTGACAAGCCACCTGTCACCCCTGGGTTTCCGGATATTGGCAAAGGCTCTTGCCACCCCCATAGTGCCTTTTTTAGACAAGGCTCAAATTCTAAACCCACCGCCCTAGAAAACAATAATGGAAAAAAACTAAGGGTAATGCTGCTCAATGCCAGAAGTCTAAATCTCAAGATGCATGCCCTCGAAGCCCTCCTCAGTATGGAGAACATCGATGTCTGTGCTGTGACTGAAACCTGGTTCAAGGCTCCTGAGAGCACCCCGGCACTATCAGGTTTTACCTCATATCATGCGTTCCGCCCCAAAACCCGGACCGTACCACAAAAGGAGGGGTGTATCCATATTCATCAAGGATACCCACACCTCCAGGCTGGTGGCAACTCACGAAGCATCAGAGACCATTCAGGTGCAATTAACCATAGGCAAAACTGCTCTACAGTTTGTAGCATGTTACAGGCCACCCTCTCAAACTCAGGAACCCCACAAAGCCTTCCTGAAGACACTGGAGAGTATAAATGTCTCTCCAAACACCATCATATTGGGTGACTTCAACTACCCAAACATAGACTGGGAACATTACTCAAGCCCCAATACCCTAGCCCAAAGGTTCCTGGAGTTCATAAACTCAAATGCTATGGAACAACTTGTCACCATTCACACAAGAGGTGAAAATATACTAGACCTGATCATCACAAACATGGGGACAAAATGCTCCACACCGGAAGTTTATCCCTCATTGGTGAGATCAGACCATAAACTAATCTCACTGGAGATCCACATCCCGCCCCCCCCCCCAACAAAAAAACCACAGTGAAGAACTTCTCAAAAGCCAACTTCACACTTCTTAAGACTGGTGTGGTATCCTTCAAGGCCCCTGAGCCATTGGAAACCACAACCCACGCTGCTGAATCCCTTACAAATGCTTTCTACGAGCACCTCCAGGATTGCATGGATCAAGCAATCCCAAATAAAATCAAGACCCTTTCCACCAAAGGCAAGCGCCCAATCTGGTGGACCCCAGCCATAAACAAACTTTACAACAAGAGGAGAAAGCTACTACAAGATAGAGCAAAATCCCTAAAAGGGAAGACATCTCTGATCAATACTAGCAAAAACTATGATCACTCATAAAATCATCCAAGGCCAACTTTGAGAGAAAAATTGCCAAGGACTCAAAAGACAATCATAAGGCCTTCTTTAGCTATGTTAGAAATCTGGGTGGAAACTCCCAGATATGCTCAGAATTAGTCCAAAATGATACAAAAATCACTGAACCCACAGACATTGCAAACATACTGGCAGACAGGTTCAGTGAAAATTTCTCCCCTCCCTCCCCCCCAAAAGGAAGAAATATCTTTCCCAGCAGAGTGTAGCCTCCCAATCATCTCAAATGCCCAGGTGAGAGCTGCTCTCTCTAAAGCTAAAAACACAGCATCAATGGGACCGGATGGTGTCCCCAGCTGTGTGCTACATGAACTCAATGAGGAACTAAACCCACACATAAGGCTACTGTTTAATCTTAGCCTTACCACAGGATACGTACCCAAAGAGTGGCGTACGGCAACTGCGGTCCCACTCCACAAAGGCGGTGCTTCTACGGACCCTGGTAATTACCGCCCCATAAGCTTAACAAGCCTGGTCTGCAAAGCTATGGAGAGGATCATAATGGAACTCATAAATAAAGACAGGGGACCTAAAGACATTGGATCCTACCCAATTCGGCTTTGTCAAGGGCAGATCATGCCTCTTGAACTTGGTCGACTTTTTTGAAACAGTCACCAAGGCCATTGATGAGGGTAAGGCAGTTCACACAGGCTACCTTGACCTTGCAAAAGCTTTCGAAACAATACCCCACTCGGGTATCATAGAAAAG
Organism: Protopterus annectens; assembly: GCF_019279795.1. Taxonomy (NCBI): domain Eukaryota; kingdom Metazoa; phylum Chordata; order Ceratodontiformes; family Protopteridae; genus Protopterus; species Protopterus annectens. The sequence goes on from NC_056726.1 coordinate 1,527,887,615, forward strand.
CTCACCAGCTTAAATGTAAACCCATATGTCACAAGATGGGTTGCAAACTGGCTCAAGGACAGAACCCACAGGGTTAAAGTTGCTGGTGCCATGTCAGACTCCAAGCCGGTCACAAGCGGTGTCCCACAGGGCTCAGTCCTGGGCCCCCTCTTGTTCGGCATCTACTTTTCAGAAGTGCAGGCAAACATAGGAGGATTGTAGCTGACAAAGTTTGCAGATGACTGCAAACTGGGCGCCATAGTTGAAAATCCATCAGACACAGATATCCTTCAGAGAGGTCTCATAGAAACGGATAAATGGTGCCAGAGCCATGGCTTTAAGCTAAACGCCAAAAAATGTATAGTCATACCCTTTGGTAAAAACAAGGTAACCCCAAGTTACCACATAGGTGGCAATCCATTAAGCACAGAAGAGGTTATCAGGGACATGGGGACCCAAGTTGACAGTAACCTTTCTTTGGACACTCACATTGCCAAAGTGGTTAGGAGGACCTTCTACATTGCCCACCTGATTATGAAGGGATTCACATCCAGATCAAGGGAGGTCATTGTTCCCCTGTACTCTTCATTTATCAGACCAATGATTGAGTACAATGCCCCATTCGGAATGTATCTTACCCGACACCTGCAGCAATTGGAAAGACCCCAAAAGTTCCTCACCAAAAGGATAAAGGGGCTCAAAAATATGCCATATGCTGCCCGACTGAAGAAACTCCAGCTCTATTCAGTCGCATACCGTCTGCTCAGAGGTGACCTGTGCCTGACATATACAAGGCCATGTCCAACCCGGAATTAATGGACATGCTCCACCTCAAAAAATCCAAATCCACCAGAGCCACAAGAGCAAGAGACTTAAACCTCAACACGGATATAAATAGGATGTGCTGGTGGGACAGATTCATCACCCAGAGACTCCCTATGCTGTGGAACAGAATCCCGGTCCATGTGAGACAGAGCACCTCGCTGGCTCTGTTCAAGAGGAATCTTGACCAGTGGATGGGAGATCCTAGGTTTACCCTGGGGATCATCTCTGTATCACTGCTGGACAGAGGCACGGCAAACTAATGGGTATAGTATTCTTCAACCTAAGGGGTGGTGAAAGCCACACAACTCTGGCTAGGCTTATAAATGCCCTAGGGCAGATAGCCTAGTATGAACCTATGAACCTATGGTAGCCTCTCTGGAGGTTTTATATATTCCAGGATAGGATCCTTTCCTTATTATGTCTGCAGTTAGACTTACCAAACAAGATCTGGGTATCTAGTGCCAGGCATCATGGGATATGGGGTGACCTCGAGCCAGTATGCAGCGCTCGAGCTTTTGAAGATGGCCGACTCGGAGCCGGGGATCGGCTCCGAACCCCAACCAGCAAGAAAGAAGATGAGAAGAAGACAACTAACATGGAACGTTATGGTAGGTACATAACTTCTTTTTCTAGTTCATGCAGCTGCTTGGACAGATGGGCAAATGAGGAAACAAACACTCAAGCCCTTGATGGCGAGTTCTGGATTTCAAAAATCTGGGGCTCAAGGAGCTGTAGGGGTACCTATTTCACTGCTGCCTCGGCTGCTGTTTTAATTACTTGCTGATTGTTACACGAGGTAAATTATTAAAAGCCTTCTTCTTTTTCCAACTCTTCTCCAGCACACTGTATCTAACATATCTACTTACTCAATTTAATGTACCTCTATATCTGTCTTTTTCATTCACTCTTCCTTTCTTTCTGTTCTGCTGTCTCCTGCCTTGCCCCTAGAGATTGTAAACTGTCTTTGACACGGTTTCTTTACTCATCAGCTCAGAAACCTATACAGTGTTTCAGCGCATGCATCTGGGTTTGTGCTCAGCACAGTCATGTAAGTGCTTACAAGTCATCTGTGTGGCACGTGGCATGCTGCATGTGTTTCACAGCTGCACTGCGAAGAGACATTTCTAAGAAAATATTGTGCTGCTATAGACCTTTGCTGTAGTTCTGACTCCTGTCAGCTTCCTGTGCTGTAGTCATCCCTTCTCAAGTGTGGCCTTTGTACAAGTCAAAGCGTGAAAAATGATGGAAACTTTGCAGACCATTTTAAAGAGCTTGCAGAATGGCTGGAATAACTCTCCTTTCCAAATGCAGCGGCTACGTAAATACAACTTTTGATGGAGCTGCTTTTTTTTCTTTGTTTTAATCCATTCCCTTTTGACAGACAAACCAGTAATTATCTCCTGTTTAATCACATGGTGGCAAACTGAGAAATTATGCAGTCTTCCTGTTGGCCTTATTTTTTTTCTTCTTCATTTTCGCATGCTTGTAACATAGAACCATTTTACAAGTTATACAGCATTTTTTATGACGTAGCCAATTGAATCAAAAATATTGGCAGGCTGACTGTATAGGAACTGGATAATTACTGCTTAAAGCCTGTAGATCCTGTTTTATGATTCATAAAAAGTCATTCAGCTATGTTGAATGCTGACAGATTGTAACAGATTGTAATGTTTGGGAATAAAAATAATTTTCATTAAAAAAAGGATATGCAGAGATTAATTTAAACCATCAGCATGTAATATTTAATCTGCAATATTTTTATATTAAACATTTTTTTTTGGTAAGGACACTGGCATTACCATTTTCAGATGTTTCCAGGAACCACTGTTTACTTTCTTTATTTGTAATATGTGATTCTAATGCTGTTAAATTAAAACAGGCAAGCCCTACATCTGTTTTTCACACACTTTAGTCTGTTTAAAGTAAGACATGAAGGATTTTCATCTCTCTTCATTTCCTGAGAAACAGAAACCAGAGAAGACAAACAAATTTGTGCAAAACACAGAAAGAAAGAAAGAAGTGAATGCATCCTAAAATATGCAGGTATTTCACAATGCTATATACCATGGTATAGCCATGGCATACATACACTTTAAAACTTGATCAGCTTAATCAACTTGAATCTTAATAAATGTGTCAGTGTTTTTAACTTAAATTCTAGCACATTTTGTGGCACAAAAAGTGCTAGAATTTAAGTTACATTTTTTTTGTGGCACAAATAAATGTGGCACTGACACATTTATTAAGATTCAAGTTGATTAAGCGGTAGACTTTGTTAATTTGCTTTTTTTGTTTTTAGCATGCCTGGTGGTCTGAATGGCCATTCTCCTTAAGCCTGCCATTTCACAAGTTTTTGTTTTCCACATTAATAAAAAAGGTGTACTGTCCAGCTGTCCAGCTGCATTCAGGAAACGGGTGTACAACCCGATTTTCAGTTACAAAAATCTTAGTTGCAACTCATTACCTGACATCGTACATCTGAACTGTCCAGATTTTCTCAGAATGTCTAGGTTTTTGACACTTATTTTTGGTCCTTACTTTTAAAATTTGTGGTTTTCTGGCAAATTATTGAGATTTAAAGTCACTAAATAATGATATACATTTGAGTTTTAGAATTCATACCCTTCAGAAAATGTATGTTAATGCAAAGCCTGTAATTCTAACAACTTTCTGAGTTTATGAGAGCAATATATAAAATTTGTCCCTGATTTTGGGCCATTGCCCCCCACCTCACCCCCCCCCCCAATAATTTTTGGCTTTGCTCAGATTTCTTTCAATTAGAGGTTGAGAGGTGTGCCTGTCATTATATTAAAAGTAATAGCGTAGTATTTTGCCACAGTAAGAAATGACATTGAACATACTAATAAGAACTTTGGAAGAAATATAAATATACTTAAGTTTAGGTGAGAATATTGACAACTGCCAAATTGCATTTTTTGAAATTACTTTCAATCTTGTATATTGGTTTTCTCTGACTGTATTGTTCTGTACAGTGTCTAGAATTTTACTGTGTAGAAAAGCTTAGTTTTAGCTCATTCTGTAATTTTGTATTGCTTACCTGTTGACCCTGACTTTGTTTATGGCTGAAGGGTCCCAAGGTCCAACCAAACAAATGAATAATTAGTAAAATAAACAGATAAATAAATAGAATAAAATAAAAATTGTCATATGCCTGACTGCTCTTGCGGCTTTCACATGTTTAAGTTAACTACATCAAATTATTTAAGTTGCTTCATTGTTTTCAAGCACATATTTCTTCAGGCACACATTTTTTTAGATATTTACATCTATACTGTTATAAAACTAGCTTCAATATTTTTATATGGAGGTGATCCCTTTGCCACTCCAATAATTTCATAAAAATAAATAAGGGGGCATGAAGATGAGAGGAGGTGAGAGGAAAGATAGGAAAGGATGGAAACGGAATGTTGAATGCAGTTAAAGGAAAGATTAAACTGGCTTATTGTAATTATGTAATTGAGTGGTGGAATACAGAAGACCTCATTCCTGGCTTAGTGATTTCTTGGTGGTGTTTCCATTTATACCTAACCTGATTACCTGTTTTGGTTCTGAGGGCTTCCTATTGATGTTTTGAGGACTAGAATTGTGAATGCCTTAATTGTGAATTTTAAACAGGTATTTTTAGCAAAGGAGAAGGTTACTGGGGGCAATAGGAACCAAGGGCACCCAGCAAAGAGATGGATTGCGTGAGAGAAGACCAGCAGCATTCAGGCATGACTGTTGAAGAAAGTAGGGGAGTGACACTGAGTCGAGAGAGAGATGGCGACAGATGATGCAACACCCTAGGACAGTGGCACTGAGTCGAGAGAGAGATGGCAACAGCTGATGCAACACCCTAGGAGAGTGGCACTGAGTCGAGAGAGAGATGGCAACAGCTAATGCAACACCCTAAGAGAGTGGCACTGAGTCGAGAGAGAGATGGCAACAGCTAATGCAATGCTCTAGGAGAGTGGCACTGAGTCGAAAGAGAGATGGCAACAGTTGATGCAGCACCCTAGGAGAGTGGCACTGAGTTGAGAGAGAGATGGTGACAGTTGATGCAACACCCTAGGAGAGTGGCACTGAGTCGAGAGAGAGATGGTGACAGTTGATGCAACACCCTAGGAGAGTGGCACTGAGTCAAGACAGGGATGGCGACAGTTGATGCAGCACCCTAGGAGAGTGGCATTGAGTCGAGACAGAGATGGCGACAGTTGATGCAGCACCCTAGGAGAATGGCACTGAGTCGAGAGAGAGAGATGGTGACAGTTGATGCAGCACCCTAGGAGAGTGGCACTGAGTTGAGAGAGAGATGGCGACAGTTGATGCAGCACCCTAGGAGAGTAGCACTGCATCGAGAGAGAGATGGCGACAGTTGGTGCAGCACCCTAGGAGAGTGACACTGAGTTGAGAGAGAGATGGCGACAGTTGATGCAGCACCCTAGTGAGTGGCACTGAGTCGAGACAGAGATGGCGACAGTTGATGCAGCACCCTAGGAGAGTGGCACTGAGTTGAGAGAGAGATGGCGACAGTTGATGCAGCACCCTAGGAGAGTAGCACTGCGTCGAGAGAGAGATGGCGACAGTTGATGCAGCACCCTGACCTCATGTAAAAAAAATGGGATAAAGGGGTTAATAATGATGATGCTGATGTTGCTTATGTGCTGACCTGTACAGGTAATGACAAATCATCCTCTTTTCTTTTTCCAGGAAACCAGACTCCAGAACCCTATTTCCCTCCTTCTCTAACCCTACCACAAATAGTTGCTGAGTACTTCAGATGATGTAATAACATCGATAAGAGACCCAAACTTCAGTAGAAAGAGCAGTAGTTAAGAACAAGATTTATGGCTTAGTAGCAGAGAAAGCCTTAGATACAGATACAAGCTTGCAGATTTAGCTGAGCTACTCAAATTGAGGGGCAATCTAACCAGATATACTTGATAACGATATGTTTACCCTTCATAGTACTTACGGCATGATTAAAGTTAACCCTTTAAATGACAGAAAGGTACAGAGAAGAGCAGGCTGCCAGCTGTTCAGTCCTACCCTGCTCTGGCTGGCCATCTTCTGCTAGGATGCTTCTCAGTCCATGATCTCCCAGTGTGACCATATGCCATTCCCCTGCACTAGTCATAAAATATGAGTTTGCTCAGTTCCAGCTGGGGGACAAAAGAAAGATGTAGGATTTATCATTAGAAAAGGTGTTAAAGTAAACATTCATGAAATACAACCTTCAAAAAAGATTAGGATTATAAATCAGATATTTGAGATACATTAGGAGTGACATTTGCATTAGTAGGAGTATAATCCCAGTATTGTATTCCAGTTTTGTATAATCACATTTGAACTGTTACGTAGCTTTTTCTACATGCATTTACTGCAGATTTATTTTGGGTGATGAAGTGCAGAGAGGATGAAAAAGAACTATAACTGACGTCTGTGTATTTCAGCAGCAGGAAATGCAGATTTCTGACAGGGAAACAGTCTGCTGTGTGTGGAAACTGTATGATTTATTTTATTTGAGCATATTGATGACTGCTGCTGACAATGTTTCTCTGAGGAAGTACAGACTCAGAGGATGCTATATTAATTAAGAAAGGGGAAGAAGTTTTATTATTATTATTATTTATTTTACGTATGTTGACCGGGATTGTCTGACTGAGCTGAAGAGCCCATTTTCAACAGTGGCCCGGAGAGAAAAGCGCCAACATATTATACAATTTTCATTATAAATTAGCATTAAACAGCAATGTTACAGGATTATTACAAGGCATTGAGTAGCAATACAATGTTATACAGTGTCAATAATCAGGAGTATAGCATAACTATTTCAAGATGTATAAAAAGACATATGTCATTAAGATGAATATAGTTTTTGGATTGAGTGGTTACAAAAACCCAGTTTTATCATAACGTAGTTGCATGAAGACAAGACAATTACAATAGAATGTTTCTCTGAGGTAATTTGCTTAATAGGTTTTAGAAGACAGTAGAAACAGTAGTCAAGGAAGATTAGAGAGAGCTAGTGAGAAGAGTGAGTTAAGGGAGAAAGTAGATTAAGGTATGAGAAGTACAGGATGCTTAAGGAGGGAGAGTGCAGTGACAGGACCAGTGACTTTTAAAGTGCTCTTTGGTGGTTGTCTTAAATTGTTTAGGATGTGTAAGGGTCCTGATTTCTAGTGGAAGCCTATTCCAGGCAATAGTGGGGTGATAGCTTTACAAGTTGCGTCCAAATTTAGATTTAGGTTTGTATGTTTGTAGTAGCTCTTGGTTAGAGCTTCGGAGAGGTCTGGAGGGAGAATTATGGGAGATGAGAGGGGATAGTGCTGGGCAGTAGGAAGGCTGGTATAGGATAGAATGGATGATCTGGAGCTGAGAGAGAAGAAGCTGGTGGGGTAATTCAAACCAGTTTAGGAGTTTTAGAGAGAGACAGTGATGGGATTTCTAGGTTTGTTGGGCAGCAAAGTAGACAACATGAGAAGTTTTGGAGCTTACCACCTACTTCACATAGGGATGCTAATTTATTTTGAAATTTGTCAAAATAGTCCATTGGTAAACTTGAACTGAATGAAGCATGCCATGTGTTTAAATCCCTATACAAGTGATGTATTATGGAAGCCCAAGAATGCAAGTTTAGTCTTAAATAGTTCAGTCTGAAGTCTCATAATAAATTACTCCTTGCTACATCTAATAATAGGACCATATACGTATAATCTTCCAGTATGTCCAACACATTGAATAATTTACTTCAAAAATAAGCAAAAGTAGAACTGCACTTAAATAAACGCATGTTTTCTCTTTCGTGGTAAAAGAAGAAAATCTGACTTGTTTAAAATGGTGGCTCTTAATTTGACTTTCAGACTGTTGACAGATAAATTACTTCAGTATATATGCATTTTGTCAAAGCTGAGCTGTGAAATTCCTATATCTTCTAATGACTATGCAGTTGTTAAGTGGGATTAGGTGTATTAGTCTAAGGCTTTGGAAGATTTACAATCTAGTTATCTAACAGACTAATGGAAAGGTTAATGTATGTAATGCATAGCTTTTGTGTCTACACTTACCTCAGTTCAGTTCAAACTATTTAACACACAAGTAAAAGGGGCATTGATATTTGGGTTTCGTGGGAAAAATCCCAGTAAATCCTGGTTCTTGACTGTCTGAGATTTGAAAAATCATGGCATTTTCACAGAATTTGACAAAGAAGGCCAGAGAACTAGTTCACTACAAGATGTATTTCTGCTCGTATTTACGATTTATAGCACTGCAAGCTTGCAATATTGGATGTTCTTTGACTGGAATCAGTTTAATTTTCAATATATATTGGTACAGATGAAGGTTATAATGAAATCACCATATGACTGAAAATATAATTCCCGTATTTTATCTCATGAAAACGAAATTTCATTTTTTTTGAAAACCAAAAATCAGTGTCTCTGATAAGTAATTAAATGAATAAAAAATAAAATTGCTTGAAGAAACAGTGAAGTGCACTACTTAAGTTTGACACAAGTATGTTCTTTTTTACAGTAAATTCTGGGGACGGCATTGACTACAGTCAACAAAAAAGAGAAAATATAGGAGACCTTATTCAGGAAACATTAGAAGCCTTTGAACGATACGGAGGAGAAGATGCCTTCATCAATATAAAGTATATGGTCCCTACATATGAGTCGTGTTTATTGAATTAAAGTGGAAGAGATAGAAGTCTGAGTTGCAAGATACTTTATCATTGCATTACTTTCAAACATGTTTGTTACTAACATTGTGCACCTTGAACAGGATATAAAGAAACTTACAGTTGAAAAGTCCTTTCATTCCTATGGATATTTGCTTTGACATAAATGTATACAACTACAATAAAAAAAGTATTTTATTAAACTATTTGACCGTCATTTATTTTGCCAGAAATATATTGGCTATAGACAACTGAATGGGTCATACTCTTGGTCAACATCTAGGAAGAGATGTCTACAACTACTTAATTCTTTATTGCATATGAAATATCCTTTTTATTCATATTTTATTTGCATAATGTAAGCAGTATGGAATAGAAAAAGTATAAGGCAGATGGACAACAAAGTGTATATTAAAGTATAAAAATAAAATGTTAGGTTTCTGTGTCGATATTAAGAGCAGACACATCCATCCACAACCCCTTTTTCTCATTTTTGTACATGGGGTTGTGCTGTCATTTCCACAGAGACAATCATCTAGAATCAAGGTTTACACCGCTGGGTGGCTAGCCCTATCATGGTAGTTCTTCCACACCTCACACTCGCATACACATACACACACACACACACACACACACACACACACACACACACACACACACACACACACACACACACACACACACACACACCTATGGCCAATTTAGAGTGTCCAGTCCACCTACTTCATGTCTTTGGAATGTAGGAAGAAAGCAGAGCACCCAGAGGAAACCCACAAAGAGTAGGCTAATGTTCCATAGTAAATTAAACATTATTGTTTCATCGGGAATATTGATAATCAAAGAATGGGAAACCTATCCCAGTGGAAGCAGTTGTCCTAGAGTAAGTGTGGAATTTATAAGGAATTGCTGTCCTACTAAGTACTTGCTGTGCCAAAAATATATCAGACCTTTTCTCTACCTGCCGAACAATGTTCTAAAGATATATATATATATATATATATATATATATATATATATATACACACATATATATATATATATATATATATATATATATATATATATATATATATATATAAATAATTTTTTTGTGGATGAAAAAGAAAATTCAAAGTCAAGTCAAAATCAAAGTAAACTTTATTGTCGATCACATCTACACAGCAGTGCAAGCTGAGCGAAATTACATTGCTTTGGTCCCCGTGCAAGACATAACAATGAACACATAGTTTGAGTGACAGTAAGACTAATGCATATGATATGCAGTAATACTTAAAATATTAACAACACAATAAATTGCCACAACTGGACAGGAAGACATTAGACAGTATTATACTAGTAGGTATTGCAAGACTATGGGCAGGATTCAGGAAGCCTCCGTGTAAGAGTTATAACTCTTACACGGAGGCTGCAGTTAAACGGTGTGATGTCAGCATGTCATGTATATGCATGAGGTGCATGAGGCATGCTGAATCACACCGTAACTCTTACACGGTCCATGTAAGACAGTAGGGGGCGTGTCCGTAGGCTAAGCCCTGCAAGCGGACACGCCCCTGGAAGGCTAGAATGGCTGAAAGAGAGGCCATGGAAATGTGAATAAACACACTACACAACACATGCCCCCACAGACCAGCAATGTAAAAAGTGAACAGATGTTATAAAATGAAAATAAAAACTGTTTTATTATTTTTAAACCCCGTAAATGTTTGCTACTGTGTGCACTCGTGTGCGCGGGTGTGCTACTAGCGCAACTGCAGTTAGCAATCAGTGGAAAAGGATATAAGAACTAAATATGCAAAGTAAGCCAAGAAGTAATAGCATAGCGGTAGAGTTGTCGACTTAAGAGTAGGCAGGCAAGGTTCGAGCCCACACAACAACCTTTTTTTTTTTTTGTAAATAAGCACTAAAAAGGCCCCTGGCAGTATTGTACAAATGTAAAAGTATTTCGTTTTGTAAAATGGAATGAAATGGAGCATATATTTTCAAGTAATACAATAATAAAATATTTAGAAATGTAAAGATAGCTAAGCTGCTGTGAGACAGAGTGCCCATAGCTGAGTAGTGTTTCTAAGGCTGCAAATTGCTTGCCCGTAGCTAAGCACCGGTTTAACAGGCTCAAACTGTGTGCAACTAGCTGTGCTTAGCTGAACATGTGTGTTACTAGCCAATTAAGGTTTATCCCAGCGCACACAGTTTGCGTGCCGCGCCCACAAGCTAACCGCCGGTGGGCATGCGTGAGCTCCGCACAAACGAGCGCAGATCTGGTTTTAAGTGCTTAAAAGTGCTTTTGGCATGTTTGATTGACAGGTCCTCAACTCATTTCTGGACAGTCATGAAAATTAAAAATCAGTGGTCAGATTTGAACCCAGGATACGATGCACTAGAGTCAAGGTACTAAACCATTAAGCCATGACAGCAGTACTTAGAAATGCAGAAATAGCATATATATAGGATATAATCCAGAATGGAGCATGATAAAGCAGTTTCTGTGAAGTAGATACAATTCCAAAATGGCCAATCATAGAAATGTGCGGGAAAATCGGCATATATAAGCCCCATAGGCGGGAATACACAGCAGAAACAATTGTAGAATAGACCTGCAGGCAGAATGAGTGGAGTAGGGGAGGGACGTTGCTTTCGAGCACAGCGGTGGGGCATTGAGGAGTCCAGATACATGGTCTGGCTCCTAGTTCACCATCATGAGGCCCAACTCATGCAGGGCAGGTCTCATGGGGAGCGTACAGGGTGGAGGCATGGGACCAGTTGGCTCATGATCTCACTAGTGCTACTGGGATTCCACGTACTGGTGAGCAGGTCCGTCACCACCATGCGGACCTGAAGCGACGTAAACAAGACCAGTTGACCCAATGGATCCAGGAGGCCCGGGATATGCCCAATGCCCCACTACTGAGTAAGTTACATTTTACTTATGTATGTAAGGAATTCAACTAGCTGATACCATGGAGATGTGTAGTCCAATATTACTCGTTTTGTATTACAGCTGCAGGTGTCCGTTCTATGAATCGACGGGCACATGACCGCAGGCTGGTGCGGCTGCGCCACCATGCAGGTTAGTAACCCCACCTAGTACTTGGAAATAAATATTATAGTGTAGCACGTAGCAGAACACTGCAGTGTATTGATTAAAAGTAATAGAATGTGCAAGCAACAAGTGAAAGTGTGCAGGTATGGCTGCAACAAGTCCATCAGTATGCAAGTGAAACTGGAAATATAATTGATAGAAATAAATAGTTCTGTAATACAGATGTCCCACCATTAATTAAATGTAGTATAACCTGCAGTAGTCTCAAGAGTACAGCTTCAGAATCTGAGGTAATCACATGTGAGATATATCCCCTGCTGAAATGCTGAATCATGACAGAAGTGAGGCTGCTAGAAAGTGTTGGAATCACCACAGGTCTAATATGTGAACAAAGCCTAGAAGTACCAACCTGAACTGTGAAATTGCAGGATGTGTGAGAGTGACAGAAAGGGTCATGTATCAATGAATAAAGTAGTAATAACTCCTGAATATATAGGCATCAGTGTGGTTCTACACAACTAAATGCATGTGGGAATTAAAACTTAACATCCCAAACTGATGTCAGTGTGTCTGAATCTGGAATGTTCATGCCAAAATCTGTATATGGTGATGACAGTCAACAATTTGCAGATAGAATGAATGCTTGTCTGACATACTAAACATCCATAGTTGTCCCCTGCTCTGTCATCAAAGTGTAGCAGGATGATGTATCTGATCAAATTCAAAATAACTAGGATAGTGATGTATCTGTAACAGGTCTAGCATGACAGTCAATTAAAAATCATTTTGAAACTATCACCCACAAGTTAATTGTGTTCCTATTACAAATGTATATCAATGTATAATTTATGAATGTGTCATCATTTTCTTTCTCCACCCCACCCTATAATTGCAAATTAAAACACTCACTAAATATCGGTATGTGAACATTTCATTAACCATGGACATTTGTCCTGTTTCAAAAATATATGCATGTCTCTTGTTGCATGTGCCCTGTTCATACCTGCAAACCTGATGGCCTTTTGCCATTAATCAACCCTGCATGTTGTTTGATTGTGTATTTCCATTCAAATAATGCATGTGATATTGATATGCCCGTTGTTCAATGGTGTTAATATCTGGGTGTTTGTTTAATGGGAATACCAATGCATGCTGTTACAACTAATTTGAATGGAATAATATGCCACTAACCCAAACTAACATAACATACTCACAAACCTAGAACACTTGGGAAGGCAGGTCCCAGCGGACCCACCTCTCCCACCTCAGCTGGCGACTGCACCTGGCACTAGTGCCCAGGCTGGACCCTCCTCCAGTGGCCCTGTGCCACCTTTGGGTGGAAGCGCTGCAGGGGATGGGGCCCATCCCCCCTCTGCAAGCGTGGCCGGAGGAGCTCATCCACTCACCCTCCAAGGTGTCCGGTCTGTGGTGTGAAGGGAGATCCAAGACTCTGTTCTTGGGCCCCTACGCCAGCTCGAGGCCCAGGTGGCACAGCTTACGGGCATGCCCATTGTCCCGCCTGCACAGCCCCATCCTGGGCTGTGAAGGAACAGTGGCAATTGCCTATGGGTAGGGATATCAGTTCCACTGTTGCCATCTGTGGGCTCATGTGCCCTGGATATCCCAACCTCCGTCCCCGTCAATTGTGTAACCCCCCCGCATGTGTCATACACCGCCCCTGTATGCGTCTTGTCTGTCTTGTCTGTTAACCTACCCAGCCTACCTCCCCAGCTATACCAACTACCTCACCTGACATACCACTCTCACCTGATAAAAAAAAAAAAAGGGCACTCTGTACCCACAAAAAAATTACGCCCCATACATAGCTGTCCATGTTGCACACATGTCCGCTGGACATTGAAACTGTTAATTACAATTGGCTGTACAACAGGTATTAATGTTGTCCGGACACCTCTCTCAGGGGTGGAAGGTTCCAAATGTCACACCAAATTGCATACAAATGCACAGCTGTTGCTGAGAAAAACATGGGCAGCTATGGGCCTCACCTACATTCTTCCTGCAAATTCCAAGCTTGTTTCCCTACTGTTTTACCCTCTTTGTGACCCCTTTTTCACCACTTTCCTGTCACCCCTTTTTCTTTTCTTTCAAAGAAAATAGCGCGGGTGTGTGCTTGTGTGCGTGGAGCTCACCGCTAGTGCACATGCGTGAGCTCCGCGCAAACGAGCGCAGACCTGGTTTTAAGTGCTTAAAAGTGCCTTTGGCACTTTTGATTGACAGGTCCTGTACTCATTTCGAAAGAAAAATAAATTCCCACTGTCAGTCTCGAACCCAGGACCTCTGTAACACTAGTCTGTATGACCTACCACTAAGCCATGACTCATACAAGATTATTGTGCTAAAATAAATATAACATGTAATAGTAGGAATCAATATAATGGCAATATAGGATGTGTACTACCCAAAGCATGTCAGGTCGATGTTTAATGCCCGAATTACTGGATTCCCATACTAGTTTAGTGTTAACAGAAACAACCCTGCTAATTGTTAGCTTGTACATAATAATGTAAGGTAATGTACATATATGAAAGCATGTATATGTACACACATATATATATATATATATATATATATATATATATATATATATATATATAAATACATATGAAATATAGTGGTAGGTGTCAGTATACATACACACTCACTACAGGAAACAGTGAAGATAAATGCAGCAACCAGAATCTGCAACACAGCCTGACTCCTGTGAGACCTACTAACCCCTTTAACTGCTTAAAGGTGCCTCCAGCACTTTGATTGATAGGCCCTGTACTCAATTTGAAAGCAAACTATAAGCATACTAGTAGGCCCTACCACAAGACCATTGTAACACTAGTCTGTATGACCTAGCAGTAAAAACCAGGTTCTCTCACCACGAAGCACTTAGAATATTTAACAAGAAGTCCAATTCCACCAACATGAAATAATTCAGCACCAGCTTTCAGCACAAAATTGACAGTAGTCCAGGAAAAATTAAACGAAGAAGAAAATTTATTGAGTGTGGCTCACAGTAGCAACTACTACGCTTCATCAGACAATACACAAACATTTAAAACTTCCATTTATATAGCAAAACACTGTGAAAAGGCGCCAAAGTTAATATGTGTAATTACATAATTAAATAATTAATCAATTAAGTCAAATAAAATGTATTCAAACGTTTCCAATAAACCTTATGCTTATGCAGTGTCAGTCAAAATCAAGCAATATTATATTGTGTGTTGTTTCCTTAAAAACATGTACGCAACTAGAACAAAATGCTTACCAAATAAATATTAAACATTGAATGTTCTGTACAAAAGTGCAATAACACAATATTAATGAAATTCAGTAGAATTAATGTTATTATGTTATTATTGTAAAAATATTGTTATTATAAAAATATATGTATATGTAAATAAATAAATAAATAGATGAATGAGTGAATAGATAAAATTATGTGGAACAAGCAATTTGTACATTATTTAAAGTTATATGTAAATATATATTATCAAAGTAATAATGTATAAATGTCTGTTATAGAACAAGACCATATGAATTAGTTTAATACATAGACCTACATAATGCATAACCATGGCTCAAATGAAATGCATTCTAAACTGATAGAATGGGGAATATATGAAAGATATGTAAAAATATATGTAAAAATATATATGTGGAAATGTATGTAGCCATATAGAATACACAAATAAAAAATGATGTGTAAAAATTAATAAATAAATTCTAAATGGATTCTGAATAAATATAAATGTATAAATTTAAACTGAAACGTATAAACATGAACAATTATGTATACAGAAATATATTTAAATAAATACTAAAATAAATTATATTCAAAATAGATTCAATGATATATATAGCTTATCTAGCTTCCAAAGCAGGTTTGATAGAAATATAGCTATTGATACCAGGGGGTATATGAGCACCCAATCTTAGAATCCATTTCAGTTCTTTGTTATTCAAAAATAAGACATTATCACCACCTCTTTTATTGATTATGACTATTTCTAAAACTCTAAAGTCAAACTGATGTGAAGGATATTCTGTTATATGTTTCGCTAAAGCATTCAGTTCATTTTTTCTCTGTATATCATATAAATGGCCATATATCCTGTCCTTCAAACATCTTTTAGTAAGCCCAACGTAGAAAGCTTGACATTTCTTACATGTGGCAAGATAAATAAGGTTTTTTGTACAGCAATTTGCAAAAAACCTTGGTCGAAAGATGTAGTTCATAGTAGGATGATGAAATTCTTGCATCTTAGAAATAAACTTACATCTGTTACAGCTATGGCAGGGGAAAGTACCTATCTTTCGACCAATAGGTGAAGCTACTGGATGGATAAAGCGATTGTCATTACACAATAGCCGTTTAAGATTGAGACTATTTCTAAACATAAAATGGGGTTTATCCCCTACAATCAGCCTGATATATGGGTCCATAATTAAAACCTTCCAATTATTATGGAAAATTTTCTTAATATTATTTATGGTACTTGTGTAGTTTAAGATTACGGCTACAAATTTTGTTTGAGTATTCATAGCTTCTCTTTTTCTAGTTCTAACAGATTTATTTTCTGTCTGTATATTTCCTAAAATGCTATTTTTAATGTTGCTAACTAAACTTGAATCATAGCCTCTTTCCTTAAAGAGTTGTTCTAGGCGATCTGCTTCAAAGTGTAAATCATGAATACCCTTGCAGAGTCTAGTTAGCCTAATAAACTGACTTTTAATGATACCAGGAAAAATGTATCTAGGATGCATACTATCGAAAGTAAGGAGGGTATTCCTCCAGGTTGGTTTTCTGTAAAGTGTTGATGTAATAAGGCCATATTCTGTAATGCTTAGTGTTATATCTAAGAAATTTATCTTTACATGAGAGCATTCCATAGTGAATTTAAGAAAAGTAGATGTGGTTTCTAAATAAGCTAAAAAATCCTTAAAATCACTCTCAGTACCCTCCCAAATAATAAGAATATCGTCCACAAAGCGTTTATAGACCTTTATTTTAGAGAACGAGGGGTGGGGAAATAGGCAACTCCGCTCCCAACTTAAAACAACCAAGTTGGAATACGTATTGGCACAGGGAGTGCCCATTGCCACCCCCCATTTTTGTAAGTAATAATTGTCTGAAAACATAAAAGCATTATTATTAAGAACTAAATCCAATAATTGGCCTATTAACAATTGTCTATCATTAGTAAAGGACATTTCTTCTAATAATAATTCTCTCACCGCTTCAATGCCCGCTTCAATGCCTAGGTCATTAGGTATAGACGTGAAAAGATTTTTCACGTCTAAAGTAATCAAAAGATATTCATGTTCATTCAGGGCTAGGTGTACCTCTGATAAATAATCAAGTAATTGGTATGTATCCTTTAGAATGGATGCAAAGGAATCAACTACAGGTCTAAGTAAAAATTCAATAAAAGAAAAGATGTTGGCAGTGACCCAGTTATCACCCGAAACAATGGGTCTTAATGGAATGGGGTACTGGTTCTTATGAATTTTAGGTAATCCCTTAATTATTGGTACGGTGGGATTATCTATCACCAAATAATTATACATTTCTTCACTAATTTGTCTACAAATAAGAAGGTCATACAAAACATCATGCACATTTTTAATAATTCTATTAATATCATATAACTTCATTCTAATATATGTTGTATCATCATTAAGCATTGAATGCATATTCATATTATAATCAGTAGTATTTAAAATGACTACCCCACCCCCCTTGTCAGCTGGTTTGATAGTAATTTCATTACAGTTGCTCAAATGCTTTAATGAGGTAAATTCTTCCAAAGTAAGATTATAAAAACTAGGTTTCACCTTAGTTGAGAATAATTTATAAAAATCTTGTTCACACAAGTTTAAAAAACATTCAATGTTATATGAAAGTGGAGGCATAAAAGTGCTTTTGCGTTTAAAAATAGTTTTCACAGTGGCACTAGTAGAGTCAGCTTTGTCTTTAAAAAACAACTTCAAAGCTACCTGTCTGCAAAACAATCTAAGGTCAATTAGTACTTGATTAATAGTGTCAGGGCAAGCTGGAATGAAGTTAAGTCCCCGGTTCAATAAAGAAATATCAGCATCAGAGAAAGAAAAATCAGAATAATTATATAATAATTCAGTCACATTCTTGTTCTTCTTACTGGATTGTAGTTTTCTTTTGAAAGTTTCCTTTTTCTTGGTCCCCGACTCATTGATCGGCCCCTGTTGTAAAACTGTTGTTTCACAGGGTAAGGTAAAAAAGTAGAGGGAGAAGGGCCTGAAGAATTATCAAGATGTGAATCCTTCGGTCTAGCTCCTAGATTACTAGGTAGATGTTTCAGTGCTAGTTGGTTAGGAGGGGGCGTATCAGAGATAGTGGAAAAAGTAGTGTTAGCACCCTCCAAAGATGTGGCCGGTAACAGTTCATTGTTGGTTTGAGAGTCATTCATGTTACGAACAGAGTTGGCCGTAACAATAGAAGTATTAGTAGACAAATCATTAGATGGTAAATGATTCACATTATCATTTTTGCTACTTGTGTTCTGAGTAACAATGTTGCATTTCGGCCATACAAATATTTGCCGAGATGCAAAATCATGAAAATCTCTTTGTAATTTTTATTGTATTCTATAGTCTGTATGACCTACCACTAAGCCATGACTCTCATACAGGAATATAGTGCTAAAATAAGTAGAACATGTAATAGTAGGAATGAAGATAAAGGCAAAATAGGATGTGTACTACCCAAAGCATGTCAGGCAGACTTTTACTGTCCCAATTACTGGATTCCCATACTAGTTTAGTGTTAACAGAAACAGCCCTGCTAATTGTTAGCTTGTACCCAATAATGTCAGCTAATGTACATATATGAAAGTATGTATATGTACACACATATATATATATATATATATATATATATATATATATATATATATATATCAATACATATGAAATATAGTTGTAGGTGTCAGTATGCATACACACTCACTACAGGGAACAGGTGAGAGAAATGCAGCAACCTGAATTTACAACACAGTAGGAAGCATGACAGACGTACTAACCTTCACACTCACAGAACACTGTCGACAGCATACCAGCATGGTCCACGCCCTTACAATCTGAAAGGGCAACGCCTATCTCACATACCCTTTTATAGCACTGTCCTGACATCACAGTGAGACATGCAAGCAGTACAGAACTGGCTGCATGCAATTAGCAAATGCTGCCTTACAATTGGTGCAGAGGCCATCACATGGGCCTATGCAGATACCTACAAAAGCATCCAGTACTCACACTCCACACATGCAATACATTCATTGCACAAAACTGACAGAGAAAGAGAGAGAGACAGAGAGAAAAAAATAAATAAAGACAGCCAGCAACAAAACCAGCAGCAGCAGCAGCAAACAGCAAGTAGCACCACTGACACAGCAACAGCTGACACAAACACAGGTAATGCAAAGTAGCAGGTTAATACTGTGTTTACTGTGAAACCTCCAAATGTATCATAGTTCACTATCTATAGGTATGTCCATGAGATAGGTTGTGTGTACATAGTCCTGATATATATACATATGTAATATTGCTGTACATGTCGTCCATACTTAAAACTTCCATAGCTTAGAACACAAGGCCGGTTATGCATATGATGCAGTAGTTCTCAGGGTTAGTAGAGGTTCCTCCTCATTGGTGTGGGACCACTGTATATGTATGGCACTGTTCAGGTACATATCCTGTAGTATGGCCAGGGTTTAATATCAGTCTGTAATGTGGTGCTATGTCCTCTAGGGGTGAACGTATCACACATCCAGGGATACCATTTTGTAACAGTGATGCTGTGTGTTCTGCAATGTTGAGGGTGGCCCTCACCTGGACATGTGAGATGATAGGGAGGTTACAGTCATCTGTGATAATGGAGAATGGGGGGGGGGGATACCTGCACCTAAACTGTCTGCAACAATGTTGCCAATATCTGTGCATTTGATGAATGTGAAGTATCTTACCACTGCTGACCACAGATGCCTTGCCTTCATGTGAATCTGCCCTGTGCTGCAGTAGCCTCCCGCTATTGTTATACAATGTGCCTGTATCTGTAGTCCACTGGACAGGATAAATAAGTGGTGTGCATACGGTCTGGGTTAGATATGTGTGTGCACATTACATGCACTATGTGGGGTGTCTGTGGTAAGCTTTTGAAAAGGGGCCAGCAGTGTGTGTTGTGGCTTCCACTGTCCCAATGGGCTGCATGGATAGCATCACAGTCCTAACTAGTGAATAACTGTGTAATTACATACATACATAGCAAGGTAGTGTACTGTGCTTGTGGTGTTGTTAGGATATGTATATCCAGGCTGAGTAATGTGTGTCCACATCACAGGGTTGGATGGCAACACAAATACAGTATGTAGGGATGAATACCCAGAGTGTTTCAGACGTGTTGCCTGTGCAGAAATATCTGGCCATTACCTGTGCATCCCCCACAACACACACACATGCAACATATGGCAGAAGTACTATAGCAGTACACATAGGTTCATAGGTTCATACTAGGCTATTTGCCCTAGTGCATTGATAAGCCTAGTAGAATGTGTTTGTCTTTTGCCACCCAATTAAAATTCATGTTGCTATGCCCTTTTCCGAGGTTAGTATACTGTGCCTCTGTCTAACAGTGACATAGATGTGATACCCGGGGTACAACTATGATCTCCATCCACTCATCCAGATTCCTATGGAAGAGAGTCAATGAAGGACTCTGCCTAACCTGTACTGTGAGTTCATTACAGAGTGAAGGGAGCCTCTGGGTTAGGAATATGTCCCTCCAGCATGTCCTATTTATGTCAGTGCTAAGGTTCAGGTCTCCTGAGCGTGTGGCTGTATGGGAGTTTGATTTCCTGAGGTGCAGCATGTCCATTACTTCTGGGTTGGACATGGCTGTATATGGCAGGCACAGATTGCCTCTGAACAGGCAGTATGCCACTGAGTCCAGCTGGATTTTCTTTAACTGGGCAGCATATGGCATCTGTTTGAGCCCTTTGATCCTCTTGATGAGGTACTGTTGGGGTTTTTCCAGTTGCTGTAGGTGTCTGGTTAGGTACATCCCAAAAGGGGCATTGTGCTCAATTATAGGCCTGATGATGGATGAGCTGGATGGATGGATGCTCCACAACCAGATGTCCATGGGCCAGGGCGATGGTGTGCATTTGCGATGCCGATGTGGCCATATGCCGGCAACAGCACCAGCTGGCAGTGGCCGCGGATGACAACAGGCCCACTCATGCACCTCAAGTGCCAGCACCAGCCCCAGCAATGCTGGGTCAGTGCTGTCATCAGGACGCCCCAGGTGCACGTGGCTCTGGACAGTCCCAACAGGGAACTGTGTCCAGTCAACACACCCCCACTTCCGATGACAGTACCCAGTCTGGGTTAGTACCGGATATGGTCCATAGCACCCCTGCCTGGCACAGGCACCGTGTCCATGCCCACAGACACTGATCTTGACGACCTGACAGGTGCAGTCTGTGGCTGTCCACAAAACCCTGTACATGGCAGCCATTATGTGGGACTGTGTGCGTGCTTACACACATGCAGAAATGTAACACCTAGGGCAAACACATACACACACACACTGCACCAACACTGGTCCACCCTGTACTGCTGCCCCTCACAAACACACATACACACACATGTCAATTGGTGGTACCAGTGGCTGGCTTGGGTATACCTAACCCACACCCTGTGCATATGATGACACTGTGCCACCTCCTGCATACTACAACATCAGTGCAGGAAAAGGTAAACATGTTGCTGATGCACAGGGTGACTACATAGATGTGTATAAGTAGTAACATGTTGGTAACTGTTCACTGTTCCACTATGATTGTGTGTATATCCCAGCATTCCTGCTGCAGTAACTGTATGAATGTCCTGAATTATCCGCACCCATACTACTTACCAAAGTGTACCAGCTGCACACCATCACATGCTACCATTGACTATGGGAATGTGCATCATGTGCTGTTATGTAGATTCAGCTATATGTATCTGTTCTGTCACACATGCATTTACACACACCCTGCTACCCCCACACATGCACATGCTCACCTGCCATTTCCATTATTTATTACCCTACATGAGTAGCTGTCGATACATGACAGGTACACATTTGAAAAGTGCACTATGTGGATCACTACCGATTTCCTCCTCTCTACCTTTACTCACAGGGTGCAGGCAACCTCATTAGTTTAAAGGTGTAATGTGCATCAGGTACTGTGGTACCCTGATTGCCACATCAAACATGTTTTCCATACAGAAATGCACACACAGAAACATCCCACATCCACACACTTGCCACATTCAGGCTTCAAAACACTATCTTGGTATATTCTGGTACATGTGTGTGTTACAGTAGCATGTAGCACTATACTGAGTACTGGCAGTTGTCTGTTGTCATGTTGTTTGTATAGGGTGCTGTCAACATCACTGTTTGTTAAGGGAAATGTGCACCCTGCAGTGCATGGCCCCATTTGGCAAAAGCCACATCCCACCCCCAGCATTGTGCACACACACTAAAACACATACTTTCCATTTGCAAGATTCAAACCCCTACCTAACTGTGTTATGACACTAGAGACAGACACATTAGCAGAGTGTGCTATTTGCATTAGTGGGAGGAATCCTTTCTAATGCTGTACTTAGAGGGTGCTGACATCATCTGTGTTTAGGGAGAGGGATGTGCACCCTGTAGTGTGTTCTCCCAGTTGGCAAAAGGCACTTTTCCTTCACGGCATTATGCACACACACAAACCCCACTCATACTAACACACAACATTCCCTTTGCAGGATTCAAACCCCTACCTAACTATGTTATGACACTGGAGAAAGACGCATTAGCAGAGCGCGCTATACGAATTACTGGAGAACTTTAATTCAGGTAATATAGTTATAGAGTGCTGACATCATCAGTGTTTCAAAAGGGGAATCTGCATCCTGTAGTGTACTGTCACAGTTGCTAATAGGGGCATTTCCCACACACACATCGATGTGTTTGAGGTTTGCATATGTGGGGGATCCAGTACTCCAGTGTGATTAGTATATGGTTCGATTGCAACAATGAGGGATATACTTCAAGTGGTGAGCATTTTGTACTCATGTTTGTGATGATCAGGTCTAGTATATTTGCCCCTTTTGTGGGAATGTTGACTACCTGTTCCATAGCTAAAGAGTTTCTGAACTATGGGAATCCTAGAGCTTGGGTATTGTGGCTTGAGTAATGTTCACAGTCTATGTTTGGGTAGTTGACGTCACCCAGTATGATGGTGTTTGCAGAGAAATCTATACTCTCCTGTGTCGTCATGAAGGCTGTGTGGGATTCCTGAGTTTGAGAGGGTGATGTAAGAGCTTCTCTGTGTCTCTTTCCATGTGGTCCAGGGAGGTACGTCTCAGGTTGTTCACACCAGCATGGACAATGACTGCCTCATACTTGTACTTGCTGTGGAGTGACCTGAGTGCTTGTGTTATGTGGCACATTCTATTACCCGACAGGTAGCTAAATGTGACCCTCACCTTGCTCAGTCTGGAGGGCGGGACGTCAGTCAACAACTCATGTCAAGCATGTTCACACTCCTCATAAATGATGTGGAAACCTTCAAAGCCCTCAGGCCTGTTGAAAATATGGACCAGACTGCAGATACCTGTATAAAGGCATTCTATGGACACATTCAGGAATGCATGGATCATGCAATCCCAAATGAAAGCAAGACCCAATCCTCCAAAGGCAGATGTCCTTTGTGCTGGACACCAGCCATAAACAAACTATACAATAGAAGGATGATGCTACTACATGATACAACAAACTTCCAAAATGTGAAGGCATCACTGATGAGTATTAGAAGACAACTACAGGCACTCATAAGATTGTCTAAGGCCATCTTTGAGAGAAGATTCCACAAGACACTGAGGATAATCACAAGGCTTTCTGTAGTTATGTTAGGAACCTGGGTGGTAATACCCAGATATGCTCAGAGGTAGTCCAAGATGTCACACGAAATACCAAACACACAGACATTGCCATCATCCTAGTGGACAGGTTCACTGCTACCTTCTCCCCCCTCCACACCAAAAGGGCAAATATTTCCCCCAGCAGAGTGCTGCCCCCCTGACATCTCAGATGCTCAGGTAAGAGCTGCCCTCTCCAAAGCAATAAACACTGCATCAATGGGACCAGACAGTGTCCCAGGCTGTGTCCTACATGAACCCCAAGAAGAGCTACACCCAGACATAACACTACTGTTCAATCCCAGCCTTACTACACGATATGTGGCCAAAGAGTGGCGTACAGCAACAGTGGCCCCTCTACATTCAGGTGGTGCCTTAACGGATCCTGAACACTATTCGCCCCATACGTCTGAATAGCTTGGTCTGCAAAGCTATGGCAAGGATCATCATGAACCTCATAAATATAAATATTGGGGACCTACAGACACGTCACCATACACAGTTTGGCTTTGTTAATGGCAGATCCTGCCTCTCAAGCCTGTTTGCTTTCTTTGAAACAGTCACCAAGGCCACTGTCAAGGGGAAGGTGGTCTACACAGCCTACCTGGACCTTGCATAAGCCTTTGGTACAATACCCCAGTTGTGCATTCTAGGGAAGCTCACCAGTGTACATGTTAACCCCTATGTCACTACAGATATTGCACAGTGGCTCAAGGGCAGAACACACATGGTTAGAATTGCTGGAGCTATGTCAGCCTCAAAACCAGTTACAGGTGGTGTCCCACAAGGATCAGCCCTGGGATCTGTCTTATTCAGTATATATTTATCAGAGGTACAGGCCAACATGGGAGTACTGTGGCTGAGCAAGTCGCAGATGACTGCAAACCGGACGCCATAATCAACTCTCCAGCTAACACACGCATCCCCCAAAAGGGCCTCTTGGAAACACACAACTTGTGCCACAGCCATGGCCTCAAGCTGAATGCCAAAAAATGTATAGTCATCCCCTTTGTCAAAAACAAAGTGACCACAAAGTACCGCATATACGTTAATCCATTAAGTGCAGATGAAGGAATTATGGACCTTGGGGTACACAGGTTGATAGCATTCTCTCATTTGACAACAGCATGGCCAAAGTGGTTAGGAAAACATTTTATATGGGCCACATCATCATGAAGGGATTCACATGTAGATCAGGGGAGGACATTGTGCCTCTTTACTCATCCCTCATCATGCCCATAATTGACTACAATGCCCCTGTCGGCATGCACCTTACCAGACACCTGCAGCAACTGGAAAGACCACAAAAGTACCTCAACAAGAGGATCAAAGGGCTCAAACAGATGCCACATACTGACTGGTTAAAGAAACAGCAGCTCTACTCAGTGGCATACTGCCTCTTCATAGGCAATCTGTGCCTGACATATAAAGCCATGTCAAACCCTGACGTAATGGCCATGCTGCACCTCAGAATATCCAGATCCCATCAGGCTACATGCTGGAAAGACTTGAACCTCAGGAGTGTTATACATAGGACATGCTGGAGGGACACATTCATAACTCAGAGGCTCCCTTCATTCTGGAATATTATCCCAATAGAGGTTAGGCAGAGTCACTCAGTGACTATCTTCAAGAGGGATATTAATGACTGGATGTGACATTGTAGGTTTACCCTTGGTATCACTTATGTGTCACTGTTAGACAGAGGCACAGTATACTAACCTTGGAAAGGGGCATAGCAAAATAGATTTACAATGCATGGTGAAAGCCACACACATTCTGGCTAGGTGTATACATGCCCTAGGGCAGATAGCCTAGTATGAACCTATGGACTTATGTATCTTGTTCACCATTGGCCCTATGTGCTGTAAATCACCAATGCAATCTCAATACTATGGTAGCATGTGCAAAGGTCAGTTGTCAGTCACCTCTATGGTACAGTTGTGGAATATGTGAGTCATGTAGTAATGTCACAGCTGCCACATGTACACAGTCAACCCTATCCCCTACCCATGGATGTAGAACACATGTATGAGATGGAAACACATGGCCACACTGTGGACTAAGCACTCTGAACCCAGTACTGGCATAACCTGTCAGGTGGCATGAAATACTACAGTGACTGCAATACCAGTCTGATGTGGACCTACACTGACAGCAATACAAGCACGGAAACACACCGGGCCATTTGTGGAGCCTGAGGATAGCATCCTGCCTGAGTGGCAGACACCTCTGCAGCTGGCACACAGGCATACGTTAGGCCTGAACACAGCACACATGACACATAGCACACAAATCCTGTGTGCCAAACAAGCACAGTCTGTACAGCTATACAGCACTACTGCTGTGGTTGTGTTAGGTACTTTCATTGTCCAGTACAGTGAGGTCATGCTCACCAGGCTGGACAAGGTGAAGGTCACAGTGATATGCTCATGGGGCACTATGGTCCACCACATAACACAAGCATACAGGTCAGTCAGATACATGGACACATATGACTCAGTCATTGTCCATGCCACTACAGCTGATGTGTGATGTCCCTCACTGGGATACATGATAGGGAACATGGAAGGGCTCACTGAGCAAGTGACACAGGCTTGTAGAACCCTGACCTTGGTTGGCATCAGACCCTCACCATGAATGCTGACATATTACTGAATGCTAATGAATTACTGTAGCTACAACACCCTAGCTGAACGGTTCTTAGCATGCGGTCACTGCATTGCTATGGAACAATGTCTTACCACTCCCACAACAGGTGAAAACATGCAGCACCTGTTCATCAACAACATGTAGACTATATGCCCCAGACCAGGTGTGTATCCCTCACTACTAGGTTGATAGCATCTACATCTCACACTGTTTATACACATCCCACATGCAGCACCTGCACAGAAGACCACAGTCATAATGTTACCCTGTGCAAATACCATGTATTCACATGTGGCAGGCATCACACATGGTAACTATTGAAGGTCACAGGTACATATGTGTATTTGGCACACACATACATCATGTGTGCATTGCCATAACTGGTTTAATCGATGTCATGCATTATTGTGAGAAACAACCCGCAAACATGGGCATTCTGTGTGAGCAAAACACACATGACATGTCTGGAATCAAAAGCCATAAATAATTGTGATATCGTTTAGAAAGGGGTATGTGCATCCTGTAGTGTGTTTTCCCAGTTGCCAAAAGGGATGTTTCTTTCATACACACTTACCCCCCTTCACACACACTTGGCACTTGCTGGATTCAAACCCCTACCTAACTATGTTATAACACTAGAGATGGACGCATTAGCGGAGCGCACTATTCGCATTACTGGGAGACTTCTTTTCCCCTGATATACATATAGGGTGCTGACATCATCGGTGTTTAGAAAGAGGAATGGGCATCCTGTGGTGTGTTTACACAGTTGCCAAAAGGGATGTTCCTTTCATACACACTTGCCACTTGCTGAATTCAAACCCCTACCAAACTATGTTATGACACTAGAGACGGACGCATTAGCAGAGCGCGCTATTTGCATTACTGGGAGATTTCTTTTCCCCTGATATACTTATAGGGTGCTGACATCATCAGTGTTTAGAAAGGGGAATGGGCATCCTGTGGTGTGTTTTCACAGTTGCCAAAAGGGATGTTCTTTTCATACACACACACCTACCCCCTTTCATACACACTTGCCGGATTCAAACCCCTACCTAACTATGTTATGACACTAGAGACGGACACATTAGCAGAGTGCGCTATTCGGATTGCTGGGGGATTCATTTTCTCCTGATATACTTATAGTGTGCTGACATCATCAGTGTTTAGAAAGGGGAATGAGCATCCTGTGGTGTGTTTTCCCAGTTGCTAAGAGGAACATTTGGACTAAGTGTGTGAGCATGCCCAGTTCAGCCTTCCCATGGCATGTTGTGTGAAAGATGTCTCATTTATCAAAGTGTGTGTGAGCATGCCCAGTGTGAGCTTTCCATATGTTGAACTCTGCAGCCCATCACATTTGTGGATGAGTGTGACCTTCAACAAATATCTTCAGTTTATGGTTGTGTGTTCTGTGCCATGTTGTGTAGTCACTGTCCAAATGCTTTTTGTGTGAACACAACAGGGATTATACTGTGCCTGCAGGTTTTGCATGGGATACTTTGCATACAATTGTCAACATCCGTTCATACTGACCTAACACTGTAGTACTGTATAGTGTAGTGGTTCAGTACTGTCACTGTGGTGGACAGTATCCTGGGCTTTAGTCCTATCACTGCTTTACATTTCCATAGTGTGCACAACAGCCTGGTTAGGGTCCAGATGTGCACATCTGCACAAAGGCGGTGCCTCTACGGACCCTGGTAATTACTGCCCCATAAGCTTAACAAGTCTAGTCTGCAAAGCTATGGAGAGGATCATAATGGAGCTCATAAACAATGATATAGGGGACATGCAGACATTGGACCTGTCCCAGTTTGGCTTGGTCAATGGCAGATCATGCCTTTTGAACTTGGTCGACTTCTTCAAAACAGTCACTAAGGCCATTGATGAGGGAAAGGCAGTCCATACAGCCTACCTTGACCTTGCAAAAGCTTTCGACACAATACCCCACTCGGGTATTGTAGAAAAACCTACCAACTTAAATGTAAACCCATATGTCACAAGATGGGTTGCAAACTGGCTTAAGGACAGGACCCACAGGGTTACAGTTGCTGGCGCTATGTCAGACTCCAAGCCAGTCACAAGTGGTTTCCCACAGGGCTCAGTCCTTGGCCCCCTATTGTTCGTCATCTACTTCTCAGAAGTACAGGCCAACATG
This sequence comes from Protopterus annectens, assembly GCF_019279795.1. Classification (NCBI taxonomy): domain Eukaryota; kingdom Metazoa; phylum Chordata; order Ceratodontiformes; family Protopteridae; genus Protopterus; species Protopterus annectens. The sequence continues at coordinate 1,527,915,959 of NC_056726.1, forward strand.
GGAGGACTTTGGCTGATAAAGTTTGCAGATGACTGCAAACTGGGCGCCATAGTGGACAGTGCATCAAACACGGATATCCTTCAGAAGGGACTCACAGAAACTGATAGCTGGTGCCAGAGCCATGGCCTGAAGTTAAATGTCAAAACATGTATAGTCATACCCTTCGGGAAAAGCAAGGTAACCCCAAGCTACCATATAGGTGGCAATCCTCTAAGCACAGAGGAGGTTATCATGGACCTGGGGACCCAGGTTGACAGTGGCCTTTCTTCTGACACTCACGTTGCTAAAGTGGCTAGAAAGGCCTTCTACATTGCCCACCTGATCAGGAAGGGATTCACATCCAGATCTAGTGAGGTCATTGTTCCCCTGTACTCTTCACTTATCAGACCAATGATCGAGTACAATGCCCCATTCTGGATGTATCTCACCCGACATCTGCAGCAATTGGAGAGACCCCAAAAGTCCCCCACCAAAAGGATAAAGGGACTCCAACATCTGTCATATGCTGCCAGATTGAAGACACTCCAGCTCTATTCAGTCACATACCGTCTGCTCAGAGTTGACATGTGCCTGACATGCAAGGCCATGTCCAACCAGGAAGTAATGGACATGCTCCACCTCAAAATCGCCAAATCCACCAGATCCACTAGGGCAAGTGACTTAAACCTTAGCAGGGATATAAGTAGGACATGTTGGAGGGATAGATTTATCACTCAGAGATCCCTATGCTGTGGAATACAATCCCGGTCCATGTGAGGCAGAGCACCTCGCTGGCTCTGTTCAAGGGGAATCTTGACCTGTGGATGGGAGATCATAGGTTTACCCCAGGGATCATCTATGTGTCACTGCTGGACAGAGGGATGACAAACTAATGGGCACAGTATTGTTTACATATAAGGGGTGGCGTACACCACAAAACTCTGGGCTAGGCTTATAACTGCCTTAGGGCAGATAGCCTAGTATAAACCTATGAACCTATGAACCTATCTGACCATGTTGCATTATGTTCAGATATGAACTGCTTACAACAGCCTCATCCAACATCAGTAGTGTATTCCACAACATAGGTGTACATTGGCAAACACTACCGATGTGCCCTAGGCCATTTCTAATGCTAGTCAGAGAGTGTGTTTGTCCTTCGACACATTGTAAGTGTAGTTTGCCATGACATATGTCTTGTTTAGTATACTGTGCCTCTGTCTACCTGTGACATAACATTGATACCCAGGGTAAACCTACCATCTCCCATCCACTCATTAAGATTCCTGTTGAGGAGAATCAACGAGTGACTCTATGGATAACCTGTACTGGTAGTTTACTCATGCGTGGGTGGCTTCTGTGTTATGGATAATGCAGTACAGCTTGTCCTATGTATGTCAGTGCTGGGGTTCAGGTCCCTCATGTGCACAGCTCACTGCCATTCAGATTGTACAAGGTGCAGCATGTTCATTGATTCCAGCTTAGACATGGCTTTCTACATCAGGCACAGCTTGCGTCTGGGTGGCCAGCATGGCAGTGTGTGGAGTTGCACTCTGTTTAATCAGGCAACACATTACATGTGTTCAAGCTCTTTGATACTCCTGGTGAGGTACTGCTGTGGACTTTACAGTTGATGGTGGTGTCTGCTGAGGTACACCCCACAGGGGCTGTTGTGGTCATTTGTAATGCTGACGCAGGATAACTGCAGAACCACAATGACCTCCCCTTATCTAGATGTCATAACCTTCATGATTAGGTTGGTATATGGATTGTTTCTGTTAACACTACAGCTACATGTTTGTCCAATGCAGGATATCTATCACCTTGTGTACCCAGGTCTGTCATTACATGTTAAGTATGTAATGGGTTAACACCTATGTGGTAATTGGTGGTCACTTACTGTATATCCACAGAGGTTGACTATACAGTTTTCTCCATTTAACATGCTGACATGGCTATGGCACGGTTGTCTGTTTCTATGTGGCCCTTTTGTGGGATGCTTGTGTCAGCTGGAGTGTCAGATATGTTAGGTGGTTTGTAGTCCTCTGCAAACATGTTCAGGCACAGTCCTTACATGTTGGCCTGTACCTATGGGGCATATATACCAGACGAGGAAGGTCCCAGGACCAAGCTTTGTGGGATACCTGTTATATGTGGTTTGTAGTCTGACATGGCTGCAGCATGTCTGACCATGTCAGTTCTGTCGTTGGTCTGGTTTGCAACCCCTCTAGTGACATTGGGGTGTATATATAAGCTGGTGAGCATATCTATATTGAACACGTAGGGTATTGTATGGAAGGCTTTGCAATGTCCAGCTACACTGTGTGGACCACATTGCCCTCATCAGTGACCTCAATTACTGTTTCAACTGAGTCACACATGTTTAGGGGCGGGGTCTGCACTTCATAAACCCACACTGGGTAGGGTCGGGTGTCAATAGATCCCCAATATCGTTATGTCTGCGGTACATGCTGATCCTTTCCATAGCTGTGCAGACCAAGCTTCTCAGGATTCTGTGGTGGTTGTTTTTAGTATCCATTCAGGCGACACCTTTCTTGAGAACAACCACTGTTGTTGTACACTGCTCTTTGGGTACGTATCCTGTGGTAAGGCTGACATAATGTCAGGGAGGCAGCAGTCTGCTGGGAAAGATATTTGGCATTATGAGGGGGGGGGTGTGCACTGCACCTGCCAGGATGTATGTTGGCAATACGTGTGTGTGTTTGGTATGTTGTTTGTAATATTTTTGTGATCCAGAGCATATCCAGGAATTCACAACATGCTCACTACCATCAGTTGCAGCAGCCTTGGCGTTATCCTTAGTGTCCTGTACAATTTGTATCATAATAGGTTCATAGGTTCATACTAGGCTATCCACCCTAGGGCATTTGTAAGCCTAGCCACAGTGTGTGTGGCTTTTGCCACCCCTTGCTATGTGAATATTATGGGCATTTGTGATTTACTTAGCTGTGCCTCTGTCTGGACATGACACAGTAAAGACCCCCAGTGTACATCTACAATTATCCATCCATTTTGCTAACTTCCTGTTGAAGAGTGTCAGTGAGGGGCTCTGACTAACATGTAGTGGTATTCTGTTCCAGGGTGTGGAGAGACTCAGGGTTAGGTATCTGTCCCTCCATCACATCCTATTTGATTATGTGTTAAGGTTGACATCTCTGACTCACACAGCTCCGATGGCTTTGAGTTTTCTGGGGCGGAGCATGTCCATTACTTCTGTGTTGGACATGGACTTGTACAACAGACATACAATGCCTCTGTGACTGCATTCAGCTGTGGTGTCTACAGCCAGGCAGCATATGTGATATATTTGGGACCCTTTCTGACTCTTGCTGAGGTACCTTTGAGGTCTTTCTAACTGCTGCAGGTACCAGGTAATGTACATCCCAAATGAGGCATTGTATTACAATATGGTCTGATAGGAGAACAGTATAGGGGCACAATGACCTTTGTTGACATAGATGTGAATCCTTTCATGATACAGTGTCCAATATAGACAGTGTTCCTAGACAAATTGGCGATGTGACTGTCACATAACAGGTGACTGTCCACTTGTGTCACTAGGTCCCTGATTACTCCTTCCACACATACTGGTTTACCACCTATGTGGTAATTCGTGTGTACCTTGTTTTGTATTTGGTGGTACATTCATACTGTCCACTGTCTTCAGGACAGTGGGGTGGGGTTCCTGTGTGTGAGAGTGTGGTCTGTAGCAGTCTTGCCTACAGTTAGTTGCACATGGGTGGACTGCAATGACATAAGCATTGTCAGTTAACTGGACGTATGGCTGTCTGTGCTGAATATGGATACTCACCCTCCTTTTATGTTTTGTTACAGGTTTTGTGGCCATAACACATGATATGTGGTATTACCTGGTAGTGCCGGTGTGCTGTCCCGAGGCTTGCAGCAGGTTTCTATCACTGGACAGACATCAGTGTTCTCCATACTGGGGAGGGCCTCAGGAGCATGCATATTGAGGTTTACACATCTGGCATTGATCAGCATTACCCTTCTGTTTCTTTCCAGTTCTGTTTTCTATGGTGGTGGTTGGTCTTTTCGGCCTTGCCTACAAAAGGATCTCTGTAGGTTGCAAAAGCCTTAGGCAATATCCAGACGCTCATGGGTAACAGGTGCAAGCCATCCCTGGGACAGCAGCATGTCTCACTATGGAGTCACCTATTACAACTGTATCAGGCATGTTGTTTCTCCTTCTGTCCTGTGACTGTTTGGCACACCAGCTTTGTGTACTATGTGTTACATGTGCTATGTCCGGAGGTTGTTTTATTGGGTGTCTGCTTTGGAGGCTTGTGTTGGTGTTGTGTGTTTGTAATTAGGGCCTCTGGGAATGTTTTTGTGTTTATGTGTTTGGTTTACAGTCGTTGTAGGTCTATGTGGGACTGGGTTTGTGGTGTATGTGGTTACCTTGTCCTCCTGACTAGTTTTGACAGTACTGATTTGGGGGTGCTCAGGCTCCAATTTGGCTACCTGGTTGTGTCTATCACATACATTTGTATTTATTGGGGTGAGTTGTTGTGTGTGTACTTGGGACAGGTGTCACATTGCCACTGGATTCACAGATTCTACTTGTTTTGCCTGGCCTTAGTGGATTGTATGTGTGGACACATTTTATTGCCATACTAGTGATCACTGATTACTTCACTTTTTATGTTTGATCTATCATGTGGTAGCTTCCTCATTCTCTTCAATGGTTTAGTAATTGCTGGAGTCCAGCATGCCAGATGCCTGGGTGTATGGCATTGTGTATTGTTGTTTGTGATTGCAGACTCCAGGCACTCTTGGCTATGTTCATGGTATGCCTGTATAACATGTTCTGCAGTGTGTCCCATATTCTGGACCTGCACAGGGCTTTTCATGGATTCCACATTGATTTGTAGGGGTGCAAGCTATGCTTTATACATGTGTTTCACTGTGGTAATCTGGCCAGGGACTGGGGTTGGGATGTGTAACTACAGTGTGATTACTCTATGGTCTGGTCTTACCAGTGAGGGATACACTTCTCATCTTGACATCCAGTACACATATTTCTGATTATCACATCCAGTATGCTTACCCCTCTTGTGGAAGTGTTACATTTTGCATGTCCATTTTGTTTGATGGATTCCGGGAAATTGTCTACACTTGTGTCAGTGCTAGTATAATACAAAGAGTATAGTGACAAACATCTCAAAAGCTGACTTCACACTTCTTCGGACTGAGATGGTATCCGTTCAGCCCACTGGGCCAGTGGAAACCACAACACACAATGGTGACTCCTTCACAGACGCTTTCTACAGACATCTCCAAGAAAGCATGGACCATGCAATCACAAATAAAACCAAGAACTTCTCCACCAAGGGAAAGTGGCCTGTCTGATGGACCCCAGCCATAAACAAACTGTATAACAACTGAAGGATACTAATGCAAGACAGAGCTACATCTCCTAAAGGGAAGGCAGCTGTGATCAGCACTAGTAAAAAGCTACATTCTCTCATAAAAACATCCAAGGTCAACTTGGAGACATAAATCACCAAAGACAATGAAGATAACCACACTGCCATCTTCAGTTATGTCAGACACCTGGGTGGGAACCCTCAGATATGCTCAGAGTTGGTACACAACAACATATATTTCAGTGACCTGACAGATATTGGCAACATTCTGGCAGACAGGTTCAGTGCAATTTTCCCCCTCCCTCACCCCCAAAAGAAGATAGTTATCACAGCTGAATGTAACCTCACTGTCATCTCGGATGTCCATGTGAGAGCCGCACTCAGCAAAGACAAGTACACAGCAGCAATGGGACCTGATGGCATCCCCAGTTGCATGCTATGTGAACTCCAGAAGGAGCTAAACCCGTATATACAAATGCTATTTAACCTTAGCCTTGCTACAGGATATGTACCTGAACACTGGCATACAGCAACAGTGGTCCCACTCCACAAAGGAGATGCCTCCACAGACCCTGGCGACTACTACCACACAAGCTTAACCAGCCTTGTCTGCAAAGCTATGGGAAGAGTCATTATGGAGCTCTTAAACAGAGACATTGGTGACCTACAGACCCTTGATCCCACCCAGTTCAGCTTTGTACAGGGCAGATCCTGCCTTTTGCACCTAGTTGACTATTTTGAAACTGTCAGTAGGGCTATTGATGAGGGCTACGCGGTCCACACAGCCTACCTGCACTTGGCTAAGGCCTTTGACACAATACCCCACTCAGGCATCATAGACAAGCTCACCAGCTGAAATATAACACCATGTCACAGGATAGGTTGCAAAATGGCTAAGAAACGGAACCCATAAAGTCAACATTGCAGGTGCCTTGTCAGATTCAAAGCCAGTCACAAGTGGTGTCCCACAAGGATCTGTCCTGGGACCCCTCTTATTTGGCATTTACTTTTCAGATGTGAAAGCAAACATAGGAGGGTTGTGGCTGACAAAGTTTGCAGATGACTGCAACCTAGGCACCATAGTGAATACATCAGCCGGCACACACATCCTACAGAATACCGTCACAAAGACAGATAGCTGGTGCCGGAATCATGGCCTGAAACTGAATGCAACTGATGTGTAGTCATCCCCTTTGTGAGGAACAAAGTACCCACAAATCAATACATAGACAGCAACCCACTGAGCACAGAAAACAAATCAGACACCTGGGGACACATGTAGATAGTGACATCTCATTTGACACCCATGTTGCCAAAGTGGTTAGACTTTCTATCTTGCCCACCTTATCATGACTTGTTTTCCATCCAGATCAAAGGAGGTCATTGTACCACTATACTTCTCCCTTATCAGGCCCATGATTGAATACAAAGCCCCATTTGGTATGTACCTCACCCAGCACTTGCAACAGCTGGAGAGACCCCAAATGTACCTTACCAAGAAGATCAGGGGTCTACAACACATGTCATATGCTTCCAGACTAAAGGAAATCCAGCTTTATTCAGTGGCATACCGCATACTTACAGGTGACCTATGCCTGACATACAAGACCATGTCCAATCAGGATTTGGTGGACATGCTCCACTGCAAGCAATCCAAATCCACCAGAACCATGAGAGCAAAAGATTTGAACCTCAGCACATACATGTATAGGACATGCTGGAGGGACAGAGTCATAACTCAGAGGCTTCTCACACTCTAGCAGAGTATCCCAGTTCATGTTAGACAGAGTCCCTCACTGACTCTCTGCAAGAGAAATCTCGACATCTGGATGTGAGATTGTAGGTTTACCCCAGGGGTCCTCCCTGTGTCACTACTAGACAGAGGCACAGTCAAGTTATTCAATTACGTGAGGGGGTCATAATGTGTCACTACTAAGTCAGAGGCACAATATTCGGAATCTATTCTGTACACTTATTACCACTATAAGGGGTGGCAATAGCCACATCACTATGGCTAGGCTTATAAATGCACTAGGGCAGATAGCCTAGTAGTAAAGTGTGAAACTATGAAACTATGGTGTATGTGTAGGTATTGTCAGTCAATCAATATAACGTGGTTTGGGGGGCTTGATATCTTCCTGTATTCCAACAGTTTTTTGTCTATTCCTTCTAGCATGTCAAGGGATCAGTTGCTAGTGTCCTCTCCTGCTCAGCTGGTGAACCTGGGAATATTGAGGCAATGTTACAATTGCCTCGTACACAGACAACCCTCTCCTTCTCCCGCAAAACACAAATACATGCGAGAGATGCAACTATATAGCCAAACTGCAGGCTGAGCTCTCTCAACATAGGACTGGCAAGACCAGAGAGGAGGAGAAGAGTTTGCAAGCAAATAAATTTCCAGGATTGAATGAATCCATCTCTATTATGCCTTATTTAAAATTAAGAGATGAACATTTATAGGATTGAGATTTTATTTGCAATTTATTTTTATATTATAAACATTAGGTAATGAGAAATTCATTATATATGTTTCATATTATATATGTTTTATATTATTTAGTTATAATGTTGCAAATAAAGTTTTTTATTGATTTAAGATATTAATTTAAATCTAGTTTAACTTTATGTCATGGTTGCATTGAGGTATGAGAGTTTGAAATTTTAGCTCTGCTATTTGTTTAATGTGCTTTATTAATGTATTACATATTCTCAACTGTATTTATTGTAAATTCATTATAAATATGGGTTTTTGTTTTAAAAGCAAAAAGCAGAAATTTGTGTGTAGTTTTACTATATAATATATACATACACAATTTTAGGTGTGCTTGGTGGTTTAAAATGTATTTCAGCAGTGTTTCTTCTTTAAGAACTGTTCTGTAGTAATTGTTCAATTATTGCATTAATTTACCAATTAGGTGATGTATAAAAGCAGGGACACTACTGAATGTTTTTATCTGAAGAAGTTGTACCATTGACGAAAACGTTTTTACTGTGTGGCGTTTATGTAATAAATCTGCTTGTGGAGTTCGCTGTCTGGAAGTATTCTTTGGTGGCTGTTTCCATTGAGAGGTTGGCTCTTCTGGGTTGCTGGGTTGCTGTTCCTGGCTTGCTTGTTCCTTGTAGAATATTGAGGCAATGTTACAATTGCCTCGTACACAGACAACCCTTTCCTTCTCCCACAAAACACAAATACATGTGAGAGATGCAACTATATAGCCAAACTGGAGGCTGAGCTCTCTCAACATAGGACTGGCAAGACCAGAGAGGAGGAGAAGGTAACCACACACACCACAAACCCAGTCTCACATAGCACTATCACAACTTCAAATCATACACATAAACACACAAAGACATACTCGGAGGCTCTGATCAGAAATCTACCAAAACAGCAGACGCCACCAAAGCAGACACCCAAACAACTGCCTCCACAGGGCACAGCACATGCAACACATAGACCACAGAGTCAGTGTGCCAAACAGTCACAGCCCTTAAGGCCAAACACAATGCCAGACACAGTCGTCATAGGTGACTCCATAGTCAGACACACTGACGTCCCGCTCACCAGACTGTGTAAGGAGAAGGTCACAGTAAGCTGCCTATCGGGTGCTGGAATCCACCACATAATGCAAGCACTCAGGTCACTCAACTGCAAGTACAAGTATGACTCAGTCATTGTCCATGCTGGTGTGAACGACCTGAGATGTACCTCCCTGGACTACATGAAAAGAGACATAGAGGAGCTCTCTGATTATGTAGCCCAGGCAGGTATGACCCTGACCTTGAGCAGTATCCTACCTTCACCAAGAATGATGCCACAATACAGAGACAAGATGATCAGCTGTAATAATTGGCTTAAACTATGGTGTTATTCAAAGGGGATCCAATGTCTGTCTGCCTGGGATGACATGCTGGACAAGCCACACTGATTCGCAAGGGACGGCTTGCACCTGTCACCCCTGGGCTTCCGGATTTTGGCTAAGGCTCTTGCCAACCCCATTGTGCCTTTTTTAGGCAAGGCTCAGATTCTAAACCTACCACCCTAGAACACAAAAAAGGAAAACAACTAAGGGTAATACTGCTCAATGCCAGAAGTCTCAACCTCAAGATGCACGCACTCGAAGCCCTTCTCAGTATGGAGAACATCGATGTCTGTGCTGTGACTGAAACCTGGTTCAAGGCTCCTGACAGCACCCCGGCACTATCAGGTGTTGCCTCATATCATGCGTTCCGGCCCCAAAATCCGGACAACACCAAGAAAGGAGGGTGGGTGTCCATATTCATCAAGGACACCCTCACCTCAAGGTTGGTGGCAACGCACAATGCATTGGAGACCATCCAGGTGCAATTAACCATAGGCAAGACTGCTCTGCAGTTTGTAGCATGTTACAGGCCACCCTCTCAAACTCAGGAACCTCACACAGCTTTCCTGAAAACACTGGAGGGGATAAATGTATCTCCAAACACCATCATACTGGGTGATTTCAACTATCCAAATATAGACTGGGATCACTACTCAAGCCCCAATACTCTAGCCCAAAGGTTCCTAGAGTTCATAAACTCAAATGCCATGGAACAACTAGTCACCATCCCCACAAGAGGAGACAACATACTAGATCTCATCATCACGAACATGGGGTCACAATGTTCAACACCAGAAGTATACCTATCATTGGTGAGATCAGATCATAAACTAATCTCTCTGGAAGTCCACATCCCGCCCCCACCCCAGATGAAATAGACCACAGTGAAGAACTTCTCAAAAGCCGACTTCACACTTCTAAATACTGGTGTGGTCTCTTTCAAGGCCCCCAAGCCAGCGGAAAACATTACCCAAGCCACTGAATCACTTACAAATGCCTTCTACCAGCACCTCCAGGACTGCATGGATCAGGCAATCCCAAACAAAACAAAGACTCTTTGTACCAAAGGCAAGCGTCCAGTCTGGTGGACCCCAGCCATAAACAAGCTCTACAACAGAAGGAAGGAGCTACTACAAGATAGAGCAAGATCCGTAAAAGGGAAGACACCCCTGCTCATTATAAGTAAAAACTGAGATCTCCCATAACATCATCCAAGGCAAATTTTGAGAGAAAACTGGCTAAGGACTCAAAAGACAATCATAAGGCCTTTTTTAGCTATGTTAGAAACCTGGGAGGAAACTCCCAGATATGCTCAGAATTAGTTCAAAATGATGTAAACATCACTGAACCTACAGATATTGCCAACATACTGGCTGACAGGTTCAGTGCAGATTCCCCCCCCCCCCAAAAGGAGAGATATCTATACCAGAGGATTGTAGCCCACCCAAACATCTCAAATGCTCAGGTGAGAACTGCTCTATCCAAGGCGGAAAACACAGCATCCATGGGACCAGATGGTGTCCCCGGTTGTGTGCTCCACGAACTCAATGAGGAATTAAACCCGCAGTTAGGGCAATTGTTTAATCTTAGCCTCACCTCAGGATACGTACCCAAGGAGTGGCGTATGGCAACGGTGGTCCCACTTCACACAGGAGGTGCCTCCACCAACCCCAGGAACTACCGTCCCATCAGCTTGACAAGCCTGGTCTGCAAAGCTATGGTGAGGATCATAATGGAACTCATAAATGAAGACATAGGGGACTTGCAGACTTTGGATCCAACCCAGTTTGGCTTTGTCAAGGGCAGATCGTGCCTTTTAAACTTGGTTGACTTTTTCGAAACAGTCACCAAGGCCATTGACGAGGGCTAGGCAGTCCACACAGCCTACCTTGACCTGGCAAAGGCTTTCGACACAATACCCCACTAGGGTATCATTGAAAAAATCACCAGCTTAAATGTAAACCCATACATCACAAGATGGGTTGCAAACTGGCTAAGTGACAGAACCCACAGGGTCATAGTTGCTGGCGCCATGTCACACTCCAAGCCTGTCACAAGTGGTGTCCCACAGGGCTCAGTCCTGGGCCCACTTTTGTTTGGCATCTACTTTTCAGAAGTACAGCAAACACAGGAGGATTATGGCTGACAAAGTTTGCAGATGACTGCAAACTGGGAACCATAGTTGAAAACCCATCTGACACAGACATCCTTCAGAAGGGTCTCATAGAAATGGATAACTGGTGCCAGAGCCATGGCCTAAAGTTAAACGCTAAACAATGCATAGTCATAACCTTCGGGAAAAACAAGGTTACCCCTAGTTCCCATATAGGTGGCAATCCTCTAAGCACAGAGGAGGTTATCAGGGATCTGGGCACCCAGGTTGACAGTAACCTTTCGTTTGACACTCACGTTGCCAAAGTAGTTAGGAAGACCTTCTACATTGCCCACCTGATCATGCAGGGATTCACATCTAGATCAAGGGAGGTCATTGTTCCCCTGTACTTATCACTCATCAGACCAATGATTGAGTACAATGCCCCATTCGGAATGTATCTGACCTGACACCTGCAGCAATTGGAAAGGCCCAAAAATTCCTCACCAGAGGGATAAAGGGTCTCATAAATATCAAGTAACAAACCTCCTTGCTGAGTAAAGCACCCTTGTAGCGATAAAGTCACAATGAAGAAAAACAAATCCAAGGGTGCACCAAAAGCTGAGATAACACAAGTTTCACTATATCATATCCTTTATTGGAAACAAAATGCCTAGGACAGTTAAGCTTTCCATTGTAATGCGCTTCAGACTTCAATACCATAATAAAACACAATTCACTTTAAATAGTTTATAGACACACCTATAACTCATTAACATTCCAATTAACAATTTAAGTATAGGACTCGATTCTTTTAAAAACACAGAAGGTTTTATAAACCATATGTACAAGATTACTGTTGTGACATATTCAAAGGTTAGGAAGTTAAAAACATAATGACATCTATTAAAACATTAAAATATTATGTCCTATAAGCCTAATGTTTAAAAGGTTTAGCTGCCAAAAATGTTTTTAGGTTGATTCTCTCATTTAACCCATATTGATGTGCCTGTAACCTAAGTATCCATTTACTCTCAATTTCTTCTGTGTGGTTCCTTAAGTTGCCTAATCTATTGGTCTTCTTTACTAATTCTAACACCCTAAATTTGAAACAATGCTGAGATCCATTCAATGCGTCTCAGCATTGTTTCAAATTTAGGGTGTTAGAATTAGTAAAGAAGACCAATAGATTAGGCAACTTAAGGAACCACACACAAGAAATTGAGAGTAAATGGATACTTAGGTTACAGGCACATCAATATGGGTTAAATGAGAGAATCAACCTAAAACCATTTTTGGCAGCTAAACCTTTTAAACATTAGGCTTATAGGACATAATATTTTAATGTTTTAATAGATGTCATTATGTTTTTAACTTCCTAACCTTTGAATATGTCACAACAGTAATCTTGTACATATGGTTTATAAAACCTTTTGTGTTTTTAAAAGAATCTAGTCCTATACTTAAATTGTTAATTGGAATGTTAATGAGTTATAGGTGTGTCTATAAACTATTTAAAGCGAATTGTGTTTTATTATGGTATTGAAGTCTGAAGAAGCGTTACTACAACGTGAAAGCGCTAACTGTCCTAGGCATTTTGTTTCCAATAAAGGATATGATATAGTGAAACTTGTGTTATCTCAGCTTTTGGTGTACCCTTGGATTTGTTTTTCTTCATTGGGTCTCATAAATATGTCTTATGCTGCCCGACTGAAGGAACTCCAGCTCTATTCAGTCGCTTACCGTCTGCTCAGAGGTGACCTGTGCCTGACATACAAGGCCATGTCCAACCCGGAATTAATGAACATGCTTCACCTCAAAACCTCTAAATCCATCAGAACTACAAGGGCAAGAGACTTAAACCTCAACACGGCTATTAATAGGACATGCTGGAGGGACAGATTCATCACCCAGAGACTCCCTATGCTGTGGAACAACATCCTGGTACATGTGAGGCTGAGCACCTCGCTGGCTTTGTGCAAGATAAATCTTGACCATTGGATGGGAAATCGCAGGTATACCCCAGGGATAACCTCAGTGACACTGCTTGACAGAGGCACAGCAAAATAATGGGCATATTATCCTTCAAACTGAAGGGGTGGCAGTATCCACAAAACTCTGGGCTAGGCTTATATATGCCCTAGGGCAGATAGCCTAGTATGAACCTATGAACCTATAAACATAGGCCTGGTGCAGTTCCTGCTATTAAGACAGTGGTCGGCAGCAAGCTATATAGTAGTATGCAGTTTTAGCCATTGGTATTTGACCATGGCTAATCCATGTTGCTTCTTGTTGTGGTACCAACATGGGGGTGTGGTTATCCATGACATTTATTGCTAGTCACCCTCGTTTTGTAGCTTGTTCCATGTTTTTGCACATGTACATCACTGTATGAGGTGTGACCTGGTAGTGTTAGGGTGCTGATGTGGGCTTTGACCCAGTTTTCTATTACAGCACTGATATCTACATTCTCTATACTGTGTGTTTACACTGCACGCATCTTGCTGTTTATACTTCTGGCATTGGGTAGCATTACATCTAGGTTCCGATCCCTTGTGGTACCTATGAAGGTGGGTTTGTGTTTTTGTGGTTTATGATTGGTGAGGGTGGATGTTAGTCAGGGTCCTCAGGTGTGCATATGGTACATGGTGTTACATTACTTAACACATGGCATTCATGCCTCAGGTGGTGCTGCAGGGCTGCCTCTGTTGGATACACATACTACACTCCCTGTACATGTTTGGAAGCAGGTTGTGTCATGTTAGGCATCCCTGTTACTATATGAGTGAGTCAGAGCGGGTATCAGTCCCAGTGTTCCTACTGACCAAGTGTATGTGCTATGCATTGCCTCTTTGCCAGGGCCAGGGCATACTGGGCACGCCTCCTTCTGCCTTCTGGGGCAAGGTCAGGTTGTTCCTCCTCTGAGTCACCCTCTGCCTGTTGTGGCCTTGGCAATGGTGGGGGTATGTTTGGCCCAGCCCTATGCTGGTCCTGCTGCAGCTGTTTCCGCAGGATCATATTATGTAGCATAGCACATATCATGATCATTTGGGTACATGTAGTTGGTGTGTACTGCAAGGCTCCACCAGATGTGTCCAGACACTGGAACCGTGACTTGAGCAGCCCAAACACACGCTCTATGACATTACGTGTTTGTGCGTGTGCCTCATTATGGCGTTCCTGTTCAGGTGTGTGTGCATTTCTGATGGGTGTCATCAGCCACGGCTCAAGTGCATAACCTGCATCCCCCATAGGTGTCCGTGTGGGAAGTCCCACTGGCAAATGATTGGTACAGCTGCGTCAGATGCCAGATGTGGGAATCGTGGTAGCTCCCAGGGCAGCCAGCACACACATTCATTATTATGCCCTGGGCATCACACACGACCTGGCAGTTGATGGAGGGGAATCACTTGCAGTTAATGTAGGCTCTACCCTGCTCACCGGCTGGTGCTTTGATGCGTATGTGCGTGCAGTCTATTGCACCCAGTACCTCAGGGTATCCCGCTATTTGCTGGAAGAGACGCATATTGCTGGCCACAACCTCACGGGCATTGGGGAAATATACATGGTCACCGACATGTGCTGACATGGCATCCAGGAACTGGTGCAGTACCCTGGAGGCTGATGCCTGTGATATCCCCATCATATCACCAGTTGGTCTCTGGAAGGTACCTGTTGCTAGTATTCTTAGGCCAACACATACCTTGGTTTCCACTGGGATGGGTTCCCCTCTGTTGGTTCTGTGTGTGAGGCGTGGCCTGCACAGCTCAACAATTTGCTGCAGAAGGTCTTTGTCCACTCTGTAGCGCTCTACTATCTCCAGCTCATGTAACCCATGGTAGGTGACCCTGGGCCTGTATACTCTTCTCCTTCTCCTCACTCTGGGTTGTCTGTCAGCATCTGCATTGTCACCACCCTCAGCAATTCGCCTATGCCTGATTATAGCAGCTATGGCAGCCCCTAGCATTTCTGCTCTGAGTTCAGCTTTTTTCAGTTTTCAGTTCTGATAGCTTACTTTCTTGCAGTATCTCTTGTGAGAAACACCCTGCACTGCTTTTTGCAGTGTTTTAAGTGCTGGGTTGGGCTTCTAGTCTGCCTGTGTAATTGCCTGCTTCCAATTGCTATCACCAATTAACTCCAGCAGTATCCTCTGACAGCTTCCTTGTAATTTAGTTGTTTCCTCTTTCCTCTTTGTTTCCTTAGGGGGAGCAATGTGCACACCAGGTTAAGCACGCTCACAGTTGCTTACACGCGCGCACACGTCCTTACACGGTGTGGACTTGGCTGATTCACGGTAAAACACGAGCACACTGCCTTACACACGTGCACGCCCGCGCAAACCGTTGTAGACGGTTTGCAACACGCTCCCACATGTTGAACCTGCCTTACACGCACGCACACGCGCGCATGCACGTATATCAAGAAAGTTTGAGTGTAGGGATAGTGTACACCCTCTATTTCTTGACTTTCCTAGTGTTCTGTTGGGACACACCTCTCTCCCTGATGTCTGTCTGTCATCTGTCACCTTACATTGCCCTCCAATCTGATACATTTATTTCTATCATCCCCCCCCCGTGATGTCACCTACCTCTTCCTCTATTCCTCCCCCTTCTGTAACTCTTACACTACTCAGAAAGTGCTCATTACCTATGCGGCAGTGTGATTCAGTATTGTAACCCTCATTTACATAGGATTGCCTAGTAATGCTTAGTTACATGTCTTACACGGTGCTTTCCCCCCTTGACAACCACTATACGGAGGCCATATTGTTTTTGGTCTGCTAGTCCCTGCATTGTCATTCCATGTAATACATAAATCCCACAATTGTGGGCTTATAAGCTTCGGTTTTCAGTTTTAGGCAGTGCACCCCGTTTGCGCGGGTGTGCGCTGCAGTTACACATGAAAATCCCACGAAAAAAAAAAAAGTTATTTAAAATGCTTTTGCAACACTGTTTAATGCCAATGGCCACATATTTGGCCATTGGCATGCTAAATGAAACATATGCACCCTTTATTTGGAGCTGACATAGCTCCGTTGTCAATTTTGCAGAAATGTACTCAATTGTCAGCTGAGTACATTTCTGCAGCTAACACGTCCATTACACGGACTGGTTTAGGCTTCTTGGATCGCTCAAATACCTCATTTGCATATCTTTGAGCTGCAAATGAGGTATTGAGCATTTCCACGCCCAGTCCGTGTAAGAGACGTGTTAGCTGTCTCTTACACGGAGGTTTGGGCTGTTCCTGAATCAGGAGGCTTACACGGAGGCTTACACTACTCTTAAACTCCGTGTAAGCCTTCCTGAATCCTGCCCTATGACTTCACATTGTGATTGCTTAGATATTGCACTTCATCAGTTGTATTGTGATATATTCTGATGTTCATATTGCACATGTATGGAGTGGTGACTCACTCCTGACTATTGCCCATTCAGGAAGTAGCATAAGAAAGCAGGCTAACTGTACCAGTTATTGAAGCAATTTGTAGAGTGAATTATCCTAAAAAGCTGTATTTAGTGATGTATTCCATGTTTAAAGACATATAGATTCTAATGGCAGATAAAGCACTTATTGCTACTTATTACTAGTTTATCCATAATTGATTATCTAAGCTGTGGCACATTTGTCAAACTGTGTATCTACACTTCTGCACTACATGCTTGAAAGGATGACTTCATGCATGCGCTGTGCATTCTCAAATTCAGTCAGATTTTTTCCCCTACTACGTCTTGTAGAAGTCTATACCAGTTACCCATGAATCCTCCAGTCAAATAAAACTTTCTGATGTTTTTTATTCATCACCCACTTTTTGAAAGATGGTGCCCTCTTGGACTTCATGGATTCCTCTGAAGTACTTACAATGTCTGGCCTGTCTCCCGCTTCCTTATTTCCTCTAAGTTGTGCATGTTAAGATTTTGTGCTGTTTATCTATGCTACTTCTAAAGCAGGCAATGCACAGTTTCTGCTCTGTTCTTTATCTATATTCTGTACTCTGTTAATATTCTATAGGACATACTCTATATTCTGTGAACTCCTGCTATTTTATGTACCATCTCATCCTGATTAGGTCTCCAGAACAGCAGTGCTACTACTCACAAAAGTGATACCTTAATTTGTCAGACATGTTCTAGAAGCAGTATGGTATCACTGCTGCTACGTTCCTTCTGCTTGTTCAGAACAGTTTATTTTTGCTGGTGCTGCAGACAACAGGCTCTGCTATTTGATATTTTATTTCTGATTCTTGGACATTGTAAGGCCACTGAAAAGAAATTAATCTCAAGGCTCATTTTCTGACTTTCACTTTCGCCCTCAGCAAACACAAATTTTGGCATGGAATGTATCAATGGGCGATGTAGGGTGTGAATTTTTTTCTCATTTTCTCTCACAGATATTCCCAGTTTAACATATAATAGTTTTTGAATGTGTCCTTTTTTCTGTCTTTTTTGAAAAGGTTATTATAATGCAACTCTTACTGTCCATCATTGTTGCTGAAAATTGTAGAGTTCTTTTATTCTTTTGCAGCTGCCATGGATCATTTGGCATTAATATTTTTTTGTCAGTTAATGTTTAGAGTGTTGATTTTATGCAGTTTGTAATCTGATTGTCTCAGCTGTTCTTTGTAGGAGCTAATTTGAGACTACTTATTCTGTCCCAGTTCCTTTTACTAGAAGCTTGAAAAATGTAATAGTGCTCTCATGTCTAATTAGTTGTCCTTTGCATACATATATTTTTTTTCTCTTCGGTAGCAAAAAACAAAACAACAATGCAGATTGTCATGTATTTTGAAAACCTAATTTTCTATGGAGTTATGGTTATATTTTTTCTTGGTTCTTCATTTTGGTACCTAGTGCGTTCCTTATTGTAATCTCAAGACTCATAAATGTGAGTTCTGGAACTAAGAAAAATAACCATGAAAACACACAACAGTGAACATTGAACATTGCATGTGATGTTGTCCTATCTTGCATTCATTCTTACTAGGCTGGGTTTGGATCCAATCCTCTGATCCGCCTCAGCCTTTATTTTCAAGCACGAGGCCCATTGCCAGCTCGTGGCTAAATCCCTATCCCAGCATGCACTAGAACCATCTCCAGCTCTCATTTGCCTCTAAACAAAATCAGGCGTTCATCTGCTAGCTCTGGCTAAGTATTATCTTTTTGATACCTTTAACTGTAAACTTAAAAGTTGTGGATATTCTTTCTAATTTTTACATTTGACTGTGTCTACATGTAGTTGGATATTTCCACTTTTTGAGCTGTTTTTTGATATTGGTTGTTATCTTTCGTTAGGTCTTGTATCCCTCCCAGCTGTTGTTAATCTGTAACAAAACTGTTTAATAGCCCGTTTAAGTTAGAGGACTTTTAAACCTACTGTTTTTGCCCTTTTCTCGTCTGCTGTTGTTAGTGTCTCTTTACTGTAATAATATTACAGTTCGTTTAATTTAGAGAATTGTAATACAGCCCGTTTAAGTTATAGGGCTTTGTCTTCATTATCTCCTTTTGTTCTGAGTCAAGGCTCATTTAAGTTAGAGGGCTTTGTATGTTTTTTCCCTTGTGTGTTCTGTTTTCCTTGAACCGTTAAATTAGAGGATATATATATCTATATATATATATATATATATATATATATATATATATATATATATATATGTATATATAAAGCTTCTGTCCTGTTTTTTCATGTAGTTGTTGGTCTAAAAAATGTCTGGAAAGGAATCAAAACCAGCGCTGGCCAAATTAATGTTTGGTCTGACCCCCAGGGCTTCAGATCCTACGACATCCACCTCCTCTGCTCTGATTCCTCCTGTGACCCAACCCCTGGCTTCGGAGTCGGAAGGTCCAGAGCTGGTCTTAGTCGAGCTGTTGCATCAGAGACCCTCCGCAGGTTCTATGGATCCGACCATAGCTCGGACATCCTTGGCTGCATCTGAGCTGGAGGGGTCTAGAAGCTGACACTCTCCAGTCAGGTCCAGGGGGGGTGAATCAGATCGGTCAGTTGTCAGATCCGACTTTGCCTCTCGGGGTCTCAACTCAGGTGAGCTCGGCTCCTACCTCAATCTCGGGTCCATTGTCTTTGGTTTCGGGGGGGGAGTCCTTCAGCTTCTTCAGATCCAGGGATATCCTAAGATCAGGGATGGGGGGCTTTTGAGGTAATGTGTAGGGTGCCTTCTCCACAGACAGGTCCACAGTCCTCTCCAGATATTCCTCCCTGTAAAGCTTCGATGCCTGTCTCTATACCCCTGAATCCACAGGGAAGCAGAGATACTAGGCCTCTGGATGCCCCACAGGGCACCCCCCACTCTTCCAAAACCTCCCCAGAGTACCCTTCAGAGGAGGTCCCTAGGAAGAGGCTGTGCAAGAGGAAGCACTTAGACTCCCCAGAGGAGTCCATCACTTCCAATACAGACCTCAATGAAGCTGAGGGGTCCCCACAGTCACCTCCTGAAGATGTCTCCTTTAGAGGCATCCTGGAAATGCTAAAGCAGGGATCTGGCTAGAAGTCCACCACCCCCTTGGCGGAGGAGTCCATATACCTGAAAGCTTTTGAATCTCACTTTCCCACCTCTTAGGTGTCTCTGCCTTTCGATGAGCTCATTGACCTGGTTTCTTGAAAGGTGTGGGAGTCCCCAGATTCCATGGAACCAGTTCCTAGGAGGCCAAAGAAAATTATTACATCCCCCTCTGACAAGACTTTTCTAACTAAGGGAGTACCAGTAGATGCTATGGTTGTGGCAGTGGCCACTAAGAAGGAACTCTCAAAGACATCTTCTTCTCTCCATCCCCTGAACAAGGAGTCTTGGACTATGGACAAGCATGGAAAACATATTTTTCTTTAGCAGCTTTTTCCCTTAGATCGCTGAACTAGCTTTCTCATTTTACAAGACTGCAGAGGGATCTCCTGAAAGAACAAGGAGATCCCGTCCAAGGTTCAGTAGCTGAAGGGGTTGGTGACAAAGTAGCTTCTCTGCTTGGTACCTTAAACTCAGTTGTTAACTCGTCCATGAGACTCCTCTCATATGCAGCTGATGGAACAAGTAGAGCAGCGGCTTCTGGAATTTCCCTAAGGAGACATTCTTGGATGCGCTTATGTGACTTTGTGGAACCCTTTAAGTCTTCCTTTGTAGACGCCCTATTTAACAGCTCATCTTTGTTCAGGCTTAAGGTAAAGGACACACTGACCAGGTGTGAAAAGGAAAGAAAGACTGTCTGCCGTAGGAGTCCATTTTTCCATGCCTACTAGATCTTATCCCAAGGGTCAGAGAGGTAGTCGTAAAGTGTGATTCCAGAAATCACAGAGATTTTTTCATGACACACATGGTGAAACTATACCAGAAGCAGAGGGAGAAGTAATAAAGGAAGATGCTGACCTCATGGTAGAGGGGGTCGGCAAAATCTGGGTGACAGCGAAACTTTCTTTGATAGGCCCTTTCTGAGCTCCTGAACAGAGACCCGACTGTTCAACTCTGGAGGCAGTTGAGGGTTGCTTATCTTTGTACCCAGAAATCTGGCAATAAGTGACAAAAGACAAATTGGTACAAACAACATATTCAGAGATTAAACCTTCCCTTTTTCCCTTCCCCTCCCAAAGATAAAAAAAGTTCCAGATGTTCCACCCAGTCAAAAGGAACAGGTAACTCTAGAAATTCAAAAGTTGCTAGACAAAAGAATCATCCAAGAAGTCTCCACAGACCAAGTAGGATCCGGAACTTACTCAACATTCTTTTCAGTTCCAAAGAAAAGAGGAGACTAGAGACCAATTCTGGATCTCAGCATTCTAAACAAATCTGTAAAAAAGACCATGCTCTGGATGGTGACACTGCAGTTGATACTCCCATTCCTGGCAAAAGACAATTGGATGTGTTCTATAGCTCTCCAGGATGCATACTACCACATAAAAATGGACAGGCAATCCAGGAGACACCTGTGCTTTTGGCTGGGAGCCAGTCACTACCAATTTTGAGCTCTGCCCTTTGGCCTTACTATAGCCACCACAGTGTTCACCAAATGTATGGTAATAGTAGCGGCTCACTTGAGACGTCTAGTGTTTCCAAACTTAGACGACTGGGTCTTAACCACCACGACCAGGCATCTGATAATAAAAGCCAGGGATACAACCTTGCAACTATGCTCCTACCTAGGGATTACAATAAACTAGAAAAAAATCTGCCTTAGTGCCTTCTCAGCATGTGGCATTCATAGGGGCAAAATTAGACTCAACACAAATGACAGCGAGACTTCCACCAGAAAGGATCCAAGTTTTAAGACATCAGATGATGTACCTTTTAAGAAGAAAGAAGGCCCAAGTAAAGATGGTCCTAAAATTCGTGGGGATCATGGCAGCAGCGACAGTTTTGATTCCCCTAGCACGTCTGCATATGAGAATTCTTCAGTGGTTGCTATCCTCTCAGTGGTCGATGCAAAACTGACGATGTCTCACAAAATAATTATAACAGAAACCTGCAAGAAGGATCTTTGATGGTAGCTTCACTCCACTCAAGTGGCTCTAGGTCGACCGTTTGTTCTCTCCCCAACCAGTGTCCACAGTGACCACGGATGCCTCTGAGATAGGGTGGTAGAGCCATTATCTGGGAAAGACTGTCCAAGGCACCTGGCAGGATCATGAAGCCCACTTCCACATCAATGTCCTAGAAATGAGAGTGGTGCTTTTAGCATTTCAAGCATTCCAGTACTCTCTTCCACTGATAACTATTGCAATCCAGACAGCCAACATGTCAGTTGTATGGTATATAAAAAAACAAGGAGGGACCAGATCTTACCCCCTTTGTCGAGAGGCCCTAAGAGTACGGCAATGGGCAACCTCCTCCCAACATTTTCTGATAGCAACACACATCCCAGGGAAATCCATCGTGATAGTGGACAAGCTAAGCAGAGAAATCTCGATGCCTCATGAGTGGTCTCTGAAACAGTAAATAGCAGAAAAAAATTTCTGAAAATTGGGCCAGCCTTGCTGCGACCTCTTTGCGACATCTATGAATGTCAAATAAAGCAACTACTTTGCCCTCATCCCCCCTCTGGGGGAGTCATCAAGGGATGCACTCATTCACGATTGGCCCCCAGGTCTCATCTATGCTTTTCCTTCTTTTCCTTTCATTCCCAAAGTCCTTCAGAAAGCCAGATGTTTGGGAAGGGACTTGATACTCATCGCTCAATGCTGGCCTCACCAAATCTGGTTCCCCTTCCTGTGGCCTCATCTTTGGGAGGAGCCATGGATTCTGGATCCAGTTCCAGACCTTTTGACTCATACATCAGGAATGCCCCATCCATCCCTTCACAGGATGTCCAGGGAAGTAAATACTGTGGGAAGAAATATCCAGGGAATTGTTATGGCTAGGCTTGTATAGGCCCTAGGGCCGATAGCCTAGTACCAACCTCTGAACCTATGAACATCCTCAAACTGACAGCTTGGCTGCTCCAATTCCAATGATAGCCAGGTTTCCAGCCCTCTCCCATTCAGTTAAACACATTATAAACTCTTCTCATAAGGCTTCAACGAGGAAGATCTATAAAAGCAAGTGGAAAAGATTCTCCTCATGGACTACCCATAACCATGTCAATCCTTTTTCTGCTCCCATTAGTTTCATTCTGGATTTCCTAGCAAAACGTTTCAATGACGGAGCAGCTGCAGCTGCTATCAGGATTCAGCTAGCAGTGATCTTGAATTTTCACTTGGGAGACTGGGGTTCCAACATAATGTCTCATAAGATATGCAAAGCTTTTCTCAAGGGTACTTTGTTATTAAGGCCACTTATCAGAGACTCTCCAGCACCATGAGACCTAAATTTTGTTCTATCCCGCTTAGTGTTTCCACTGTTCGGACCATCATCATCTTCCAAATTAAAGTTTTTGACCTGGAAAACCATTTTCTTGATAGCAATCATCTGCTAGAAGGGTGTCAGAGTTGCAAGCTTTGTCCATAAAGCCCCCATATTTGCTTCTCCATAGAAACAGTGTGTCTTTGCGAACAAACCCTTCTTTTTACCTAAGGTGGCTTCAGAGTCAAATTTGAACCAAACTATAGAATTACCAGTTTTCTTCCCAAATTATGAAAGCAAGGCAGAATACATGTTACACCAAATGGATGTACATAGACAGTTATGCTTTTACCCACATAGAACTGCAGAATTCCAAAAACCTGATCAGTTATTTGTTTCTTTTTCAGATTCAAAGAAAGGATGCCCTGTATCTAAAGTTACACTTTCTAAATGGCATTCAGATTGTATAACTTTTATCTACAAGTCTCAAAATAAAGAAATTTCCAAAAAAAAAAAAAGTTAAGGCCTATTCTACAACAGCCATTCCAACTTCTTCAGCCTTTCTGGCTAAGTTACCAGTTGATACCATTTGTGCTGCAGCAGCATGGACTAAACCACATACTTTTATCACTCATTACAAAATTGGTTTGGTCTCCAGGAATAGAGTCTCTGTTGGATCCATGATTCTGAGGAATAATTTCCCATGAGCCATCTAAGATTCAGTGTGCTAGGGATGCTGTCCCAGCCTAGTAAGAATGAAGGCAAGATAGGACAACATCACATAAAGAAGTTATGTACTCACCATAATGTTCCATGTGTGTTGTCCATCTTCACCTTCATTCTTAACATCCCACCCTCCTTCCCCCTTCCCCCTTCCCTTCTTTTACTTCTAGAAGACCGGGTCTATACAAATTGGATTACCTTGACCTCTGTCCTTCTTCTTCAGCCTCTAGATTCTTCCTCGGAATACTGATAACCTTACAATTAGGGCAAACAAGATATGGAGATGGTTCTAGTGCATGCTGGGATAGGGATTAAGCCACAAGCTGGTAGAGGGCCTCGAGCTTGAAAATAAAGGCCGAGACGGATCCAAGGATTGGATCCAAATCCAACCTAGTAAGAATGAAGGCAAAGATGGGCAACACACATGGAACATTATGGTGAAAACATAACTTTTTTTTTTTCTCCTTTAAAGTTAAGCCCTCTCTCTCTCTCTCTGTATATATATATATATATATATATATATATATATATATATATATATATATATATATATATATATATATATGGGTTACCTTTAGTATGTCGATAGCCCACTACATTGAATTCCACTTCACCAGCATGGCAAAACATTGACAAATAAAGAGCCGAAGTTTCCCACATGGTAAGTTACCATTTGGCCATCCAGAACTGAAAAACTGCCATTAAACAGACTACACAAACCCCCATAACCCCCAACTTAATATTCCAGCTCTGAGAACGCACTACCGCAGGGGTACAGGGCCAAGTTCAGGTGGATGGCCAAACGGTAACTTACCTTGCGGGAAACTTCGGCTCTTCATTTGTCAATGTTCTGCAGTGTCGGTGAAGTGGAATTCGATGTAGTGGCCTTTTGACGTATTAAGGGTAACCCATATATATATATATATATATATATATATATATATATATATATATATATATATATATATATATATATTTATATGTATACCAACTCCTGAGATTGCCATAATTCTGAAAAAAGGAAATACTGTGAGGAATAACAGTATTGGACGTATTACTTGCAGGTGCACATTTTCAGTTATTGAATTTAACTTTTCCTGGACTCAGACTCACGACTCTTGGAATATCATTTAGGGTGTCTTGCCCTAACTTTCTAAATTGTTATTGGAAGATGAGTTGGTGTTTCTTTGTGATTTTAAAGTATTGCATTATCCTTTCCTAATAGATTAGGTTTTCTTTTCTTTAGTGCTGACTGAAGCTATTGGCAGATGAGTTGTGTGGAAGTGGTTCCACAGATAAAAAAAAGTGTATTTATTATTTATGTATTTTACATTTGTTAACAAGGGAAAGTCCAGTGGACACATGTCCATTTTCAGTGGAGGCCCGGGATGAAAAGCTCCACACAATAACAATAAAGTACAAAGGTGATGTAGTTATACATAACAATAATGTTAACAAATGAATAAAAAGAGAGAATATACAATAGTTATGAACATTTTGGAAGGAATCCATCATTTGTAGGTAGATGCAAATATGCAATAATGGTACATGCAGATATATAAGTTAGCTTGATAAGACAAATATTGATATATGAGTCATACTTTTACCTTTAATAAAAGACATGAGTAACTGTGCTGCGTTCTTGGTATTTTCTATTATTTTTGTTCTTAAACATCAAGTGCAAACATTTTTTTAGCATTTCCTTTTTGTTATAATTATGCCCTCAACTTGTAAAGTGAGCTTTCTTTTCTAAAATGTGTAGTTTTTACTTTAGTTACTTCAGTGGACCTATATTTATTAAGTTTAATAAACTGGTGTTTCTGTTTACTATATGCTGAGCAATTATCCAATTACTTCTTGATTACATGTCATCCAGCACCACCTTCTGATGATATATTAGAGCAGGGAGAAACATTTTTGTAGTGGGTTGACATGTTATCTGTAATCCACAGCAGATTTTATTACAAAGTAACCAGAATGCAGCACAATCAGTTACTCAGCTAGACAATAAATAAATAAATATTCAGGTAAGATATAACAGGATACGATTCCTAGTAAAGTGTATAGTGCATGCCACTCATATGTCAGAGCATAGTATGCCAACTAGTTGCACTAGTCACTTCCTGACATAAATATAATGTCTTCTTTCTGGAGATATCTGACTGGTACAAACAATAATAAACTGTTACATTTGTTTTATACAAGATATAAGCATTCTTCATTTTTTAAATTTCTTCAAGTCTTTTGGGTTTCTAATACCATGATGGGAATGGACCCCATTCCTAAGTCAAGTTATAATTAAAGTTCATGAAATTAGTATTGTTTCAATCTTTGATGTTAGCCAGAAGTGCTCTTCGTAGCACCCGCAAAGTGCCCAGTAATGATTCCTTCTGCAATTCGTATGGAGTTACATGCATTGCTAACATATCTAAGTACGATTGTTAATTCTTTTTTTATTAAAAACACAAAAAGAAAAATCTAGCAAAGCTAGAATTTCTATTGTGTGATACCTTAAACCTCTTGAATCAGAGACAACATGGGATATATGTAAATTACCCTTTAAGGATATCGGGTGTTTCAGCTAAATGGCAATTCTGAATGTGCATGACTTTTTTCTTTTACTTTTATGTCTTTTTATGGACAATCTCAGGCCAATAAAGCCAAACCCTTCTAGCTGTGGACATGTTTCTGCTTCTTATGACAACATCAGCACAGCATAAGAGGAATGTTTGACTTTTGGAAACACAGGGTAGTCATACCCAACTGATATCCATAAACCTAAGGGTGTTTACAAAATATCTCAACTAACAAATTAAAACAATGTTTAAAAAGGTCACACAGTAAAACCAATTAGTTAAAAGCACAAAAAGGAAAAATCTAGCAAAGCTAGAATTTCCACTGTGTGATACTTTAAACCTCCAAACCTTTAACCTCCTTAAAGGGTAATTTACATACATCCCATATTGCCTCTGATTCAAGAGCTTTAAGGTATCACACAGTGGAAATTCTAGCTTTGCTAGATTTTTCTTTTGTTTTTAACCAATTGGTTTTCCTGTGTGACCTTTTTAAATATTGTTTAAATTATTTTTTTTATAAGGCCTGTTGCTGCTACTACTGTTGGAACTGTCTGGGTATCTTTCTTTCACATTGCCCCATTTCTTCCTGCAAATCCTGGTATTTTTGACTTTGTCTCTCTCTCTGTGTAAGACACTGTAGTCTCTGGGTGTAGCAATTTCAAAAACCAATGCTACTTTTGTCTTCTTTTCATGGACTACTGTATCTGGTTTTCTTGCTTCTATTTTTTGAACTGTTGGTAATAGATGAACCCATGTGATATAAACTTCATCATTTTCTATGATGCTTCATGGTTCATGTTTCCAGTGTTTTTGGCTACTTCGATATTATAATGTTTGCACAACCCCAAATGCAACAATCTTGCTACATTATTATATCTTTCAGTATGCAGTCCTTCTGCCATTAGTATATCACAACGAGCAACAAGATGTGCAACTCTTTCCAATTCTGTTTTACAAAACCTACATTTGTCTATTTCTCCCTAATGTTCAATGGACTTTGTAAACCAACGTGTATGTAGTCCACTGTCTTGAGCTGTCAATATTAACCTTTCGTCTTTTGGTCTAAATTCGCCTCTCCTTAACCATTCCTGTGTTCCATCCTGATCAACATGATGTTGTCCCAAGAGTTTCCGATACTTGCAAATACGTTTAAGCACTTTCCTCATTTCTTGCCTTCTTAGCTGATCCTTCACCTGATATTTTTACTTTTGTTTTGTTGCACATTCAGTTGCTACCTGATTTTTACCTACTTCTGGTTTGGTTTCCATTCCTGCTTGATGTCCATATGCTTCTGCTAGGGTCTATATTACCTTATCGAATAATGAAAAGAGTGAACGCTCTTTCATCGATCCGAAAAGGTCAAAAACCCTAAACAGCGAAGACACGGATCATCATTTTTTTTTCCCAGGGAAAAAAAATCAGTAGGCTGTCTTCGAGACTTTGCCATTTTCTCCACTATGGTGCGATCTTGGAGTTGGTATATTTAAGTAGGGGGGTGTGGGGGGCACATACTCCCACAGTGGGGGGGGGGAGTGAAGCTCCCACTGCAGTTTGAATTTTTTTTGTTTGTTTTTTTTTTTTTTTCAGAGCTGGGGAAAAAAATCATAGAAAAAACTTACTAAGCTAGGCATCAACCCCTATATCACTAGGTGGGTTGCAAACTGGCTCACAGATATAACCCACAGAGTGAAAGCTGACTCCAAGTCAGACTGCCAACTAGTCACAAGTGGAGTCCCACAGGGTTCGGTCCTGGGTCCTCTCCTGTTTGGTATCTACTTCTCTGATGTCCAGGCCAACATGAAGGGACTCTGGCTGACAAAGTTCCCAGACAATTGCAAGTTGGGAGCCATTATTAACTCCCCAAGTGATGTTGACATGCTACAGAATGGCCTCACTGAGACCAACCATGGCCTTAAGCTCAATGCCAAAAAATGTGTCATCATCCCCTTTGGGAAAAACCCAGCTCCCATGAATGATCACATTGATGGTAGTCCACTGAACACAGAAGGTGATATAAGAGATCTGGCAGTGCAGGTTGACAGCAACCTCTCTTTTGATCACCACATTGCCACTGTGGTCAGAAAGTCCTTCTATGTGGCACATCTCATTACTAAGGGTTTTGCATCCAGGAAGAAAGAGGTCATTGTCTGCCTCTACTCTTTCCTCATTAGGCCAGTCATTGAGTACAATGCCCTGGGTTCAGACGCCTAGGCAGCGAGACATTTCCCTGTGGTACATTGACTGGGGAAACATGGCTGAAATGACAGTCAGCTGCAGAGAAATATGGCTGTTTGCAAATTTCCTGTGGGCAAAGAGAACAATGTGTTGCCATGCTCACAACTTTAATAACCAAATGTACAGGGGGGGAAACAATGTCCATGGTTGCCAAGAAAACATGAGACAGCAGGCAATATGGCAGGCATCAGCAGCAGGCTGGCCAGAAGGCATGTCAGTGGCAGTAAAAATGCAGTGCACAATTGGCAGTGCCTTTATAATCAGTGTGTGTGGACCACTACCCCCTTCAAAGTGTCTAGGAAACATTACTTAAAATGCATACTGGAGCATAAATGTGGCTACAGTGGCCTGCAGGATTTGCTCCATGCTGTAGCACACTTCTACATGTTGTAGTTACATAAGCATGTATTGTACACTGAGCACAACACCCATTACTTCTTCTGCCTCCATGCATTTGGTTATTAAAGCTATGAGCATGGCAGTGTGTGCTTCTCTTTGCCTACAGGGAATTTGCAAACAGTTATATTTTTCTGCAGCTGAATGTCACTTCAGCCATGTGTCCCCAGCCAAATGTACCACAGGGAAATGTCTCGCTGCCTAGGTTCCTAAACCCTGCCCTGGGTTCAGGCGCCTAGGCAGCGAGATATTTCCCTGCGGTACATTGACTGGGGAAACATGGCTGAAATGACAGTCAGCTGCAGAGAAATATGGCTGTTTGCAAATTCCCTGTGGGCAAAGAGAACAATGTGTTGCCATGCTCACAACTTTAATAACCAAATGTACAGGGGAAAAATAATGTCCATGGTTGCCAAGAAAACATGAGACAGCAGGCAATAAGGCAGGCATCAGCAGCAGGCTGGCCAGAAGGCATGTCAGTGGCAGTAAAAATGCAGTGCACAATGGGCAGTGCCTTTATAATCAGTGTGTGTGGACCACTACCCCCTTCACAGTGTCTAGAAAACATTACTTAAAATGCATACTGGAGCATAAATGTGGCTACAGTAGCCTGCAGGATTTCCTCCATGCTGTAGCACACGTCTACATGTTGTAGTTACAAAAGCATGTATTGTACACTGAGCACAACACCCATTACTTCTTCTGCCTCCATGCATTTGGTTATTAAAGCTATGAGCATGGCAGTGTGTGCTTCTCTTTGCCCGCAGGGAATTTGCAAACATTCATATTTTTCTGCAGCTGAATGTCACTTCAGCCATGTGTCCCCAGCCAAATGTACCACAGGGAAATGTCTCGCTGCCTAGGTTCCTGAACCCCCTTCATTTAAAGACCCCACTGCTCTGTGGGATTTACCTTTGGTCCTACAGTCTCCCACTTTAAACCCCTTTGACCCTTCAGCTACTTGTGATGTAACATTACTGACATGGAAAACTTTGTTTTTATTAGCTATTACTTTGGCCAGAAGAGTGTCAGAAATGCAAGCTTTGACCTGCAAACCCCCTATTTAATATTTCACAAGGACAGGGTTTCCCTCAAGACTAATACTTCCTTTTTACAAAAGGTTGTTTTGGAATCTAATATCAATCAAACCTTACACCTACCAGTCTTTTTCTCCAATAAAGGGGAGTACTATCTATACTTATTAGTCGTTCACAGGCAATTATGTACGTTTTTATCTTCACAGAACAAATGATATCAGAAGATCCAATGAACTGTTTGTTGCCTTTTCCTCACTTTTTTTAGGTAACCCAGTTTCCAAGGTTACCTTAGCTAAATGGCTTAGGGATTGTATCACCTTTATTTATCATTCAAAGGGTCTCCAACAACCACCACTTCCCATGAAAGCTCATTCAACTAGAGCTGTAGCGCCTTCTGCAGTTTTTCATGCTAGAGCTTCTTTAGATGACATTTGTGCAGTAGCTACATGGGCATCTCCTCATACTTTTATTACTCATTATAAAAGTGACCAGGACTCTAGGCAGCATGCATCATTCAGATCAGTGGTACTGAGGAATATTCTGTCATAAGCTCTCCCAAGATTCAGGTAGCTAAGGACTCTGTCCCACAGTCAAAGATTACGTGAAGATTGACAACATCAGATAAAGAAGTTATTTCTTACCATAACGCTCCATCTGTGTTGCCGATCTTATTTATTTATTTTATTTTACATTTGTTGACCGGGCTAGTCCAACTGGATATATGTCCATTTTCAGCAGTGGCCCGGGGAGAAAAGCTCCACTAAAGATAATTGCAATATCAGATACAGTACATTTTTAAGGCTAGGAATACAAGTTGTTTACATAGTAGCTAAGAAAGGCTAAGTTAGTGCCAACTTTTGGTAGCTGACAGCTAATACATTCTGAGGTTAATAGCAAGGAGGACAAAGCACAGCAGTAGTGGGATAAGTTTACAGTAAGTATGAAGGAAGGGGGTGAGTAATCTGGGTCGGTGCATGGACATAGCCAGTGAGTTTTAAGGTATTCTTTGAGCTGCTTTGTGAAATGTAGTGTAGAGGAAAGAGATGAGAGGTCCCTGGGAAGCAGGTTCCAAGTTTGGAGAACAGTGAGTCCCCAGCCTCATTGTTAGACTTGTGTACTGATACTAGTAGTTTATTTGGTGTGCATAGGGTAGAAAGATTTATGTAGGGGGTAATAAGGCTACTGAGTATTGTAGTATTACTAGGATGATAAAGGATCTTGTGTGTGATAATAAGTTGGTAAAAAAAAAGTTGATTATGGAGTTCCAGCCAACCCAGTTGTTTTAGATTGTGACAATGGTGGGTTCTAATTGGGGAGCTTGTGGTAAATCTGGCAATGTTATTATAAGAGGTTGCAAGTTTGTTGAGGTTGTTTTTAGAAAGATTGGTATACATGGGTGAGGTATAGAGGAGAGTAGAGATAAGATGGGTGTGGGCAATAGTAGTTCTAGCTGTAGGAGTAAGGAAGGATTTTATCCTGTAAAGGGAGCCTAGCTTTCTGTTCACTGATTTTATTGTGATGTTGATGTGTCTGTCAAAGGTCAGGTTGTTATCAATTGTTACTCCTAAGAGTTTGGTAATTGGGTCGGGAGATATAACAGTGCCATTACTGGATAACACTGTGAAGTCTATTTGTGTGGACTTTTTTGTAGGATTGAAGAGCAATAATTTGTTTTGTTTTTTTTGGGGGGGGGTTCAGGAGTAAGCAGCACTGTAGGAACCAGTTTTCCACTATGTTAAGTACATTTTGGGTGAGGGACTGGAGTTCAGATAAGGAAGTAGCAGAGCATATTAATGTTGAACCATCTGCATATTGTATGCAGGTAGCTTGAGGAATTGTTAAGTTAAGGTCATTAATAAAAATTGAGACTAGGAGGGGGCCCAAAATAGAACCCTGAGGGACACCAAGGGTAACAGGAAGATGTGTGGATAGTGTATTATCCCAGAGTACAGCTTGTTGATGGTTCTCTAGGTAGGAATTTAACCATTTTATAGCTAGTGTATCAAGGGAGAGGGATTTAAGTAGATCCATAAGAAGCTGATGATTAACCATATCGAAAGCCTTTGAGAGGTCAATAAAAAGTGCGGAAGACAGTGTTGTTATTATGATTTTTGTTGATGCAGTCAGAAAAGGATAAGAGGGCAGAGGTGGTGCTGTGGAATGGCCTAAATCCATGCTGACAGCTAGTTAGTAAGTTATTTTGGAGAAGGTGGTTGAGTAGTCGGTGGATACATTTTTCCATTATTTTTGCTAAAGGAGAGAGTAAGACTATTGGTCAAAAGTTAGAAAGTTCAGTAGAGTTACCAGCCTTATGTAAAGGGATAATATGGGAGATTTTCCAGATAGATGGGATAGTTCCTTCAGAAATTGACCTATTTATTAGGATGGAAATGGAATAGGCTATGACTTTGGCTGCTTTTTGCAGATATTCGGCAGGTAGAAGGTCAGCTGAAGGGGTGCATGGTTTAGGTTTTAGGAGGAGGTTGCAAATGAGGGATGTAGGAACTGGTTGTAGATGGAATGAGGGCAATAAGCTAGTTAAGGTGGATGACAGGCTTGAGCTAACAGGGGGTAGAGAATTTGCTAGTGATTGGATGGCCTCAATAAAGAAGGTATTAAAGGCATTGGCAATATGCTTAGGGATTGTTACTGGTGGTGCTTGATGGGGTTGGTGTTGTGGGGTGACCTGGGTGTAAGAGTCTGTTTATACCTGAGCAGAATTTTTGTGGTTTGTGCTTGTGAGTCTGCCGGAGTTGAAAGTAAAAGTTTTTTTTATCAGTCTTCAGATCTTCAATAATCCTTGACATTCCCTCCCTCCCTCCTTCCCTCAGCCCAAGACTCTTAGTGGACCAAATGCTTCCTAAGACTGGCTTCATAACTAGGACACAGATCTGGTCACATTGTTTATTTATTTTGTTTATTTACATTTGATAACCAGGTAGTGTCAACTGGGCCAGAAGCCCATTTTCAGAGGAAACCCAGGGAGAAAAGCTCCAAGGAATATTACATAATTATACATTTGTACATATGACAATTACAGTAGGAATCCAAATGCAAGTTCTTTGGCATTGTATCTAAAAGCATGTAATAATGGTAGTACAATAAGCTTATACTGTTCATACAGACAAAATAAATATATATATATATTTTTTTTTTAGGATACAATTATCACAAACTGAAACTAAGAATGCTCAATTGCCAAGAAATATCGACAATGGGTAGTGGAGAGAAGGAAGTTAGACAGTAAGGGGTTAAATTAGTTAGCCTGGTGGTTGTTTATTATCTGTCTGCCACTATTATACTCAAACTCAATCTGAGGTTATTTAGAGAGGAGCATTATGGGTAGAACCTAGCTTGAGAGTTTTGGGAGGCACAAGCAGAAGTAAACAGCTGAGTCAGTTCCAAGGCTCAGAACTGAGCCTACAGTCAAGGATTAGTGGATATCGGCAACACAGATGGAACATTATGGTAAGATATAACTTCTTTTTCTCTTAGTGCTGCAACTTTCCTCCTTTAAAGTTTGCTTTTGCACATTTATCAAGACCAAATGACATTCTTATATCATCTGAAAAAGTTTAGACCACTTGCAGTTGTGCTTTTAGTTCCTCATCTCATGAACTATACAGTTTTAAATCATCTGCAAAAAGAAGATGAGAAGTCTTTACACTTTGTTGTTTTCTGGGAGCCAAATTATAGTCATGAACTAATCTGTTAAGTAGACAGCTTAAGGGCAAGACAAAAAGAGAAGCGGTGAAAGACAGTTACCCTGGAATATTCCCCTTTAACTTTTTATCCCCGGAATAATAATTTGTCCTTTAACATGGATTAACTGCAGAGTGGTTTGCCACAGTTTCATGGTTGCTGTAATGTAATCAATCACCGTAGGGTGTACCTTATTAATTTTTTAAGCAATCTTTTGTCTGTGAATGTGAGATACTGTCATGCTTTTTTATAGTCTATCCATGCCATACTTAGATTCTTACCCTTCTTACAGTTCTCCATTATGGATTTATTTAACATCAAATGATCCTTTGTTCCATATGACTGTCTTTTATTACCCTTTTGTTCTTTTCCCATGATTGAGTTTTCTTCTAAATGACTATAAACTCTGTTGGCATTAGTTCCAGTGTATAGATTATATGTCATCGGAATACAAGTTATCGGTCTATAGTTTTTAGGATAGCTTGATCTTAATTAGAAGTATTGTTTATCCTGTTGTTAGCCAGACAGGTGTCTGTTCAGGGTATGCATATCAATAGTCCTTGCTTAGGATCATAGGATCATAGGAAATTACTAAGCTAATAGCTCTGGGGCCCTTACAAGCATAGCCAAGAGTTTATCTCCAAAAAAGAAACCTCAATCAGCACCTAATTTGTGGTTACCCATCCACTTATCAAGGTTGTGCTTGAAGAGGGTCAGTGACATACTATGTTTGACGTGTATGGGGAGTCTATTCCAGAGACGGGGCAGCCTCTGGGAGAAAAATCTGTCACTCCAGCAGGTTTTATTAATGTCACATATTAGATTTAAGCCTTTTGATTGGGTACTATGCAAGAAATTAGACTTATGGGTATGGAGCATCTCTAGTAGAGCAGGGTCTGAGATTGTGTTATAGGTGAGACACAGATCCCCTCTGAGCAATTTCTATGATACTGAGTAGAGTGATAGTGATTTGAGCCTATCCACATGGGACAGGTGGAGTCCATGGATTCTCTTTGTGAGGTATTTCTGTGGCCTTTCCAGTTGGCGCAGGTGTTTGACTAAATCTTCATATAAAGATGTTAATACTTTTAACTAGATGTTAGGTACTGCATCTAGGCCTGGGTTTTCCATTTAGGATCTCTTCTTAACTTTGTTTCAATCTCTCTGGCCATTACTTCATCCCATTGCATATCCTGTAATTTGAACTTAGGATCATAGGAAGTTACTAGGCTAATGGCCCTAGGGCCCTTACAAGCCTAGCCAAGTTCTACCCTTATTTCCATTATCAGCACCTATTGCCCCTGTCCAAGAGGGACACAGGTGGAACCCCTGAGGTGAATTTATGGTTCCTCATCCAATCATCCATATTGAGTTTGAAGAGGGCCAATGAAGTGCACTGTTTGACATGAAGTGAGAGTTTGTTCCAAAGGTGTGGTAACCTCTGGGAGACAAATCTGTCCCTCTGGCAGGTCATATTAATGTCATATACCAGGTTAAAGTCTTTAGAGTGTGTAACCTGTGTACCATTTGACTTGCGGATATGCAGCATTTCCAATACAGCAGGGTCAGAGATTGCCTTATATGCAAGAAAGAAGACCTGAAAGACAGATGCTTTTTCCTTTCCTTAGTCAAGAATGTTCAAGCATGTTTTCCACCCTTTTCATTAATATAGATGGGAATTCTTTTTTTTACTTCTTTTTATTAAAGGTATTTTAAAATCCAACTAACAATTTATAACATTAAGACTTTAATACAATATATACCTATAATAAAATAATTTCATATTAACATATAAAATCAAATATTTACAAAAGTGTCTACTTGAACATTAAAAATTATTAATAGTTCCAACTTCTCGCATTACTTATTTAAATATTATTATCCATTTTTTCTGACAGGTCCTTAAATTTCATTCACATATTGACTTTGTCTTATCTTCTCTTGATTGTAACTAATTCAAGTTGGCATACATTATTAACAATGTTCTTAAATTCATTCAATATAAGAGTAGTCTCATTCTTCCAATGTATAGTGATGACTTTACTTGCTATAGCCAATATACTCCAAAGAAGAGGTTATTTTGTTCTAGTACACGTGTGGGAATTGGTACATTAAATAAAACCAAACATTTAGTTAAAACAAATTTATCATTAAAAGTAACCTGTAAAAAGGCATTCATATTTTCCCAGAATGGCTTGAGCAGTGTACAATCATAAAACATATGTTGCCAATGAGCTTTTATATTTGATTTTCATCTCAAACATCCAAGTTATTTTTATACAATAGATCAAGCTTGTGTGGTGTAAAGAAATTTCTATGCATACATTTCCAGGAAAATAATCTCCCATGCAATGAAAGAGTAGTTTGTTTTGATGATAACAATTTTTTCTATCTTCCTCACTTGGAGAGTAATTATTACTTTATCAAAAATAACCCCAATAATTGTATTTCTGATATAGTTTCACACTTTTAACCATTTTATATATTTTAGATAAATAACTTTTTCCAGTTATGTTAAGACTTTCTAAACTAACTAAAAATTCTCTGAGTTTAGGAACTGTATTTGTTGTTGATGATTGCATTAACTCAAGCTTATGGTTAATAAATTGTCTATAAAATTGTATATCTAACTACATTTCTTTTTTATATCAAATTTATACATAACATAATCAGTAGTATGTGCTTTCCCATTTTTATCACTTGGTGTCAAAATATATATAATGTTAAGTTGTCAATCTCGCCTTCATTCTTGCTGGATGGGTTCGGAGCCGATCCTCGGCTCCGACTCGGCCACTCTAAAAGCTCGAGAGCTAGTTCCACCGGCTCGAGGCTCCCCTATATCCCACAATGCTAGGCGGTAACTCCTCAGATCTCGTTTGCCGCTACAGCGATCGAGGTGTGTTCCTACCGGCTCAGGTTAGTTTGTTGGTAAAGAACTAGTTTCTTAGCCTTTTTTCCCATTTAAAGTTAGTTGTTTCTTATAAATAGATAGTTTTAAGTTAGTTTATCCCTTTTCCATTGACTTTCCACTCCCTTTTTTTCACAAAATCTTTAGATTTTTCCCTCGGGCCCTAGGCCCAGTCCCTCCCTTCCTTTAGTGAGTGACTGTGTTTTATAGGGATTTTTATTTCTAATTACTATAATTTGTTTAAATTAGTTTTATTTACCCCTAAGTGTAATCGGTGTGTGTGTGTGCTTGTGTGTTACACTTTCCCTTAGATATGTCTAAGGAATCAAAGGTCTCAGGCTTTAAGAAGTGTGACTCGTGCTGTCAGAAGATGTCTCTGACAGACGGTCACACTTCTTGTGTGTACTGCCTGGGACCTTTGCACCTGCAGGACTCATGTGCTGTTTGCCATGGCTTCAGCCCTCGAGTCCTGCAGGAGCGAAAAAATAAACTTATTCTAAGGGGCTTACTTAAGCCTGAGGGTCCCTCGACTCAGTCTTCGGGGAAATCCTCTAAGCCTTCTAGACCTTCGGCTCCAGTCTCTGAGCCGTCTTCTGGAGGCCCTAAAGCTATTCAAACATCGGCTCTGGCCAGAGCCGATGAAACTCGAATACAAGCCCCTACAGTGTCCTCGGCTCCGGCCGGAGCCGAGGAAAACATTACTCTGTCGGCTCCGATTATTTTATCGGAACCGACATCTAGAAAGAGGTCCCGATCTCCATCTATTGGCTCCATTCACTCGGCTCCAGCATCACCCTTGCTGTCTGAACGGAGCCATAGATCTCACTCTTCTAGTTCTTCCAGGTTATCGGACCATGACCTTCAGAGAGTAGTGAGTCGACTTCTTAAGTCCGAGGCATTAGCCCAGATGCTTCAAAGTCCGACTCAACAGTCGAGACCTACTCCTACCACTCAAACTATTCCTCCTCTGACTCTTTTGAGTTCGGAGCCGGGGCGGCTCGGACCTGAGACTATGGTGGTGTCAGAACCGATACCTTTGTCTTCAGTTCCGTCTTCTGCTCCGATGTCTTCTTTGGAAGAATCTCGGCGCCGGACTTCCCTCGTCGGCTCCGAGGGGGCAAGTGGCATCGGACCCTTGTCCGACCCCGCTCTCCCTCTCGGTGCTTCGGCGCTGGTGAGTTCGGCTCCGACATCGGCCTCGGAGCCATCACTGTCGGTGCCGGGGGGAGGTTTTCAGTTTTTCGGAACGGAGACCTCCGGCTCTGCCTGACAGGGGTACCTTCGAGGTCATGAGGAGCGTGTTATAACCAGGTTCTACTCCACAGTTGGTTCTTTCTGCCCCTCCCCCTATGGTGCCTCCGGTGATTTCGACTCACTCTTTCATCCCCGACCGTAGAGAGCCAGCTCCTCAAGTTTCCCCTGTGGGGATCTCCTCCTCTTCCGAGGCCTTTCCTGACCCTGTAGGAGAGCCCCCTAGGAAGAGGCAGTGTAAGAGGAAGCACATTGACTCCCCTGAGTCTGTCACCTCTGACACTGATTTAGAGGATTCTGAAGGTTCCCCTCGTTCCCCCTCTGAAGATGTCTCCTTCGCAAACATCCTTGAAATCTTAAAACAGAGGGGGAATTGGCCAGCCCTCAACCCTTCAGAGGATGAATCAGTGTACCTTGAGGCATTTGGCTCTCGCCTTTCCACCTCCTGGGTCTCCCCTCCCTTTGACCCCATTATGCAAGTGGTGGCAAAGAAGGCTTGGGCGGCTCCTGACTCAGTGGAACCTACCCCCAGGAGACCATCAAAATTCATCACGGCCCCCAAGGATAAAGAATTTCTGACCAAAGGCATCTCTGTTGATGCTATGGTGGTGGCTGCGGCTACCAAGAAGGAGTTAGCTGATCCTTCTGTGCCTGTTCATCCTCCTAATAAGGAGTCTAGGTCGATGGACAGGTACGGGAAGCGGATGTTCTTGTCAGCGACCTTTACTATGAGATCGCTGAATTACCTGTGTCATTTTACTCGACTTCAGAGGGACTTACTCAAGGAAGCGAGTGAAATGTTGAAGGACCCAACAGCTGCGGGTTTTCAGGATAGGATGAACTCTCAGCTGGCTACCCTTAATTCTATAACCATCTCCTCCATGCGCTTCCTTTCATATGCGGCTGATGGAGCAAGTAGAGCGGCAGGTACAGGTGTAGCCTTGCGTAGGCAGGCCTGGATGCGGCTTTGTAACTTCGTGGACCCTTTTAAGGCGTCCTTCACTAATTCCCCCTTTGATGGATCATCCCTCTTTGGTCCTCAAGTGAAGGAAACCCTGACTAGGTGTGAGACTGATGGCAAAACTCTTTCTGCCGTCGGAGTCCGTTTTTGTACTCCTTCTAGACCTTACCCCAAAGGTCAGAAGGTGGGAAAGATGTGGTTCCGTAAACAATCTCAAGGAGACTTGCCTGATGCACAGAGTCAATTCCCCTCTAGAGGCAGAGGGGGGAACAACAATGGTAGACGCCGTCCTAGAGGCAGAGGGGGCCCACAGAATCAGGGCAGTCGAGAATCCTTTTCCGACAAGCCCTTTCAGCATCCCTGAGGTGTTGCCTGACTGTCCACCTTCGGAGGCAGTCGGGGGAAGGTTGTCACTGTACCCAAAAGCCTGGCTATCCCTAACTCAAGACAAGTGGGTACAGTCTATCATTTCCGAAGGCTACAGAATCCCTTTCGTTTTCATTCCAAAGCTGTCCAAAAAATCCCTTCCAGACTTTCCACCCAGTCAAAGGGAGCAAGCAGCATTAGAAATTTCAAAGCTGCTCGCATAAAGAGCCATTCAACCAGTGCCAGCAGACCAAGTAGGATCCGGAACCTACTCCAAATTCTTTTTGGTTCCAAAGAAAACAGGGGACTGGAGACCCATTTTGGATCTCAGCAACTTGAACAAGTTTGTCAAGAAAACAAAGTTCCAGATGGTCACGCTGTAGTCCATTCTTCCTTTTTTGGGGCGGGACAGCTGGATGTGCTCTATAGATCTCCAGGATGCGTACTATCACATCAAGATGAATCGACGCTCCAGGAGGTTTCTCTGCTTCAGGCTGGGAACCAGTCATTTTCAATTCAGATCCCTGCCCTTTGGTCTCACTACAGCCCCCCGAGTGTTTACCAAATGCATGGCAGTGGTAGCCTCTCATCTGAGATGGCAAGGATTCCAGGTGTTTCCTTATTTAGACGACTGGCTCCTTACAGCCCCCACCAAGCATCTTCTACTCCTCGCCAGAGACTACACCTTTCGAACATGTCAGGCGCTAGGCATTTCAATAAACTACGAAAAGTCTGTCTTGTCGCCTTGTCGTGTTATTACTTTCATAGGCGCAAATCTAGACACAGTCAAGATGTCAGCCAGACTCACAGAGCAGATGATAGCAGACATACACAAACAGGTCTTTCTTATCTTGCAGACCAACAAGGTCAAAGCCAGACGGATCCTGAAAGTCTTGGGGATTATGGTGGCGGCCATCCCTCTTCTACCATTAGCACGCTTCCATATGAGGATTTTACAATGGATGCGCTTCACACAATGGTCTTACCAAAGCCTCCCAATGTCCCATCCTATTCGGATAACTCAATCGTGCAAGAATCATCTCTCTTGGTGGATCACATCTCCTCAGCTCCTCCTAGGGAGACCTTTCGTCCCTCCCCCTCCGGTTGCTACAGTGACAACGGACGCCTCCCTGATCGGGTGGGGGGGCATTTCCAGGGCAGGACAGTCCAGGGCATGTGGCAACCGTTCGAGTGCCAATTGCACATAAACGTCCTAGAGATGAGAGCAGTGCTTCTAGCGTTGCAAGCCCTACAAGACTCTCTTCCCAAGGGAACTATAGCAATCCAAACAGACAACATGTCTGTAGTGTGGTACATCAACAAACAAGGTGGAACCAGATCTTACCCCCTATGTCGAGAGGCACTCAGACTGTGGCAATGGGCAATTTCTTCTCAGCGATTTCTGTTAGCAACGCACATCCCCGGGAAGTCCAATGTAATTGCAGACAAATTGAGCAGAGCTATTCTCATGCCTTACGAGTGGTCTCTGAACAATTCAGTGTTGGAGAAAGTTTTTCGAAAGTGGGGCAGGCCTTGCTGCGACCTTTTCGCTACTCCCCAAAACAGCAAGTGCGACGATTTTTTCACCCTCTTTCCCCAACCAGGCCACCCCAGCAGAGATGCTTTAGTACACGTTTGGCCCCAGGGACTTCTTTATGCCTTTCCTCCCTTCCCACTGATATCTCAATTAATTCAGAAAGCCATCACTCAGAAAGCTTCCATGATCCTCATTGCTCCTTACTGGCCTCGACAGGTTTGGTTCCCATTTCTTCACCGTTATCTGTTGGAACAACCTTGGCATCTGGACCCAGTTCCAGACCTCTTGACCCATCAGTCGGGTCAGTTGCACCACTCCCTTCCCTCTCTGAACCTCACAGCTTGGTTCCTCCAATTCCGACCTTAGCCAGGCTTCCTTTGATATCTCACTCAGTTAGAGATATCTTGATTGCCTCTCATAAATCTTCCACTTGGAAGATTTATCATAGCAAGTGGAAACGTTTTTCCTATTGGGCGCAGTCAAAGAATATAGACCCTTTCACTGCTTCTATTCAAACAGTTCTAGACTTTCTAGCCGAACTTTTCCATGCAGGTTCATCCCCATCTACCATTAGAGTTCAATTGGCTGCAATTTCGAACTTTCATGTTGGAGTCTCAGAGTCCTCTATTATGTCTCACAAACTCTGCAAGGCCTTTTTAAAAGGTGTCTTTCTACTTAAACCACCCATCAGAGATCCTCCTCCTCAATAGGATCTCAATTTGGTTCTGGCATCCTTAATTCTTCCCCCCTTTGAACCTGCGGCTTCATGTTCTATAAAATTACTTTCGTGGAAGACACTCTTTTTAGTAGCTATCACTTCAGCTAGAAGAGTCTCTGAACTTCATGCTCTGTGTAGTCGACCCCCTTATCTAGTATTTCATAAAGACAGGGTGTCCTTGCGTACTAACCCGTCCTTTTTGCCCAAAATAGCTTCATTGGCAAATCTGAACCAAACGATTGAGCTTCCTGTTTTCTTCCCAAATTACTCTAATAGGTCAGAACAAAAGTTACACTGTTTAGATATTCATCGCCAACTTAGGTACTATTTAGACAGTACCAAACAATTCAGGAAGTCTGACCAACTGTTTGTTTCTTATGCAGAAGGTAGAATGGGCCTTCCAGTTTCTAAAGTCTCTCTCTCTCCAGATGGCTTACTTCGTTGATTACCCTAGTGTATGAGATAAGACATCAACGGTTGCCATCCAAACCCAGGGCTCATTCAACCAGAGCTTTAGCCACTTCTGTAGCTTTCCAAGATAGGCTGCCTATTGATTCGATTTGTTCTGCAGCTACTTGGGCTTCTCCCCATACCTTCATTTCTCATTATAAGTTGGACTTGGCCTCTAGAGACCGAGCCAACTTTGGTTCCACTCTACTCAAGAGTCTGTTCCGATAGGCCACCCGGGACAAGGTGCTAGGGACGCGGTCCCATCCAGCAAGAATGAAGGTGAGATTGACAACTTAACATTTATAAGTTATGTACCTACCATAATGTTCCATGTTAGTTGTCTTCTTCTCGCCTTCTTTCTTGCATCCCACCCTCCTTCCCCCTAGCCAGGACAGACCTAGAAGAGTTTCTTTCTTGGTTCCTTATGGAATTTTATTGCTGGCCTTAGCTTTCAAATGAGATCTGAGGAGTTACCGCCTAGCATTGTGGGATAGAGGGAAGCCTCGAGCCGGTGGAACTAGCTCTCGAGCTTTTAGAGTGGCCGAGTCAGAGCCGAGGATCGGCTCCGAACCCATCCAGCAAGAAAGAAGGCGAGAAGAAGACAACTAACATGGAACGTTATGGTAGGTACATAACTTCTAATTTTTTCATTTAACTATCATTTTTGATAAATTAAATATATTAAAACTATTTTTGTATAGGCTATAGAAAATAATAAAAACAACTGTAATTTATTATCTGGGCTTTTGTATATAAAGTTTTTAAATATGATCAATATATTTCTAATATAGTAAGACCTAATTGGTTTGTTTTTACTTTCTGAGAAAGACTTTCTTAACAACAAATGAAAACTATTACTTAATATTTTATTATGTTGTACTTTTATTGAGTAATCATATTTTGTCTTGTATTTCTTTCCATTTAGCAGAATAGTTAGAATTTAACCATAAAGATATTGTTTTAATAACTGATGACAAAGTCTATATTTCTAGATCTGGAAAGCCAGTACCTTCTGCTTCCCAACCTCTTATATGATGACTTAATGCCAATCTAGGACTATTAGTAAACCAAAGAAATTTTAGAACCAAGGAATTGAACTCTTTTGCATAATCTTTTGGAGGAAGAAAGGATATAGATTTTATTACATGTAGTATTTTGCAAGAATAATCATTTTAATTAAAAATAATCTCACCCCCATTGTAAAACAGAGCTTGTTTCATTTATTAATATGTTTTATATCTAAACTATTAATATAATTTAGTGTTATTATGTCTTTAATATTATCTGTCAAGATTATTCTTAAATATTTAATTTTCTTATCATTTACAATATATTTGGAGAATTTCCTATCTATTTTATATATATTATGGTTTATAAGTAGTATTTAGATTAACTATCATTAAAACTAAGTCCTGACATTTTTGGAACATTTCTATTGAATTAAATAAAACAAGAAGAGAATAAGTATAATCATTTAATGTTCATAATATATCATCTACAAAAAGTTGTATTTTAGTATTTAGAGTATCATTTATTTGAATACCTTTAATATTCATATTTCACCTAATATAATTCGCAAATGGTTCCATAACTAAAGCAAAAAGTGATGATGATAATGGGCATCCTTGTTTAGCGCCCTTGGTAATTGTAAGAGATTAGGAAGTATATGAGCCAAGTTTTATATAGGCAAGAGATTTCTCATATAGAAGTTTAATGATATGCAAAAAGTTATTTGAAAATTTATATTCTGATTGTTTAGTCTGCCTCTAGGTATCCCACAATGCAGTGCTTGTCTGTAAAAATTTGCATCGCGCAGGCCTCTTTCTTCCTAAAGCTCCTGTCACTGCATTTTTACCTGTGTATACTGCTGCCCTTCAGTCAGTCACTTTTAAGTAACATGCCGTTCAATGACTACTTAAAACACAAACAGTGCAAATGCCACAGAGCAGACTTTCAAAGTGTTTTTTACTGCTGATGCCTTTTAGAATGGCTAAATTGCAGCCTTTAGTGAAGACTGAATTGTACAACTTTGACCTATCTCCCATCCCCCTTTACACCTAACTTCTCTAGCTGTCAAAATGCTAAGGGTAATTTGAGCTGTTACCTGCTGTGATTGACATTTTACAGCAGGAGACTTGACTCGTGTACTGTTTCCTTTTTCTAGCCTTTAATTTCTGTATGGGTAGGGGAAAGGAACAGGGAGCTGTGACATCAC
The DNA here is from genome assembly GCF_019279795.1 of Protopterus annectens. NCBI lineage: Eukaryota > Metazoa > Chordata > Ceratodontiformes > Protopteridae > Protopterus > Protopterus annectens. The sequence continues at coordinate 1,527,960,149 of NC_056726.1, forward strand.
AGCATGGGTGGGTTTTAAGGACGGTCATGGTGATGTCTGTTTGGGGAGGGAATTGGCCAGAAAACTACCTGTATTCATTGGCCTTGATGACATCAATGAATTGGAGACTGCAGCAAGGGTGGGATAAAAGTTTTTTGAACGTGAAACCACCACAGTACAGTAAAGTGCTGTTCTAGTGGAGAGAAACAGTCAATTTAAAATATTTTAAATGCTATATGACTGTTTATTCATAGCAGAGACTGTAAATAGGGAGAAAAAGGACAGAGAAGTTGAGCATTTAATAAAAGAATCCTGTTGTTGTCCCTTTAGTATTTATTTAAGCTACCCCTCTTACATCCATTATTCAGTCCATTAACATTAGTGGAAATACAATTCAAATATGTCATGAAATACAGAAAGTATGTCTATTTTTTATTTATTATGAGTAATAAACTGTAAAACTTGAATTGCTTATAAGTGAATCCAATTATGACACTTTCAGTGCTGTGAGTTGAACATATTCTATGAATAACAGTAGACACCAGAAAGAAAAAAAATGTATGCTATGAATTACTAAACATGAACTTAATTTATACCCTTTACCCTTCCTGGATTTTAGTACTCCTAGTTTGGGCAGTATTCCTACCCAAACACAACCCTAACTTCCAAAATGAATATCAAGCTTTCATCTGTTACTATTTGAACATTTAAATTAAACAAAAGGTTGATAAATATATTATTACTAATATATATTATTAAAGTCTATTAATTGCATTAACAACTGTAGGTTAAGAAATATCATGCAATATAGTCAATTATCTCAGTTCTGAATAAAGGTAATATAAACAGATTTATCACTTAGTCTAATTACATGTTTAGAAATTTACATTAATCCCTATATATTTCATTTACTATATATGTGACATACTTGAGTCATCCATTAAACTAAAATATAATACATAAAATGTTTATTTATATTAATTCAGTATCATTTCAATATCATCTATAATAATTAACTGAATAAAAATATCTAACTCCATATCATAACTCTGTTCATAAAAAATAACTAAAATTTACTAATTTTAATTTCTTTAAACCATATTATCATACAGACTGTAAGCATTCTTTTCATTCAGTAGCTATATATTCTTTTTATATACATTCATTCATAAACCATACATTTCTACTATATACGTTTACCTTTTAGACAGGTAAAACTTAAGTTACCTACTTTCACATCTAACTCTAGAGTACACTGCAGTGTTTAGGATAAACAATGTTTCCATCTTACCTTTAAGCACCTATTACAAGACCACCAGTTAATGGAGAGCTCACATTCTGCTTCTCAGTAGTCATCTTGGGATTAGTGCTTCTGTTTTCTCCTGGTGAATGAAGGAGCGCAGTTATTATTACATTATTTCCTGGAGACTGCTGATCACCAGAAAGCTTAATAACAGCTTTATAGGTGACAGCTTGGAATCTGTGCTTATATTTTGATCCGGGTGAGAGTAGGAGCAGAGTGCATTTATTCCTGACTCTTTCTGGTTGGAGAGTGAGTGTCTGTATTAATGTACCTGATTGGTCTGGTTGCTATTCAAGGCATCTACCAGAAAAAGGCTACAAGCCTGCAGACCCTTGCATCATCTGGGACAAAATGTGGATCACCAAACAGGCAGTGGCTTGCTTCTCTTCTTGGGATTGGTGCTAACATTTTGCTTCTGGTGAGAGAAGAAGCAAAGGAGTATTGTATCCCAACAGAGTGAAGCTGTGCTGAGATCAGCATTAGTTGTAGCCAAGCAGTAGTCATTCATGTGACTCCCCTCTTTTCATCATTCTTGACAAGCCAATTCTTTATTTTTCAGTAAATACTGCTTGATTTCTTTCTAACTTCAGAATATCTGCCTAAATACTTCATCCTTAAATTTTCAGGGTCTAAGTACTAATTTCCCATCAGGTGATTGGCAGTGCTCTGTACAGACTCAGACACCTTGGGTGACATTGTTCCTGTAAAAGGAATATATAAGGAAAAAGCTCCAGTACTTAGTAATAATGACCATCCCTCCTGGCATGTCTAAGGATTAGTTCCCTGTGCTTTTTCCTATTAACCTGGTGAACTTGAGCATTCTGAGGCAATGTAGCAACTGCCTCATGTACACTGACAACACTCTCCTCTTACCTTCCAACACTCAGACTTTGTGAGAGATGCACTTATATATCCAAATTGGAAGCCATGCACTCTCAAGCCAGACCTGAATAGCTGGTCAAGAGGAGAAGGTCAATACCTGCACCACACCACATGCAACACAGAACCCTCCAGAGCACCCACCATCACAGCTCTCACATAAAAACACAAACCACACACCCACCTTTGCAGAGGCTTTCAGTAGAAATCTACCCAAACAGCAGAGACCTCCAAGGCAGAAATGCACTTTTCTACCACAACGCAGCACAAACCACAAGACACATAGTTCACCTACACAGTGTGCCCCTCAACCTAAGCCCCTAAGGCAAAACAACTTGCCCAATACACTAATCATAGGTGGCTTGAGAGTGAGGCACACTGATGTCCCACTCACTAGGTTGAATAAGGAAACGGTAACAGTCAGCTGTCTATCAGGTGCCATAATTCAACACATAACACACACACTCAGGTCACTCCACAACAAGTACAATTATGACTCTGTCACTGTCCATGTAGGTGTGAATGACCTGAGATGCACCTCCCTGGACTACATGAAAACAGACATGGATGAGCTCTCAGATAATGTGGTCCAGCCAGGTATGACCCTAGCCTTGAGCAGCATCCTACCATTGCCCAGAATGATACCACAGTACAAGCAGAAAATGACTGACTTCAACAATTGGCTAAGTTTCTGGTGTCATTCTAAGGGGATCCACTATCTGTCTGCTTAGGAAGACATGATTGACAGACCTCGATGCTTTCCCAGAGATAGCCTGCATCTGTCACCCCTGGGTTTCTGGATACTGGCTAAGGCTCTTGTCATCGATATATTGCCTTTTTTAGGTGATTTTCCAAAGATCAAATTACCATCATAACAGCTATAAATAAATGCAATCTCAGAGTCATGCTAGCTGCTCAATGCTAGAAGTCTAAATCTCAAGATACACTTGCTCGAAGCACTCCTCAAAATGGAGAACATCTGCATTTGTGCTGAAATGGAGACCTGGTTTAAAGCAGCAGAAAGCACCCCTGCTCTACCAGGCTATAACTCATTCAACACCTTTCGGCCCCAGAACTTGGATCAAAGCTCCAAAGGTGGTAGTGTCTCCATATTCATAAAGGATATGCACACCTCCAGACTAGTAGCCCAACATAATGCATCTGAGATACTTCAGATACAACTAACATTGGGTAAGACCGTGATTCAGGGCATAGCCTGCTGTAGGTCCCCAACCATGTCCCAAGTCTTTCACTCCACGTTCCTAAGCACCATGGAAACTATTAGGATTCAACCCAACACTCATACTAGGTGACTTCAACTACCCCTCCATCAACTAGAAAAACTTACTCATGCACCAATACACTGGTCCAATGCTTCCTGGAACTCATCACTTCCAATGTCCTGGACCAACTCATTCATACCTCCACTAGAGGAAGTAACATCCTTGACCTGGTTATTACAAACATGGGCAACCATTGTTCTACACCAATAGTCAATTCCTCCCTGGTTAAATCTGACCACAAACTAATCACCATGGAAATCCACATCTCACCTACACCCCCCACAAAGTTTACCACCGTACAAAAACTTATCCAAAACTGACTTTGTGCTCCTAAAAACAGAGGTGGCTAACTTCAAAGTACCCATGTCAATGGAAAATAGATGCATAACTGCTGAATCGTATACCAATCAACTGTACGAACACGTACATAAATGCATGGAAGTAGCCATACCCAACAGAACCAAGACTTTCTACTTCAAAAAAAAGGAAGCCAATCTGGTGGTCCTCTGCCATTAATAAACTCTACAAGAGAAGGAAGAAACTTTTACAGAAAAAAGTCATGTCCCAAGAATGGGAAAACTCCCTTATTAGCCTCAACAAATAGTTGAGATGCCTCTTCAAAACCTCTAAAACCAGCTATGAAGGGTTACTGCACAGTTCTACCTCCTATACCAGTGGTTCCCAGACTTTTTCAATTCTTGGCTTCCTTGCTGAATCCAGGTTTTCCCAAGGTGACCCCCCCCCCCACCCACCCACGGCATGCATAAAGTACATATTTCATTTATTTATTTATTTGACATTTGTTTAATGAGGCTGCCCGACTGGACTAGGAGACATGGGGAGAAAAGCTCAAAAGTACAATAAAAACACAATTACTAAAAAAAGTGTACATTATGCTTAACAGCGTAACACTGATCTACCATGGTTGAGAGGTAAGCAAAATTAATGGCAACCTTATCAACTTTAAGTTTATAAGAGCAATATTTAAAATCTGTCCCTATTATTTGGCTCTGTCCAGCATACTTCTTAACTGTATAGATTTGTGCTGAATGTCCAGATTTTTGCCTCATATTTTTGGTCTTTTTCTCATAAAATTGTTGTTTTCTGGCAAATCACTGGCAGATCATTGAGACTGAAGTCAGAAAATAATGACAGATAGTTGAATTTCATACTTCATACCCTTCAGAAAATTCATGCTAATCACACAAAACCTGCATTTCTATCAAATTTCTAAGTTTGTGAGAGCAGTACTTAAAAGTATACCTATTTTGTGCTTTTGTACCCCCACTATTTTTGGCTTTGTCCAGATTTCTTGATCTAACAGGGTGCGAGGTATGTGTAAAGTGGTATGGACCAGACTAACACAGACCTCATTGCTGCTGCCAGGGATCACTCTCACTCTTCACTCTCTCCCCCCGTGACACACATACATGCACACACACACTCTCTTTTGCATTCATGCACGCATTCACTCACACACATCACTCTCACTCTTTTCCGATCTCTCACACAGTCATAGTCGCTTCCTCATTCATACCTGCATTCACTCACACATCATTCTTACTCTACCAATCGCACCATACCTCTCAACCTCTTAAAAAATCTGGACAAAGCCTAAAATGATGGGGGGACAAATACAGACAGATTTTAAATATTGATGTTAAAAACTTAGAAAGTTGATAGGATAATAGGTTTTGCATTAGCATGAATTCTCTGAAGGATGTGGAGTCTTAAACTCAAATGTCTGTCATTATTTAATGACTTCAATCCTCAACTATTTGCCAGAAAAGTACAGATTTTTGGAGGAACACACCAAAAATATGAGGCAAAAATCTGGACATTCTGCAAAAATTTGTACAGTTCAGAGGTGTGAATCACACACACACACACACACACACACACACACACACACACACACACAGACACACTTCCTCATTCATGCCTGCATTCATTCACACATCGCTCTCACTGTCTGTCACACCCACACGCCACACACCCACTTATGCATTCATTCATACATCGCTATCACTCTCCCGATCTCACATCCACATGCCACACACCCACTTACGCATTCATTCATATGTCCCTCTCACTCTTCTGATCTCACACTTACACACACACAGTCACTTCCTCATTCATACCTGCATTTATTCACACATTGCTCTCACTCTCCCAATCCCACACATACACACACACACAACCACTTCCTCATTCATACCTGCATTCATTCACACACACACACACACACACACACACACACACACACACACACACACACACACACACACACACACACAGCCACTTCCTCATTCATACCTGCATTCACTCACACTTCCCTCTCACTCTCCTGATCTCGCACACACACACACACACAGCCACTTCTTCATTCATTCCTACATTCACTCACACATTGCTCCCACTCTCCAAATCTCAGACATACACACACACAGCCACTTCTTCATTCATTTCTGCATTCACTCGCACTTGCCATGAACTAATAAGTTTAGCTGCAAAATAAACCGCAAACTGTTCACAGTTTATTTTGCAGCTAAGCTTATTAGTTCACGGTGCCCTGTGAGGAAGCTGTGGCTCCCCAGGGTGCTGCAGCGCACACTTTGGGAATCCCTGTCCTATTCTGAGCCAACAGATATTGCAAACATACTGGCCGACAGATTCAGTGCCAACTTTACCCCTCTCTCCCCCCCTAAAGGACCAATCACAATACCAAAGGAATGCTAGGCACCCAGCATTACTGCAGCATGGGTTAAAGCTGCATTCTCCAAGGCCAAGAATACAGCTTCCATGGGACCCAACAATATCCCTGGATGTGTTCTACATGAACTACAAAGTGAACTGGCACCACATCTGTGTGCCCTGTTCAGTCACAGCCTCACCTCAGGCTTTGTCCCTACCAAATGGTGCATTGCTACAGTCATCCCTCTCCATAAAAGGGGAGTGACTACAGACCATGGGAATTTTTGCCCCATTAGCCTGATGAGTCTGATATGTAAAGCTATGGAGCGCATCATCATGGACCTAATTATCAAGGATATAGGGAATCTCCAAACTCTAGATCCCATGTAATTTGGTTTTGGGAAAGGTAGATCATGCCTGCTCAACCTGGTTGACTTCTTTGAGTCAGTCACCAGAGCTGTGGATGAGGGCAAGGTAGTTCATGCAGCCTACCTCAATCTAGCCAAGGTCTTTGATACCATTCCCCACTCAGGAATTATTGATGAACTCACCAAACTAGGCATCAACTCTTATATCACTAGGTGGGTTGCAAATTGGCTCACAGACAGAACCCACAGTGTGAAAGTAGCAGACTCCAGGACAGACTGCTGACCAGTCACGAGTGGAGTTCCACAGGGATCGGTCCTGGGTCCCCTCCTGTTTGGCATCTACTTCTCAGAAGTCCAGGCTAAAATGGAGGGACTGCGGCTGACAAAGTTTGCAGACAACTGCAAGCTGGGAACTATTATTAACTCCCTACGTGATGTAGACATCCTACAGAAAGGCCTCACTGAGACTAATGACTGGTGTCGAAACCATGGCCTTAAGCTTAATGCCAAAAAATGTGGCGTCATCCCCTTTGGGAAAAGCTCAGTTCCCACTAATTACCACATCAGTGGAAGCCCACTGAACACTGACAGCATTATAAGAGATCTGGGGACACATAGGTTCATAGGTTCATACGTAGGTACAAGGCTATTGGCCCAAGGACCAAAGTAAGCTTAGCCAAAAAGGTTCCCTGGCTTATACCACCCAAGAAAGTTATTTTCCTGTGCCCCTGTCGAGCAGAGCCACAGAAGTGATCCCTAGGGTGTATTTCCTATTTCCCATCCACTCATCAAGATTTTTCTAGAAGTGTGCTAATGAGGAACTTTGCTTGACATAGATGGGTAGCTTGTTCCAGATTATGAGAAGTCTCTGGGACAGGAATCTATCCCTCCAGCATGTCCTGTTTATTGTGGTGACAAGGTTTAGATCCCTGGAGAGTGTAGCTCAGAGGGATTTCTTTAGGTGTAGCATGTCCAACAGCTCTGGGTTTCACATAGCTGTATATGTTAGACAGACAGAGATCACCTCAGAGTAGGCAATATACAACAGAGTAAACCTGGAGTTTTTTGAGACGGTCAGTGTAAGGCATTTGTTTGAGGCCAGTAATCCTCTTTTTGAGGTACTTCTGTGGCCTTTCCATCTGCTACAGATGTCTTGTGAGGTACATTCCAAAAGGGGCCTTGTACTCTATAATGGGGTCTAATGAGTGCTGAGTAGAGGGGAGCAATGACCTCTTTTTTCCTGGATGAGAACCCTTTTGTGATGAGGTGTAGAAGGATTTCCTGACTACTGTGGTGATTTGATTATCAAAGGAGAGACTGCTGTCCACCTGGATCCCAAAGTCTCTTATTACACATTCAGCATTAAGTAGACTGCCGCCTATGTGGTAGTTCATGGGTACAGAGTTTTTACCAAAGGGGACGACAATGCACTTTTTGGCATTGAGCTTGAGGCCATGGCTCTGACAGCAGGCATCTGTCTCAGTGAGGCCCTTCTGTAGGATGCCCACATCATTTGAGGACTCGACTATGGCTCCTAGTTTGCAGTCATCTGCAAACTTCATTAGCCAAAGGCCTTCTGTGGTAGCCTGTACTTCAGACAAGTAGACACCAAACAGGAGAGGTCCCAGGACTGAACCCTGTGGTACGCCACTTGTCACTGGTTTAAAGTCAGATGTGGAGTCTGCAACTTTTACGGTGTGGGATCTGTCAGTGAGCCAGTTGGCAACCCATCTTGTGATGTAGGGATTTATATCTAGTTTAGTGAGTTTATTTAGAATTCCAGAATGGGGGATGGTGTTGAAAGCCTTGGCAAGGTCATGACAGGCTGTGTGAACCACCTTATCCTCGTCTACAGCTTTGGTGACTGTCTCAAAGAAGTTGATCAGGTTCAGCAGGCATGATCTGCCTTTCACAAACCCAAACTGGGTGGGGTCCAGAGTTTGGAGATTACCAATGTCTTTGTTTATGAGTTCCATGATAATACATTCCATGGCCTTACAGACCAGGCTCGTCAGGCTAATAAGGTGATAGTTCCCAGGATCAGTGGTGGCTCCCCCTTTGTGGAGTGGGATAACTGTTGCTGTGCACCATTCAGTGGGCACAAAGCCTGATATGAGGATATGATTGAACATGGTGCTTAGGTGGGGAGCCAGTTCGTTCTGAAGTTCGTGTAAAACACAGCCTGGGATGTTGTCCGGTCCCATGGATGCTGTGTTTTTGGCTTTAGAGAGTGCAGCTTTTACCTGTGTAGTTGTGATTACAGTGACTCTGTATTATTCCTGTATAGATATGGGTCCTTTAGGGGGTGAGAGGGGGTAAAGTTAGCACTGAACCTATCTGCCAGAATGTTGGCAATATCAGTTGGTTCTGTAATTTCCGTGCCTTTGTGCTGTAACTCAGAGCAGATCTGGGTGTTGCCATCTATATTCTTGACGTAGCTATAGAATGCTTTGTGGCTGTCCTTAGCATTAGTGGCGATTTTGTTTTCATAGCTAGCTTTGGAGGATCTTATAAGGAATCACAGCTTCTTACTGAGGCTGACCAGTGAGCTCCTCCACTCATGGGATTTTACTCTTTTGCAACAGTTTCTTCCTTCTCTTGTAGAGTTTGTTTATGGCAAGGGACCACCAGATTGGCTTCCTTTTTTTGGAGGATAGCGTCTTGGTTCTGTTTGGGATAGCCAGATCCATGCACCTGTGTAAATGCTTATAGAGTGCATTTGTGTAGGATTCAGCAGTCGTAACTGTATTGTCCATCTGCATGGTTGTCATGAAGTTTGCCACTTCAGTGTTAAGAATCATGGAGTTGGCTTTGCTGAAATTTTTTACTGTGGTTACCTTAATGGGGGTGGGGTGGGGGTGGGATGTGGATATCAAGGGTGATTAACTTATGGTCAGAGCTGACCAACGAGGAGTTGACTTCAGGTTTGGAACACTGGTCACTCATGTTGGTAATGACTAGGTCTAGGATATTATTTCCCCTGGTGGGGGTATGGATAAGTTGATCCAGGGCATTGGAATTTATGAATTCCAGAAAGCGTTGAGCAAAGGAGTTGGTACATGAGTAGTTTTCCCAGTTAATGGTGGGGTAGTTGAAATCGTCCATTATTAGAGTGTTTGGTTGAACCCTAATATTTTCCAGTATATCAAGAAAAGAGGAGTGGGAATCATGGGGCATGATGGGGGGATCCTTAGCAAGTTACAATTTGGATTGTAGTTTTTCCCGGAGTTTGTTGCACTTGGATAACCTCAGATGCATTATGCTGAGCAACTAGCCTTGAGATGTGGATATCCTTAATGAATATGGACACATCTTCGCCTTTGGTGTTCCAGTCCAGGTTAGATGGCCGAAAAGTGTGGTATGAGTTATAGCCTGGTAATGCAGGGGTGCACTCTGGAGCCTTGAACCAGGTCTCAGTCACTGCACAGATATTGATGTTCTCCATTTTAAGGAGTGCCTCGAGGGAGTCCATTTTGAGATTTAGACTTCTAGCATTGAGTAGCATTACCCTCAGTTTTTGCTTGCCTGTTCCTGTTATGGTGGTGAATTTGTCATTTGAACCTTGCCTAAAAAAGGCACTATAGGTGTTTCAAGAGCCTTAGCCAGTATCCAGAATTCCAGGGGTGACAGGTGCAGTCCATCTCTGACAAAGCATCATGGTCTGTCAACCATGTCATCCCAGGCAGACAGATACTGGATCCCCTTAGAATAACACCAGAAGCTTAGCCAATTGTTGAAGTCAATCATTTTGTCCTTGTTCTGTGGTATCATTCTGGGAAATGGCAGGATGCTACTCAGGGCTAGGGTCATACCTGCCTGAGCTACAAAATCAGAGAGCCCTTCCATGTCTCTTTTCATGTAGTCCAGGGAGGTACATTTCAGGTCATTCACACCAACATGGACAAGACATAGTCATATTTGTACTTGTTGTGGAGTGACCTGAGTGCATGGGTTATGTGGTGGATCCTGGCACCCGACAGGCAGCTGACAGTAACCTTCTCCTTGTTTAGCCTGGTGAGTGGGACATAAGTGTGCCTGACTATAGAGTCACCTATGACTAGTGTGTTGGGTACGTTGTTTCGCCTTATGGACTGTGGTTGAGTGGCACACTGATTCTGTGGACTATGTGTCATTTGGATTGTGTTGGGAGGTGGAGGTTGATTGCGTTCCTGCTTTGGAGGTCCCTGTTGCTTGAGAAGATTATTGCTGAGAGCCTCCACAAATGTTTTTGTGTTTCTGTGTGTGGATTTTGGTGGTGTAAGTTTAGTGGGACTATGTGATAAGTGTGGTGTGGTGCAAATGTTTACCTTCTCATGACTTTCAATTTCAGTCTTGGTTGGAGAGAGCTTTACCTCCAGTTTGGCTAGATAAGTGCATCTCTCACAGGTTGTAGTGTTGGGTGGTAGGAGGAGAGGGTTGTCTGTGTACATAAGGCAATTGCTACATTGCCCCAAGATGCCCAGATTCATCAAATAGACAGGAGAGAACACTGGGAGCTGACCCTTGAACATGTCTGAATAAAAAAATATTTTCCTCTAGACAAGTGAAGAAAGTGAGTACAAGAGCTGTTTTTTCTCTAACAAGTGAGGAATGTAAGTACAAAAACTATTTTCCTCTAGGTAATGAGGAAAGTTAAGTGCTGTAGTAATTTGTAGCTTATTTAGTGCTTACAACAAGTTCTGAACACGTGCTGAGCATGAATATGCTAATTCAAGTGCTAAAGCCAACAATCTGTATCTGAAGTAGACTAGTTACAGGAAAGAAACAAGTGCAAATGCAGCTTTTAAATCAGAAAGTTGAGAGAGATGGAAAAATTGCCTAAACGGCCAATAACTACAATTTCTGGGCCAGAAACCACTCCTTATGTGGTAGATAGGTTACCTAGTGCTTACCACTCCCACTGATAAGCTAGAAGGCTTCCCTCTAACACAGACGGGCTTGGGGGGCTCAGGAGCTTACACACAGTCCTGGATACAGGAAATCTGTATCTGGACTAGACTAGTTACAGGAAAGGGTGGAAACAAGTGCAAATGCGGGCTTTTAAATCAAAGTTGAGAGAGATGGAGAAACTGCCCAAATGATCAATAACTACAATTTCTGGGCCAGAACCACTCCTTCTGTGGTAGATAGGTTACCTAATGCTTACCACTCCCACTGATAAGCTAGAAGGCTTCCGTCCAACACAGAAAGGCTTTGGGGGCTCAGGAGCTTACAGACAGTCCTGGACACTGTAAATCCGCATCTGGACCAGACCAGTCACAGGAAAGGGTGGAAACAAGCGCAAATGCGGGCTTCCAAACCAAAGTTGAGAGAGATGGAAAAACTGCCCAAACAGCCAACAGTCACAACCTCTGGGCCAGAATCACTCCCTGTGTGGCAAACAGGCTACCTAGACAAGCCAGAAGGCCTCTCTCTAACACAGAAAGGCTTGGGGGGCTCAGAAGCTTACAAACAGTCCTGGATACAGCAAATCAATATCTGGACTAGACTAGTTAAAGGAAGGGAGAACAAGTACAAATGCAGACTTTTAAATCAGGAAGTTTAGAGAGATGGAAAAACTGACCAAATGGTCAATAACTACAAATTCTGGGCCAGAAACCACTCCTTATGTGGTGGATAGATTACCTAGTGCTTACCACTCCCACTGATTAGCTAGCAGGCTTCCCTTTAACACAGACAAGCTTGGCGGGGGCTCAGAAGCTTACAAACAGTCCTGGATATAACAAATCTGTATCTGGACTAGACTAGTTACAGGAAAGGCAGCAAACAAGCATACATTTTTTTACAGTTAAGCAGAACACAGGGAGATTCCAGCAAAGTTTTTTTTTTTTTTTTTTTTTGTAAAGGAAAGGGAGAAAGGAGAAGCAGAAGGTTAGAAAACTAAGTGAGTTGGTTGACAGCAACCTCTCCTTTGACCACCACATTGCCATTGTGGTCAGAAAGTCCTTTTATGTGGCACATCTCATTGCCAAGGAGTTTTGCATCCAGGAAGAAAGAGGTCATCATCTCTCTCTACTCTTCCCTCATTAGGCCAATCATCGAGTATAATGCCACATTTTGCACGTACCTCACTAGACACATGTAACAGCTGGAAAGGTCATAAAATTACTGCGTGAAGAGGATCCTAGGCCTTATACACATATCCTACATGGATAGACTCAAAAAACTCCAGTATTCTCTGTCTCATATTGTCTACTAAGAGGCGATCTCTGCTTGACTTACAAAGCCATATCTGACCCAGCTCTGTTAGAAATGCTACATCTAAAGAAATCCCAATCCCTCTGCACCACACACTCCAGAGACCTCAACCTCATTACCACAATCAACAGAACATGCTGGAGGGACAGGTTCATAGCCCAGAGACTGCCCATGCTATGGAACAGACTTCCCATACATGTCAAGCAGAGCACCTCACTGGCCCTCTTCAAGAGAAATCTTGATGAGTGGATGGGAAATAGAAAGTTCACCCTGGGGATCACTCCAGTGACTCTACTTGATACAGGCACTAGGAACTAACGTCAGGTGGCATGATGCCAGGGCACTGCTATGGGCAGAGATTGTAAATGCTCTAGGGCCATTAGCCTAGTACACACCTATGAACCTATGTGACTTTTAATGTTTATCATAACTACTTCAAATAATAAAATGTATTATTTTATTTAAAACTTAAAAGAAATCTAAATTATTTAACCATCAATATATGTGAACAAGGAAATATTCCATCTGAAACTCAATTATTCTACCAGTTTAGCATTGCATTGTTCCCTTTATACTTTACAACATTTAACTTAGCTAAATAATTAGTTTATAAAATATTAATTTCCATATTTAGTAATAATTTCTTAATTTCTAAATATCATCTATATCACTACTTGTCTTAAAAAGGTCATTTTTTAACATCCTCATAACACGTTAATTATATAAGTAAATCTGCTTCCTATCATATTTTCCATATTTAAAACCACATCGTCCCTAAATTCTTCATCTTGAAATTGCAACTGTGTTCATATTTCTTAAGTTCTTAACATTAAATACCATCTAATTGTATGTATTAACAAATAATAGTACACTGCACAGTGCATTCTTTGTAATTACCTTCATAAAATGCCGCTTAAGTGTTCTGGCTTAGGATGACCTTTCATAAACGATGCTATTTGAATGTCTTACTATTTTTTCATTCACATTCCCCTCCACTTGCCTTCTCTTCCCTTAAACAAAAACACTAGACTTGCTCGCATGACTTCAGTGGAAAAAAGGTAAGTACAAAAAAAATAACATTGAAGGTGATGAACTATTTTAGTGTTGCATGAGCTCTTCCCAATGGAATTGTTTTACAGCAACCATCTCACCATTGTCTACCCAACCCTTGAACAGTCTTACCATATAAAACATCTGTAAAACAGCCGAGTCTGCTCAAACTTCACATCCACACATCTAGCTCAACTTGCCATCTCAATTTCAAACAAAAGAGAAAAAAAACAGTGAAAGGACCAAGTCAGATACGACTGGGGTTGGGAGGGTGGCCTAATGGTTAAAGTGTTTGCCTTACAAACACAAAGTGCAGGGTTTGAATCTCTCAAGGGATAATTGGCTAGGCTTAAAATGGCCCACAAGGGCAATTAGCCTAGTACTAACCTATGAACCTATGAACCTATCCACATACAAAAAAGAGAAGACTCTAGCAAGAAACCACTCCAAAACTGGCCAACCATTCTCCCCAAGTGTCAGTACACTTGCATTTCACCCAGAAAAGACAGTATAAGTGTTAGCACATTTCTAAAGCACTTTTTGCCCAAACTATACTTATCGTTAGATAAATAATACTTATTTATTGCAATTAAATCATAATTTTCCAAACTAATCATACTAGTTCCGTTTAAAGTGAATAAAGGAAGAAAAATAAATAAATAAAAGAGTACTAATAGCTAATATGCATTTAATGTAACAGCTCTTATGCTATGCACTCTGAAATGTCATATTCTAGTTTTTTAATTAATTTTAGGTTTAGAATATGGTTATTAACTGTAAATAAATTAGTACCAATTATTTTTTATAACTCATCTATTTATTTAAGTGAATCAAATTAATATACAATGCACTTATGATCGTTATAAATATTTATCTTAGCTTTAGTAATGGAAATATTTATATTTTAAGTAACATTTTTATTAATGTACTATATGCTATATTTTAGCAGAAAATATTTTCTAGATGTTACTAATCAATATTTAGCAATGTCTTTTGTAAATCTGTACGCATAACTAAATCTTATTTACCTTATACATGTATGTACCCATGTTCCCCTTTTTCATCAGGTTTGTCTTGAATAAGGCAATGCCTATCTAGAACAGCAATAACATTCTTGTTTATTAATGTATAACAGAGTCATATTTTGTCATAGATAAAATGTCATTTATCTTTTAGTTTCTTCTTCCTGTCATGTCTGTTCAGTTCATTTCTTCAGTTTGATCAAGGATTTTATTTCTCTTTAAAGCAATGTTCAGGTTTTCAAACATTTTGACCTGGTCTAGAAGAAATATTTTAAGTCTTTCAGGAAATAACAAATGTACTGTTAGCCTGACGTTTCTTTAATTCTTTCACCAAAGGTAGGAATTCCTTTCTTTTTGTCATTACAACTGTGGAGTAGTCATTGTCAAATCTTATTATGTTGTCATTTATTTTAATCGGAGAATTAGTCCACACTGTTTTAATGTTAGTTCTTTATTCTGACTAGAAAATAATCTAGCAATTATGGACCTTGAGGAAGAATTTTTTCTTTAAGGAAGGAATAGCCAGAGACGTATGTCTCTTACAGTGGCAAAGGACAAGGATTCAGGTAAATGTAATGTTTTTGGAAGCCAAGATGTAAAAAGGTTTACCATACTGCCACCTTCTATCTTCTCTGGTAAACCGTATATTCTAATGTTATTTTTTCTTGCTCTGTTTTCTAGATAATCAGTTTTGTTTAACAGTATTTTGTTGTAGTAGAAACTCTATGTTGTGTCCTTCTTCTGATATTCTTCCTTCTTTATCATTCATAGCTTCTTCCATTGCTGAGATCTAATTTTGTTGTTGTTTTATCTCATGCAGTTGATCTATTTGTTTGGTATCTTCTTCTTTCGGCTTTTTCCGGTTAGGGGTCACCACAGCGGATCACCTGTCTGCTCATGATTGGCAGTGGAGTTTTACAGTGCTGAGTTGCCAGCCCAACACCCAACCTTTCACAGAAGGCACACACACACACACCTGTACTCGCACCTAGGGCCAATTTAGAGTGTCCAATCCACCTACAGCATGTCTTTGGGATGTGGGAGGAAACCGGAGCACCAGAAGGAAACCCACAGGGAGGACATGCAGACTCCGCACAGAAGGCACCTCAGCCGAGGATTGAACCAGAGAACCTCTTGCTGTGAGGCGACAACACTAACTGCTGCACCACCGTGGCTGCCCTATCTGTTTGTTTCATATATTTTTCTTTAAAATTATCCAGCTTGCTATCCATTTTTTTCATTTTTATTGAAAGTTCTTGTATATAAGAACTGACTGCATTTCTTTTTATAATGATAAATCTTGTGAATTAGTTTTAAGATGACTCATTTTGAAGTTACAAGTAAGTATAAACCTTTCTGATAAGATAATGACAGAAAAAATGTTAATATATATAAAGATATTTTTAAATAATATCCTTCTATGTAATGTTAGGACAATATTCCCAGAAGAAAAAAAGAATGTAAAATATCCTAAAATTAGACTTTCCTGTCAGAAATGTATTTTAAATAGCAGAGCAGAAGAATTGTGCTGCTAGCCTGTCACCATCTTGGTCATGCCCCACTAACATCTATGGAAAATCTGAAGATTCGGAAGGACTCTCCTGAGATCATTGTGGTGACACCCTTGTGGCCCAGGCAAAAGGGGTTATTTTTCCTTTTGGAAATGACCATAGGAAATTGCCACAAGCTTCCTCCCAGACTGGACCTACTCACACAGTACAACAACTGCAACTAACTACAAGGCTAATCAAATCTTAATGCTTTTTATCACCTATTTTCTGAGTATCTGCAGCAGATATTAAGTGAGGCAAGAAAACCTGCTATGACGAAATCCTGAAGTCTGAACTGTAGTTGTTTGATGAGTTTCCTGACTGGGATGTCACCCTAGAGGCAGAGGTGGTCTACAGAACCAGGGTTTCTGTGAGCTTTTTCAACAAAAACAACAGCAGAAACCCTGAGAACCTGTGGACATGTGTAACTGTCCTTCTCTGGAGGCATTTAGGAGTTCTCGCCCTGCACAAAGAAGCCTGACTGGCCTTCAAGCGAGGCAAATGGGCCTGACAAAACTACTTAATCTGTCCTCTCCACAGTTATCAGACACCTTACCCTGTTATAGGTACTAATCCATTTCAGAGGTCAAGGGCCTGTTTTCAAAAATAGCCATTCAAGAGGTTCCATCAACCTAGAAAAGATCCAGAATGCACTCAAGGTTCTTTTTGGTTCTCATAAAGACTCAAGACCTCAGGCCAGTTTTAGATCTCAGCAGCCTGCACTGATATGTAAAGGAAAACCAAGCTCCAGATGGTCATGGTGGAAATCCAGCCTACTATGTTTACAAGAGATGGACTTGATGCTCTCATGACATTTATCTGCACACCAAAATTGGCAAAACTTTCAGAAGGTTTTTGCACTTTTAAATAGGAACCCGTTGTTATCAGTTATGTGCCATGTTATTTATTCTCACAACAGCCTCCATGGTGTTCACCAAATTTATGGCAGTACATGCATTTCATATGTTACTTTGGGGGATCTGCATTCCTCTTTAATTGGATGACCAGCTTCCAGTATCTACTAGTCCCTACAGTTGAAGATTCAATATCCCCTGACTCACTCAACCTCCACCCAACTCATATAATTCTCAAAGCACCAAGTCTGATGCATGCTGCCATCAGTCTTGTACTCTGCAGAATACACTACATGAGAGATGAGAGTATTACAGTGAACCCTGAGGGTACAGTCTTGTACTCTGCAGAAAATACTACTTGAGATATGAGAGTATTACAGTGAACCCTGATGGTACAGTCTTGTAATCTGCAGAACATACTAAATGAGAGATGAGAGTATTACAGTGAATCCTGAGGGTACAGTTGGGTACCGTCTTGTACTCTGCAGAATGTACTACATGAGAGATGAGAGTATTACAGTAAACCCTGAGGGTACAGTATTGTACTCTGCAGAATGTACTACATGAGAGATGACAGTATTACGGTAAACCCTGTGGGTACAATCTTGTACTCTGCAGAATGTACTACATGAGAGATAAGAGTATTACAGTGAACCCTCAGGGTGCAGTCTTATACTCTGCAGAATGTAATACATGAGAGATGAGAGTATTACAGTGAACCCTGATGGTACAGTCATGTACTCTGCAGAACATACCTCATGAGAGATGCGAGTATTACAGTGAACCCTGATGGTACATTCTTGCACTCTGCAGAACGTACTACATAAGAGATGAGAATATTACAGTGAACCCTGATGGCACTGTGAATGTTACTAAATGGTGATTTGAAAAAGTTAATCCTCCTCTCCAGTTTATACAGGATGCACTTGTAATGGAGGTTAAACACCGAGAACCTGACCATAGTATGCTCCTTTACTGTCCCTTTACCAATCACCATGGTTACCAGAAATGCATGGTCTCAGGGATGAGGGGTGTTGCAATGAGTAGATAGTCCAAGGAAGGTGGTCCCAACAGGAGGCAATCTACTCACCAGTTATGGAGATGAGGGATAACTCCTTCAGTTTAAGGCTTTCCAGAAATGTCTCTCCCTGGCCATCCACACAGACAACATGGTAGTAGATTTGTACAATTACTGATTCCCATTTGTTTACCAGAATGGTCTAACTAGGCATAGCTTATTTTCAACAGGGGTCCAGGGAGAAAAGCTGCACTTAATATACATGGTGGCACCAGACCTTACTCCATTTGTCAAGAGCTTGTGAAAGTGTGGGAATGGTAGACTTCCTCACAATGCTTTCTCGTAGCAAAGCACTTCCCTGGTCAGATCATTGGTTTATCAAGCCTGAGGTAACACAGATGATCCTCAATCAATGGTGGGGCCTTGCTGAAACCTATTTACATCCCTGGCCAATGCCAAACTCAGCAAATGTTTTCCTCTTAATCCTTCAAAGGGACAGACCCCAAGGTCTGCAAGGCAGCAAGTAAACCTTGTAGCCCATTCTGGCTTTGACAGGAATGGTTCTCTTTGCTTTTATCTCACCTCAAGAGGAAACCTGTTATTCTACAATACCTTCTGGATGTTCAATACTAACTGTTTGTCAGGTCTTACTTGGACATCTAGTTTATACATCTAACTGCATGCTTTCTCCAGTTCCTTGGCCAGGAACCCTTTATACCCAACAAGTGGTCCAAATCCTTGCCACCACTCAGAAACCCACTGCCCATAAGCCTATAAGCTATGCCAGAGAAAATGGAAAAAGTTTTATTGGATGAACTATCCTTGCTGTTTGAAGTGAGCTCTAGCTTCTCCACTAAGAGGCACTTAGTTGCTATTTCATATTAATATCAGGGTTTCGGCCTTCAGTCACTCACATCCTAAAGGTCTGTAAGTTCTTCTTGAAAGGGACCTTCTTGCTTCATTCTCCTCCTCCAAAGAATTCAGTCTCTGCTTGGGATCCTAATTTTGTATTAGAGAAGCTAACCCACCCTCCATTCAAACTGTCTCGTTCACCCGCCCTCCATTCAAACTGTCTCGTTCAGTCAGTCAGTTTTCTTTCCTGGAAACCTCTTTTCCTATTCAACCACAAGACTATCTGAGCTTCAAGCCCTTTCCTGTTGACATTCCTATTTGTTCTTTCACAACGATGACATCTCTGATTGAACCAGCTCGTTATTTTTCTCTAAGATGGCTTCAGAAATGAACAATGGCTGTGTCCTTGTGCTAACCCTGACTGAAATTACTCCTCTACTACTCCCAACTTCCCCACCTTGCCCAACTGTCCCTCTAAAGACTTATGTTTAACTTTTGACAGTATTATCTTTGAAATCCACCATGTTATCACATCTTAAATTTGTTTGTATCTAACTGCTGAATGTTTGCTTACCCTGTAATTCTGTTATTAACCAACTATTTTTCTGAATATTGTTCTGCTTGATATTTTGATATTTGTCCAGTTAGACTAGCCCGGTCAACAAATGTAAAATAAAATAAAAAAATAAATAAAATAAAAAACGTTAACCAGACTGGTCATTTTCTTGTATTCTTTCCTCGGTATTCTTACCGAGGGGAATATCTCCTTCTTTCACTTGACTTGAATAAACAATTGAGATTTTATTTACAATGAACAAAGCAAATTAAAAATATCAACTGTTTTTATCTTTCACACAGGCAAAGGGTATCCAAGGTTACAGTGTCTGTACGTCTGACTGTTTTTCTTTTGTGTACAACACTGCAATAAAACCATTACTTTTAAACCAAAAGCACATTCTACCAGCCACTTCATATGCCTTTTTCAGAAATTCTTCTGTACATGTTATTTGTGCTGCAGTGACATGGACTTAATCGCACACTTACACTCAGACATTTTATGTACACTAAGGTCCTCCTTCAGGAACATTATAATCCAGGGTATTCTGTTATGCCACGCAAGGTGTTTAGTTAGGGGCTCTGTCCTACACCTTGAAGTGGATGGACTAGATAATCTTAGATATAATAGTTATGTACTATAGTTATGTACTAACCATAACATTAGATCATGATTATTCACGTCCATCTTCTACAATAAACACACCCTCCATCCCCTCCACATTGTCAGCTTTCTTCTCTTGACAGGCCTTACAGGCCTACCAAAGCCTGTCTACTTCAGTCATTTTGATCATGTTAACTTACTTCCCAATAAAAGGGGTTGTTGATATTTGAATTTAGGACTGGCAAACTTGATCTAAAGTGCGGAAGGAGAATCAGTGCCGATGGAAGGAGCTCAAGCGTTGTGAAGGAGTTCTGTTTGCTGATCGGCACCTGGCAGCAACCATTCCCACACCTTAAAGAGGACAGACTTGGACAATCAAGACACATCATAATGGTAAGTGCTGCACACAAAACAAATACAGTTAACTGATGATGAATTACAAGGTACTATATTTTAGTTTTTTAGTTCAGTTGACTATTTTTGGTTAAAGATTGAGTTATAAGCCAAAAAAATCCCAACTTATAATCAGACAATATGTGGGTAAAACAAGATTGATGAAGCAACACTGGAAAGGATGAGCTGTCTTGTAGAAAGTGTCAGGGATAGAAAGGTTGCTTTAGGGCAATAGGTCAGGCACGTGTGACCTCTACTCTGACATAGGGTTACTAAGACGATTGGAAACAAACTCCAAACATGCAAATTATAATTTAGGATTTTGATCTAAATTTTAGCCAGAACAAGCAAGAAAAGTGATTCATGTGAAAGGAATGCATATGGGAGGTATGCACTGCTGATTTATAGATATTAATATTAAGATGAGTTGAATCCGTGATCTGAAGAATTGGTGGCTGGAGTTAGACTATGAGACACTGGAGTGTCGTTTAAATAAAATGCATCCGGCTTGTATAAAATATTTTAGATTGAAAGGCAAATTATGCTGATAATGTTTGGAAGAGTACTATGTTCCAGTTTGTAGATACTTTCTTTTGCATGATTAAAATATTAAATAGATGGACATGATTCATGGAGCTAAACGATAACTGCATTGAACTGCACTGCTGTATATAGGTTTGCTCAGGTTTTGCAGTCATGTTGTAAATGGAGGGCAGTGATGATATCCAGTTCAAGAATATTGTAACATGTTCTTGTTTATTAAGTGGGTTGGATTCTAAAATGATTTTTGCATACATGTTCTTTGTGTGCTTGAAACAAGATTAAGAAAGGTAATTAAAAAAGTAAGAAAGAAAGATATACTACCTTTGAAACCCCCTAGACATCAAATACCTGTAGCTACAATCTGGGATCTGAATATTATAACTGAAAAAATATTATTATGACCATATGAGCCTACTAGTCTAGCTGCCAACAAATATTTGTCATATCTGGGAAAACAATTTTTAGTGACACTTATTGTAGCTAGGTCTAATTCTAAACTGCAATCTTTAATGTATAAACAGTCATAACCAATCTTCCTGAAGCAAGGATGTCTTTAAAAGTAAATTCATTCTTCATGCCTACAGTGATCTCTACGTTTACTTTGAAGCAATGCAT
The DNA here is from genome assembly GCF_019279795.1 of Protopterus annectens. Taxonomy (NCBI): domain Eukaryota; kingdom Metazoa; phylum Chordata; order Ceratodontiformes; family Protopteridae; genus Protopterus; species Protopterus annectens. The sequence continues at coordinate 1,527,981,909 of NC_056726.1, forward strand.
TTGGCAGTCTGATTATATTATTTGTTTCTTTTCTGAAAGGGAATCGAGTTTGACAATAACCAGATTTTTTTGAAGTGCTCAAGTAGCTGTTCTTTTTCTGCTAAGGTAACCACGAGTTTATGATTTTAATGAGGTGATAACCTAGTTTGTTCCTAGCGCTGACACCCTCAAAGGTATAGGTGTCCCAGGCAGAAACCCATTAATTGAGTGATAACAAATTTCTACTCATTACCGGTTAGTGCACCTAAGGTACCAGATAAGAAAGACATTGAGGAGTACCATGGATGCCAACTAAGAAACAAAATTCACCCCCACCTAAGTTTCAGTTATGAATGGAAGGCTGATATTTCACAGCATATGAGTGATAACCCCTGGATTGTTAAGCACTCACTGCATTCATGTCTGGCAGAATCTATACCATTAAGGTCAGGGGTATTTGTTCTAGACAGAAAATTGTCACTAGTGGTGTCCCACAAGGCTTGTCCTGGGTGCCCCCCTCTTTGGTATACATTTCTGTGACGTAAAAGTTCATATTAAAGGACTTTGGTTAAAAACGTTTGTAGATGATTGCAAACTGGGGATGATTTTCAAATCCCATTTAGATTCTCAAATTCTCCAGCAAGGACTGAACCACACAGATTGGTACTTAGTATATTAATCATGGGCTTACCCTTAACACTAAGAAATGTAGCATAGAGTCCTTTGGTAAATCTTGCATCACTACTGCTTACCGTGTAGATAATGTTCCACTTAAATTTGACACACTCTTGGGTACATATGTTAATAACAGACCCTCCTTTAACCACCTTGTCTCTGTGGTGGTCATTAAATCTTTCTATATTGTGCAGGTTATCCTTTGTGGCAGCTCCACAATGTCCAAAGAAGTTAGAATCCCACTTTATCACTTCCATATTAGGCCCATCATTTAATATAAGCACCCTTTGGCATGTAACTCACTCACCAAAAGCATCTAAACCAACTTGACATACCTCAACATTTCCTCACCAATAAGATCTCAGTACTCATATCTGCTCAGTGTCATGCAGACTCCTTAAGGCGTGATGTGCAGTATGATCTCAGTACTCATATCTGCTCAGTGTCATGCAGACTCCTTAAGGTGTGATGCCTGCTTCGATTCTGTGCTGTGAATGACCCAGTACTCTTTGAACTCCTTCACCTAAATAGAACAAGTGCTTAAGCAAACATACCTGTTCTGGAGACCTAAACCTACATCTTCACATCAACAAAACCAGATGGCATGACTGATACCTATCCCAGCATATACTTTTTTTCTGGAAAAGGTTTCTCTTACCTAGCAAAGTACTTCCCTAGTAACATTTAAAACCAGTTTGAATGACTGGGTGGGTGATTGCAAATTTTCAGCAGGAAAATGTGGAGAAAGTCTGCTTAATGAGGGACACTGCTAATTTCTCAACAGTACTGGTGATGTAGCTGAGCTTCTTGGTGGTCTCTTTTGGCCATAAGCTTAGTAAGAACCAATGAACTATAAGCCTTAATACAAGATGAGCAGTACACAGATATGTTATGTTGCCTTGACATTTAGGAGCCCTGAGTAGCTGATGGAGACAGAAATAAGTTCTATCTTTGAAAGGCTTAACCCCAAGGAAGTACCTGATAACCCTAACTGCAGTCTAGGTACCACACTCAGGTAGCAGCATCTTTGTCCATATACCATACCTTCACCATTCACCTAGACAGCAATACTTTGCATTTCCTATAGTGAATCATTCAGTCTTTTGAAAAAAAATACTGTAATTGCTAGTAATTGAAGTAATGAGTCTTTCGTCACTACTCTGGGACATCCAAATTGGTTATACTATGTTAGGAAGTGAAAAATAAAGGCCCCACATTGGAGTTAGGGGTGTTACCACCCTATGTACAGATTTGTCTCTGGGTGCAGGAGGTCCTTAGATTCAGTAATTCTACTTACCAGCAATGTCAGTAAATGCATTGCTGATGTTTATATTGTCAAGTTGTAAAATAGTTTGCAAATTTACTACACATTTTTATAAATTGCATTCCCCCCTCCATTATTAAATTGCTTTTATTGTAAACTTATATTATTGTTAGTAAATGTATCTGTGTCTTTAAAAATGGTCTTGCCCCAAATGACTAAAGTGCAAAACAGTAAAAAAAAAAAAAAAGCTAAAATAATGATAGTTTGTGTGTAAGTATTAGAATCAACCATATGTTAAAAACATTGTAATTAGCATGAGTCGTGTTAACTATAGCTAGAGCAGTGTGTGTAACTTGTTTCTTAGCACCCACACACTCTTTAATTTGAAAATGTAGAAGATATTCTTTTTTTTCCTAATATGAGAGCTTGGAACTGAAATCTCAAGATGAAATTACTTGTAGTTTTAGACTATGCAGCAAATAAAAGCAATAATGCTTATATATGGAATGGGGAACGTTTAAACAAATTGACACTTTCTTCTTGTATAGAACTGTGTCTTTAAAGATAAAGAATGTTCAAAGCAACAAAGCCAACTGAAGTGGATATAGTATGTTGTGTTTTTCCCTGGAGTAAAAGAGAGTAACCAATGTCAGTGTGTGTGTGTGTGTGTGTGGGCGTGTGTGTGTGTGTGTGTGTGTGTGTGTGTGTGTGTGTGTGTGTATGTGTGTGTGTGTGTGTGTGTGTGTGTGTGTGTGTGTATGTGTGTGTGTGTGTGTGTGTGTGTGTGTGTGTGTGTGTGTGTGTGTGTGTGTGTGTGTGTGTGTGTGTAGTGTGTGAGTGTAGTGTGTGTGTGGGTGTGTGTGTGTGTGTGTGTGTGTGTGTGTGTGTGTGTGTGTGTGTGTGTGTGTGCGTGCACACGCACGAGCGGGTGCATGTGCACTAGTCTAAACAAGTTGAAATGTGTAATTGTTGCTACAGTTTTTTTTTCATTCATCATACCCAAGTATGAGGTGTTTAGGAGACAATTTATGTATAAAAGGACTGAGTATTATTTATGTCAATTCATGAAAAAAATGAAGACTTCTCATATTCCAGCTTTCATAAGTATTTTATTATTATGGTTTCAAAACATATAATCTGATGTTGTTAATCTTCGCTCATTCCTTAATGATGGGTTATCAGTTCCGTCCTCAGAACTGAACTGGCCAAATATCAAGCTCGCATCAGCCAAAAACTCTCGAGCCAAGGTCCTACCCAGAATGCTCTGCTCCCTGTTACCTCAGATCTCATTTGCCATGTTGCTGTACAGCCATGTCAAGCCACTCTCTCAGCTGTGTCTAATTTTTTGAAAGTTTTATACATTGTTCATACTTTAAAGATTTTCAGATAGTTTCTACTAATATTTTCCTACCCTATCGTATACTTTAGACTCTCTCCCTTTAGTTTTTCTCCCTTTATTACCCTTTTTCTTACCTTTGAGGTAATTCTTCATTACCAGCGTTGGTAATCCTTCCTTTTCTATTCTTACCCTTTTGGGTAGCCTTTCCTCTTCTTTTTGGTACTGTTCTTCTTCTCCATATCATTATTTCGGATAGGAAAAGTAGTGTTGGTTTCAAGCAGTGTAAGGATCGTGGCTGTAACTTACCACTCTCCGATGGCCATGACTTATGTGTCTACTGTCTGGATGTCTCCCACTTTACTGTGGATCCCCCATGTGGGATTTGTAAACATTTTTCAACCAGGACTCTTAACGAGAAGAAGAATGAATTAATATCGAAAGGTCTTGTCAAATCTCCTTTTTCTGAGGCTATTTCTGGGTTGGAGGGCTCACCCCCTCCTGTTAAACCCCATAAGAGACATTTTTCCTCTTCATCATCGAGGTCGCTCCCTTCTTCTCCTTCTGGAGATTGTAGGGAGTCGACTTATAAGAAGGTGAAATTGATTACTACTTCGCTGCTGCCACTTGTGGCCCTGTCGGCTCCAGGCTCGGCACTGCCCCAAATGATTCTGGCTCCAGCCATGTCTTCCTTATCGACACCGGCACCGGAGTTCCTGGTGCCGACAACTACGGTTCTGACAGTTCCATCGCAGCCCTTGCCCGCACTGTCCATGCAAGTACAGTCCCCTTTGGTACCATTGGTACAATCCCCTTTGGCTCTGAGTATAACTTTTCTGTACTCCACGGCGCAGACATTTTCAGCACCATCATGTTCTTCGGTGCAGTCCTTCTCAGCACCGTCCTTATTACCGGTGCAGACACTTTCCTCAACAGCACCGTACCCATCGGGGCAGACTTTTGCCTTTATGGTGCAGACAACTTCAACTTCTATGGTGCTGACGTCATTGGCACAGACTACTTCCACACCGTTTTCTTCAGTGCAGGCATCCTCAGTTCCGGGCTCTGCCCCTCTTGAATTAGCAAGGACCAAGTATTTTCCTTCCTTGGATCCATTCGCTGGTAGTCACTATAGTCCTTTTCTAGAAAGGCCAGAATCATCATCAGCTTTCTCTATGAGGTCAACCAAGAGCCTCTCTGAGCAAGATGTGTTGTGGCTTGTTGACCAGTTGCTTGTGGCCAGAGGTCTCTCTCACCCTTCAAAGTCCACGTTCTCCCCTTCAGGTGAACAGATATCTCCTCAAACTCCAACGTACACTCCTCCTTCGACTTCTACCGAAGTTTCAAAGCCTATTACTCCAACAGCAGCTTCCCATCCTCTGACTCCAATAGTGGATCTCACTTTGGAATAGGAGTCGTCCTTGAATCCCTTGGTGCACTGGGCATCGGGCTCTTCTCAGGCCAGTGGCTGTGCTATGGGGGAGGGCATTCCTGGTTCCACGCCAATTTTTTCTATGGCACCTTCCAGGGATCCTCTCTCTCTCACAGTTCACAGTCCTCTTGCATCTCCTGGTCTGGGGGTGGGCTCATCGGGAAAGTGTGTGACCCTGGTTCCAAGGTTGTCGTGCTCGGTTCCGGGCTCCAATCCATCCTTGGGCAGGCTGGCCTTCCAGGCCATGGAGAAGGTGCTTGCCCCCGCTGGCAAACCCTACATGTCGGAATCCTCTCCCCCCCCTCTGTGCCGCAACTGTCACAAGCCACAACCACCGGACACTGGGCACAAGGGCCTCAGGTTTCTCCTCCTCAGGAGACCCCCCTCTTTGCAGTCTTCCCCAGAACCTCCCACCGAGGAAGTACCCCACAAAACATCATGCAAGAGGAAGCACGTGGACTCCACTGAGGAGTCGTTGACTGAAGATATGGATTTTGATGACAGGGAAGGGTCCCCATAGTTACCCTCTGATGAGGTGTCCTTTGGTGACATCCTCGAGATCCTTAGACAGAGGGGTGACTGGAAGTCCTCTAATCCTTCCTCTGAAGAGTCCGTATTCCTTCAGGCTTTTCATGCCCGGCCCCCTACCTCCTGGGCTACCCTGCTGGCCGATGAGCTCATCCAACTCATCATCCAGTGTGCATGGAAGGCTCTTGACACCCTGGAAGTGATACCACGGAGACCGGGTAAAATATTATCGCCCCCAGCTGAGTACCCACATTTATCACAAGGTCTTCCAGTAGATGCTATGGTGGTGGCAGCTGCAAGTAAGAAGGATTTGGCAGAAGAGAACCAAACTGTCCATCCACCCAACAATGAGTCCCAGGCGATTGACAGATTAGGGAAGCAAGTGTTTGCTTCATCGACCTTCACTGTAAGGTCTTTGAACTATTTGGCACACTTTACCAGGCTTCAGAGGGATCTTATCAACCATCTCTCTGAAACCTCAGCAGGAGCTGTTTCTGATGAGGTATGTGACAATGTGGCTACTCAGATAGCCACCCTAGAGTCCATTTCCAACTCTTCCATGTGTCTTATTTCTCACACAATGGAAGGGGCAGCTAGAGCGGCAGGCACGGGTATGGTCACCAGACGACATGCCTGGATGTGCCTTTGCAACTTCTAGGACTCCTTTAAGGCTACCTTCATGAACGCCCCCATCAAGGCCACTTCTTTGTTTGGCCCCAAAGTGAAAGATAAACTGACAAGGTGCGAACAAGATGGCAAGACCCTGTCTGCAATTGGTGTCAGACACTCCACTCCTCAACGATTCTACTCCAGAAATCAGAAGAGCGGGAAGATGTGGCACAGGAAATCACAGGGCTCTTTCTGGGATGCACATGCTGAGTTCTCCCCTAGAGGCAGAGGGGAAACTCCAATGGAAGGCACCCCTTTTGGGGCAGAGGAGGTCCGTGAAACTGGGGTTCCAGAGATTCCTTCTCTGGCCAACCTTATCAGCGCTCCTGAAGTGTTGCCTGACTGCTCACCTCTGGAAGCAGTCGTGGGTTATTTTTCCTTGTACCCCACTGCCTGGCAAAATATAACCACCAACTCTTGCGTACAACGGATAGTAACCAGAGGCTATTGGATCCCCTTCCATCTTTGTCCGATCTCATCCAGAGTATTACCCAACGTTCCACCCAGTCAAAGGGAAGCAGCAGCACACAAAATCCAAAAGCTTCTACAAAAAGAGTCATCCAGATGGTTCCCCCAGACCAGATAAGATCTGTTTTTTTACTCAAGGTTCTTTTTAGTGCCAAAGAAGACAGGGGACTGGAGACCAATTCTGGATCTCAGCACACTGAACAAACTTGTAAAAACAGAGAAATTCCGGATGGTCAAGGTTCAGTTTATCCTTCCTCTTCTAGAAGACGACGATTGGATGTGCTCTGTAGATCTTCAAGATGCATATTACCACATAAGAATGGAAAAACTCTCAAGAAGATACCTCTACTTCTGCGTAGGAGCCAGTCTCTACCAATTTCAAGCTGTGCCCTTTGATCTCTCTACAGCCCCCAGAGTGTTCACCAAATGCATGGCAGTGGTTATCGCTCATTAGCGACTTCAAGGATTCTGGGCATTTCCATATCTAGATGACTGGCTCCTCACTGCCCCCACCAAGCGTCTACTGGAAGAAGCCCTGCACTACACTCTCCTCACAGTAAAAAAGCCTGGGAATCACTATAAACTGGGAGAAATCCAACATGACCTTAGCTCAGTCTTTGGAATTTATAGGTGTACTGTTGGACATGGGAAATTGCACAGCATCCCTTCCGGGCCACAGGCTTCAAAGAATAAGGCAACAGGTTCAACCACTGCTATGTCACCACAAATCTCCCACTCAATCTATATTCCAGCTCTTGGGGTCAATGGCAGCCTCGATCACCATTGTTTCTCTAGCCAGATTCCACATAAGACTCCTTCAGTGGCTACTTCTCACTCAGTGGTACCCTCTACAACATCCTTTGTCTTTTCAGATAAGTGTAACTCAGAGATGCAAGCAAGATTTACTCTGGTAGACGTTTCAAAATCCCCAACAATGGTCTCACCCCTTCAACCCCCATCAACCGATAGCCACGGTGACCGCGGACGCCTCCCTGATGGGGTGGGGAGGCTATGTCAGGGAAACTCGGTCCAAGCCACCTGGTCAGAGACAGAGGCCCTTTTGCATATCAATGTCCTGGAACTGAGGGTGGTGCTACTAGCATTGCAAGCATTTCATTCCGTCCTTCCGTCAGGGACTATTGCGATCCAATCAGACAACATGTCAGTGGTCTGGTACATCAAAAAACAAGGGGGCACCAAATCTTACCCGTTATGCCAAGAGGCCTTTAGAATATGGCAATGGGTGATACCTTCCAACTACTTTCTAATTGCAATGCACATTCCCGGGAGCTCCAACGTGATAGCGGACAAATTGAGCAGGTACATTCTGCAACCTCACGAGTGGTCCCTCAATCCTATGATAGCGGCAAGAATCTTCAACTGCTGGGGCCAGCTTGCTGTGACCTATTTGCCTCCCCAACCAACTACAAGTGCAGCAACTATTTTACCCTAATCCCCCCTCAGGGACAGTCACAGAGAGACGATCTAGTCCACGCTTGTCCCTCAGGTCTACTTTATGCTTATCCTCCTCTTCCCCTCATCTCCCAATTTCTGAAGAAAGCATGACAGTTGAAGAGCAAAGTGATCTTCATTGCTTCATACTGGCCTCAACAAGTCTAGTTTTCCTTCCTTTGGCCTCACCTGATAGATCAACCGTGGATCCTCAATCCATCCCCAACATTGATCTCCCATCCACAGGGTCTGGCTCACCCCAGTCTAACAACCCTGAAACTGACAGCTTGGTTTTCCCACTTCCAATGATTGCCAGGCATGAAAACCTATCATCCCCTGTGCACAATATTCTTATTGCATCTCATAAATCATCCACCAGAGTAATCTATCTTAATAAATGGAAAAGGTTCTCTTTATGGGCAGCAAATAAACAATTAGACCCCTTGTCAGCCCCAGTTTTGGTGGTTTTGTATTACTTATCACATCTTTTCCACTCTGGGGTGCCTGCCTCTACTATTTGTGTGCATTTAGCTGCCATCTCAAATTTCCACATTGGTTTTCAGAATGCTTCGCTTCACTCTACACACTATGAGGTATCCTCCCTTAATCAGGTGAACATTGCTCACCGTAGAATTGACTCCTATTTGGAGGAGTTTCTATTGGAGGACAGAATTAGTGAAGACTTGTACAGGTTTCTTAGAGTAGAATTTCCTACATTGGCAACCATCACAGGGATCCCAAAGGTTCATAAGAACCTATTCGATCCCCCCTTTCAGGCCGATTATTTCTGGGAGCCTGAGTAAGGCCTTCCATTTTGGTAAGGTCATAGATTACAGGCTTAAGCACATGTACAGCTCGATAGCTCACATTATGAAAGACTCTTGGGAATTCCTGGGAATATTCAAGCATGATATGTGGAGTCCCAATCTTATATTTGTCACTATTGACATCAAGGATCTCTTTTCATGCATTCCCAAGGATGAAGGTATCTTTAGATTTAACAACAGTTTACGTAAATTTAGTGGATTTGACCTCAATGCCATCTCCTTACTCACTGAATTTTTGGACATTGTACTTGACCACAACTATATATACTATGAAGGGGAGTACTACAGACAAACCACTGGTGTGGCCATGGGGGCAGCGTGTGCCCCCATGTATGCCAATCTAGTACTACTGGATTGGGAGGAGGAATTCATACTGCACTCCATTTGGACACAATATTTTAAATCTTATGTCAGGTACCTGGATGACATCTTTGTCCTGTGGGAGGGAGATGCAGACATGCTTAAAAACTTTATTGATTATATGAATCAAACCACCAGTTATCTCAAGTTCACTTACCAGTTTGATATGGAGGGGATCAACTACCTAGATGTATATATATATACAACGATGGTCAGTCTTTCCAATCCAAGATCTTTAGGAAGGACACATTCAGCAATGGATATCTGCACTTTGATAGTGCCCACTCATATTCCACCAAACGCAGCATAGTAAAGGGTCAGTGTATTAGAGCTGCCAGAATGACATCAGTGAAAGATTGTAAGTTGAGCGAGTTGGCATTCATTGGTCACTTATTTAGGGACAAAGGATATCCCATCCACATGATCAATGATGTAATTCAATATGTCTCCAAAGAATGGGGCTAGAAATATCCTCCACTACTGGGTGTAGGATTGCAGACTACCAACAGGAGACAAAACATCAATAACACCAATAGAGAAGCTAAGGACGACAACTACATGAAGGCCTGTATTCTGAAATATGGTAAACACACCAAGGAGATAAAGGAAATAATTACTTCCAATTGGAATATACTAACAAGTGACGATGCAATTAAAGATAAAATATCGCACAGACCCCACTTTGTGAACAAAACGGGGACCAATCTATAAAGAATCATTGAAGTAAAATCTAACTACAAAAGGAAAGGGATGGCCAATAGATCAGGAACTAGGAAATGTGGGCATTGTCATTTTTGTAGGTATAATTTTGAAGAACAAACCATCACCTTGAAAAACATTATTAGTAGTAAGGTGAGATTTTGCTATGGGAACTGCCAGACCCAACATTTGATTTATTTGGCCCTATGCTGTTCCTGTCAGAATTACTATGTGGGGAAGACAGACCATCGGCTAAAAAATAGGATTTATGATCATATCTATTGTATTAAGAAACAAGATGTTAATAATGCATTGTTTCGTCATTTAGCCAATAGTCCAGGGTGTACTGGCTTTAAATTTGCTATTTTAGAAGTAGTACTATCCAATCCTGGGGGGGGGGGGGACATCAAAGCGGTGGTAGGTGAAAAGGAAATCAAATGGCAGATTCGGCTTAATGCTGCCAGTCCCCCTGGTCTTAATGAAGTGATCCCCACCAAACCTCTAGTTAGAACATAGTACACCAGGATTTCCCACGTTCAGTGTTTATGTGTATTAAATGTATGTTTCTATAACATTTTTACAAAACACTACAATATGTTTTTAAAAATGACTATTTTTATAGTTCACTGTTAGAATAAGCTATTGGATTTTTATTACAATGTTAATTTTTATTTATTATTTTTTAACAAAGACAATACTTCACCTTGATTTGGTTATGTGTGATCCACACTTGATCGTATCAATTCTAGTGGAGGGAAGGACATTTGTCAGTCCTGGGTTATACATTTGTTAACTACAGTGTTTTATTGTGATTTTTCACAAATGCATTTTTATGATTATATTGACAAGGTTGGTGAAATACTTCAGGCATCATTGATCAGCATCTTGCATTTTAGTGCTGTGCACACACAAGTGTGATAAAGTCATTTATTTATTAATTTAGTTTTAATTGGGCTGTTAATTGAATGATGTTTGTAAAAGGCGGGCTTTTTGTGTATATAAGAGAGTGTGATTCAGTTAACTATGTTCTGAAGAAGTCTTTGTACCTAGATGAAAGCGCTTAACCTACGTTGTTTTTTGTCCAAATAAAGAGTATTGAACTGTGCTTGGATCCTGCCTTCCTTGGATATATTGCTGATTCCTTTTGGTTGTGGTTTGTTGGATTCCAGGGAAAATCTTTCTTTCAATGCTTCGCTTATGTCACATAGACTCTGTAAAACTTTCTTGAAGGGGGTTTTCCACTTAAAACCTCCCTTTAGATCACCAGTACAACCTTGGAATTTGACCTTGTTTCTGCAAGCTCTAACAGCTTCCCCATTTGAACCGGCATCTTCATGTGATGTAAAATATCTCTCCTGGAAAACTTTGTTTCTGATTGCAATCACATCGGCCAGATGCTTGACAGAACTTCAAGCCTTATGCTTCAGACCTCCCTGTCTTATCTTCCATAAGGATAGGGTATCACTGAGAACTAATTCTACCTTTTTACCAAAAGTGATGTCAGAGCGGTCTATCAACTAATCTATTGACCTTCCAGTATTCTTTCCTAACCACTCTAACAAGGGAGAGTATTGCCTGCACTCGGATGTTCATAGACAAATACGATTTTATTTGGACAGAACAAAATCTACCCGTAAATCAGACCAACTATTCCTGGCTTTTTATGGACCAAGACAAGGTCATCCTGTCTCAAAAGTTACATTGCCTTCATGGCTGATAAATTGCATTACCTTTATCTACAACAAGAACAATGTCACCTTGCCTCACAGAGTGAAAGCACATTCCTCAAGGCCTATGGCAACTTCAACAGCTTTCCATGCTAAGGCTTCCCTCAATGATATTTGCTCAGCTGCGACTTGGGCCAAACCTCATACCTTTATTCTTCATTACAAATTGGATTTGGCCTCCAGAGGTAGAGCTTCTTTTGGCTCCATGGTGTTCAGGAATGTCCTTCCATGGGGGCCACCCAGGGATACAGGTAGCTGGGAATTCTGTCCCATCAGTAAGGAATGAACGAAGATTAATAACATCAAATAAAGAAGTTATGTCTTACCATAATGTTCCATCTGTGTTGTTGATCTTCATTCATTCATTACTTCCCATCCTCCATCCCCCATCCGGAGGTTCCTGGTTGATCTCATAGCCTCCTTTATTGTAGGTCTGTTATGACCAGAGGTATCCTCTAATTTTATCTATCAACTTGCAAACTCGATCTGAGGTAACAGGGAGCAGAGCATTCTGGGTGGGACCTTGGCTTGAGAGTTTTTGGCTGATGTGAGCTTGATATTCGGCCAGCTCGGTTCCGAGGATGGAACCAATAACCTATCAGTAATGAATGAACGAAGATCAACAACACAGATGGAACGTTATGGTAAGACTTAACTTCTTTTTTTGGCTTTTATAGCTACTTTATATATTATATCTTCAAATTATATGTGTTGAAGAGTACCTGGAGAGACAAGTATGTATCCAATAAGCTCTTCTTATTTGGAACAGGTTTCCCATCCATGTGAAGCAGAGTTACTCCTACATTTATTCAAGCAGAACCTGGCCCAGTGGATGGGAAACTGCAAATATACCCTTGGTTTGCCACCCTGTCTCTACTTGAGAGAGGAAGCTTGTAAGTGTTCAGCTACCCCTGACCAGGTATATACACCCCCCCACAAAACATTTGGGAACCATTACCTATACTGTTTTATTTGGGGAGCATGGCTAGGCTCAAAATAGCCCATTGGGTCAACAGCCAAGTATTCTAATATGATACTACGAAGTTCATTCCAATCTGATCGCTTCCTGCAATTATTCATTCACTGAAAGCATGCACTTATTTATTTTTTGTTAAAAGGAGAATACATTCTGCATAAAAATTATGCATATACTATACTGCATAATCAAAGCTAAATAACGTGAGTTGTAATTTAACACTGACAAAATCAACATGTAGTCATTTATTATCATTACAGCTAAAAGCACATTCTAAATACATTTAATAATTTAATGTCCAGATATAGTATCCAAAGTCTTTTATTAGAAAATGTCAAACCACTTCTTAAATATAACCCTGTGTTTGTTTGGTACCATCAATAGGTCTACATGACCACTGCAAACAGTGTTCCAGGCTGCAAAGTTATATTACAATTCAGGATATGAAAAGTGTGCTTTAGGCTATATGACTACTTTTTCAGGCTGTTGAATGTAGTACCTGTTCAGTAATATGGGTCAGATTCCAAAAGACTCAGTACAGTGCCACGGACCTGACTGCCAAAAAAATAACTGCAACCTCAAGCCATCCTAAGATGCACTTATCCTGCACAGTAAAGCCAAATGATGGGAGAGGAACAACATACTTTGTCAGAGAGCTGTGATGATTACTGATTATTGAGGTGATAAGGCCATTTAGGTAAGTGAAGCCCAGATATTAGAATACAGATACTGCCCTAAACAGCCTGTACCACCTGCTCACCACAAAACATGATTCATATGCAGTGCAGCTGAATTGCACTATGTTTGTTGGGCACAATGTAGTAAGCCTCTGCACATGTCAGGGCTGTGTGCCATAGCTGCAGACATGAACAGGTGCCATTCAGAAGCCTCTGCACATGTCAGGGCTGTGTGCCATAGTTGCAGACAGGAACAGGTGCCATTCAGAAGCCTCTGCACATGTCAGGGATGTGTGCCATAGCTGCAGACAGGAACAAGTGCCATTCAGAAACCTCTGCACATGTCAGGTCTGTGTGCCATAGCTGCAGACAGAAACAGGTGCCATTCAGAAGCCTCTGCACATATCAGGGCTGTGTGCCATAGCTGCAGACAGGAACAGGTGTTGTTCAGAAGCCTCTGCACATGTCAGGGCTGTGTGGCATAGTTGCAGACAGGAACATGTGCCATTCAGAAGCCTCTGCACATGTCAGGGCTGTGTACCATAGCTGCAGACAGGAACATGTGCCATTCAGAAGCCTCTGCACATGTCAGGGCTGTGTGCCATAGCTGCAGACAGGAACAGGTGCCATTCAGAAGCCTCTGCACATGTCAGGGCTGTGTGCCATAGCTGCAGACAGGAACATGTGCCATTCAGAAGCCTCTGCACATGTCAGGGCTGTGTGCCATAGCTGCAGACAGGAACAGGTGCCATTCAGAAGCCTCTGCACATGTCAGGGCTGTGTGCCATAGCTGCGGACAGGAACAGGTGCCATTCAGAAGCCTTTGCATATGTCAGGGCTGTGTGCCATAGCTGTAGATAGGAACAGGTGCCATTCAGAAGCCTCTGCACATGTCAGGGCTGTGTGTCATAGCTGCAGACAGGAACATGTGCTGTTCAGAAGCCTCTGCACATGTCAGGGCTGTGTGCCATAGCTGCACAGGAACAGGTGCCATTCAGAAGGTGCATGGGTTGAGCATACAAACATACACACTGTAACACTGGGCATACTAAATAATGTGTTCTAGTATCGATCTTTGTGTTTGTAGGGAAGAGGTCTGCAAAGGCCAGAAGTGGAAATTATGTCAGGACTAATAAGCTGCTGAGTGGCAACGGTAGCCCTATGGAATAATGAGATATGGGGGAGAAGTGGATGTGCACAATATTGCAAAGATGAACAGTGACTGAAAGGTCACTTAGGGCAACAGTATTCACGTCTCATTTAAAGCAGGGACCAAATATTGCAGTAGCAGATGGTGGGTTTGAGATATGTGATTGCATCTGTAAAGATGGAGTATTCTCATTCCAAATATGCTTTAGTATAATGAAGATGTGGGCAAAGGGAGCATCAGAGCTAAATTATGGGATGTGTGCTAGAATATGAAGTATGCAAATGTGACAGTGACAAAATGAGAGCAATGTGATGGTATATGAATGCAGTAGAGGGGCATATAGAGGGGAGCAAGTAAAAAAGAATGAATAACAGTGGAGCCAATATTCATAGGACAGCATCACAGGAGATTACTAGGCTATTGACCTGGAGGTCATTTAAAGCCTAGCCGTTTCAACCCAATGTAATACTGTAGAGGTACTAGTCAATACCCAAGACTGCATATAGTGATGACTGCCAATGTCCAGGAGGGTTGTGGGTGGTATCCTCGGTAAGAATTTATGGTGCCCCATCCACTCATCCAGGTTCCACTTGAACAGTGTCATAGAGCTGCTCCATTTCACATGAATTGTTAGCCTGTTCCAAAGATGTGGCAGTCACTAGGAAATAAATCTGTCCCTCCGCTATGTCCTATTTAAGTTGCAGGCCAAACTTAAGTCCCTGGAATGGGTAGCCCTGGACCTATTTGATTTATGGATATCAAGTAAGTTCATTAGGTTTGGGTTCTGGGCTGCTCTGTAGGCCAGGCATAAGTCTCCCCTAAGAAATCTATATGATATGGAGTATAGTAACAAGGAACTTTAGTCGGTCTGTGTAAGGCGCATGCTGGAGCCCCTTGAACTTCTTTGTTAGAAACCCCTGAGGTCTCTCTAATTGCTGTAGATGTTTAGTACAGTACATAGCGAATGGGGCATTATACTCAATTATGGGCCAGATAATTGCCAAGTATAGGGGGTTGTAACTTCTTTTGCTCTCTAGACAATGCCTTTACTAATCAAGTGAGCTACGTGGAAAGCTTTCATTACAATGGTAGACACGTGGTGGTCAAAGTTAAGGTCACAGTCAACCTGTGATCCCAGGTCCCTTACCACTTCATGGATACTTAGGGTAATGTTATTGATTTGATAGTGTGAAGGGACATTGTTTGTGGCAAAGGGAATTATGATACATTTCTTTGCATTCAGTTTGAGACCATGACTAATACACCAGTCGTTGGTCTGTGTGAGACCATCCTGGAGTATACTGACATAATTTGGGGATTCAATGATTGCACCTAGTTTGCAGTCAACTGCAAACTTGGTCAGCCACAACCCTTTAGTTTTAACCTGAACTTCTGAGAAGTATATACCAAACAGTAGGGGGCCCAGCGCTGACCCCTTTGGCACCCCGCTGGTAACAGGTCTGCTGGATGATGTGGAGTCAACCACTCTGATAGTATGTGTCTGGTTTGTGAGCTAGTTGGCAACCCATCTTACAACGAAGGGGTATACATTTAGTTTGCCAAGTTTATCGGTAATACCTGAATGTGGGATTGTGCTGAAAGCCTTTGCCAAGTCAAGGTAAGCTGGTGTGCAGATTTGCCCTCATCAATGGCCTTGGTCACACTTTCAAAGAAATCCACCAGATTTAACAGGCAGGATCTGCCCTTCATGAAGCCGAAATGGGTAGGGTCCAGGGTTTGGAGGACACTTTTGTCTTTTTTTATGAGCTCCATAATGATACATTCTATGGCCTTACAGATGAGGCTGGTCAGGTTTATGGGTCTGTAATTCCCTGGGTCTCTTGCTAGGCCACCTTTGTGGAGGGGAATAATTGTAGCTGTTCTCCATTCTGCAGGAGCAAAGCCTGTAGTTAGATAACAATTGAAAAGGGTACTTAGTGGTGATGCTAGTTCATATTTTAGCCTGCATAGAAGACAGCCTGGGATGTCTTCTGGTCCCACAGAGGCCATGTTCTTTGCCTTGGAAAGGGCTTTGAGGACCTGCTCTTCAGATATGTAAGGTGGGGGGGTGAAGTTTGGAGGAGGGTTTGTTGTAAGTTAGGAGGGGATAAAGGAGTGAAGCTTATCTGCTAGCAGGTTTGCTATCTCTGTGGGGGGGGGGGGTCAGGGTATGTGATACAGTTGACCACCAGTTCTGCACATGCTTGGGTCCTACCCTTTAGGTTATGTACATAGCTGTAAAGGTCTTATGTTATCCTTGGCAGTACTTGCTAGGTTTCTCTCAAAAGAGCTCTTGAATGATTTGACGATTTGTCTTATTTACCTGTTAAGGCTTACAAGTGTGCTACTCCATTGTTGGGTCTTTGTCTTTGTTTTCTTGGACAGCAACTTTTTTTCATTTATTGTAGAGTTAGTTGAAAATGGAAGTCCACCATGGCAGCTTGATTTTACTTGGGGCTCTGGCTTTGATTCTGTCTGGTACAGCCGAGTTTATACACTTATGCAAGTGATTGTACAGGGCTTAAGTGCAAGCTTCAGCATAGTTACCACTTTTGTCTTGGGATTGGGCTTAGAATGCATTTATACCTTCACCTAGGAGGGTATAGTTTACCTTGGCGAAGATTTTAGTCTGATTTCAGCCTTTGTGTGTTCTGGTATAAGTGTCAGTTCGAAGGTGACTGATTTATGGTCAGTTTTAACTAATGACGGTCCAACAGTTACAGCAGTGCACCTGTTTGACATATTGGTGAGGCCCAGATCTAGAATGTTTGTTCTTCTTGTTGGGGTGTGGACAATTTGGTCCAGAGCATTTGAATTCACAAAGTCAAGGAACTTTTGTGCTACTGAGTTTAGGCTAAAGTAGGTTTCCCAGTTGATGGTGGGATAATTGAAATCTCCCATAACCAGTGTGTTTGGTAAAATTTGGATTCTCTTCAGTTTGTTTAAGTAGGCTTTATGGCTGTTGTGACCCATGGAGGGGGATCTGTAACTGGCTAGGACTTGAAGGGAGTCTTTCCCACCGTAACCTGGACCTGAAGTAACTCCATGGAGTTGTCCAGTCTAACTAGACTGGAGGTGAATTTATCTCTAATATAGACTGAAACACCACCTCCTTTGGTTTTCACACGTTCCTGTTGTGGTCTAAAGATGTGGAAGGTACTCTGAGGCCTTAAACCAGCTTTCTCTGACTGCACAGACATCTACATCTTCTAGTGATAGAAGTGGTTCCAGGAGTGCAGTTTTTGGTTTAAGTTCCTAGCATTTAGCAATATGACACTTATTTTGTTCTAACTGGTTAATTTTACATTGGTAATATTGTTTTCAAGACCTTGCCAAGAAAGGCATTATGGGGAAGGAAAGAGCTTTTGGCAGCAGCCAAAAGCCTAGGGGTGCCAGGTACAAACTGTCTCTGGCAAAGCAGTGAGATTTGTTGGCCATGGCTTCCCAGGCAGACAGGAACTGGGTACCCTAGGAATGACACCAAAAACTAAGCCAATTATTGAAATCAATCATTTTTGTTTATACTGTGGCATCATTCTAGGTGAAGGTATTATGCAGCTCAAGGGTAGGAACATTAATAAACATGAAAAGAGGATCAGTGTGTATCTTTAGGAAAAGGTGTGGGGGCTCCTATTTATGCAAGAGGAATTACAGGAAGTAAGGACATACAGGTGAAGACAGTAAAAAGGGATCATGAGAGAGACTGCTTGAGTCTTCTCATATGTTTTTGCAATCCCCTTCCATAGTAGAGACTAATGTGCAATGCTGGTAGTTGCGGAAGTTGTCATCCACTGAAGTACCCAAAGAGAGAGATGCATCATGGCTCTGTGTTGCAGGTAACTGGATATGTGTCAGAAGTCTATGAACTGTGATGTATCTATCTCTCTATGAAGATAGCAAATATCAAGAGAGAGAACATAAAGATACAAAGGGTGGGTTATAAAAAATTATAGGTCAATAAAGTAACCAGTATAAGTCACACAATGAAGATTATCTGCTGCCAGTAGGTAGTCAGATATGCCACTTTGTCCAATGAATACAGCTGCGCCCCACCACACATTACTGGGAGACTTTTAACTATAATGTGCAATATATTTAACTTGCCAAAGGTTTACTTATTATTAATAATTATGTGAGATGTCAGTAATGACATCAAAAAGGTTTTCCTACTGGTACCTCTTACCACTTTCTACTTGCTCCAGAGTTAATGACAGTAATTACAGTGATTCTTTTAAAATCAGAAGTAAGGACTGACCCATCCATGATGTCTTGGGGTTTACTAGATATGCGATCATAGCTCTGCCTGTTGCACCACCATAATGTATTTAAATAATGATACTATTGTCATAATTTCTTGAAAGGTGCTTTGCCCCTCATAACCCTCAGTGTTGGGGCTCTGCCTTTTTGCCCCGATTTTTAAATCTATTCCCCTTTCCTCCAAGTTAGTGTGATTTTTGAGATAGTAGATAGAGATCAGGAGTGTGGAGACAAAGACCCCCACCATTGTGATGTAAGCAGAGCAGTACAGACCTCTGTGAAAAATGCTTTAAAAGTTGTATTTTACTGCATGCCTGTTGTTGCAGTCAGACAGGGCAACCAGATAGTGTGAATGGTGTGTCAGGCACTGGTAAGCCTGACATTGGTACTGCAAAATACTGCCAATGTTTTTGTGCATCCTCATCTACCTACTCTGCATAGGGATGCACACAGACATCCTTATGGAATTATGCCCATAGGAATTGCTATTGTAAGCAAAGGCCATCAACATGTCCTGAGAGTAAATTGGTTTGGAATACAAACCTAGATCTGTTGTAACTAATACTGCATTGGAAGAAACAAAATGCACATGTATCCATAGAAGTGCTATTTTAAGTTACTGGCGATATGCTGTGGTCTGGTTAGATTAGAGTTATTTTATTATTTTATTTATTTTATTTTACATTTGTTAACCGGGGGTGTCTGACTGAGCCGAAAAGGCCCTTTTTCAGCAGAGGCCCGGGGAGAAAAGCTCCACAAAGAAAAATCAGACACATTTAGTTATTTAGACATAATCAGTATACACACAAATTACAAGAGACATGTTTTTACAGTGGTATGCGGCACAAACAGTTACAGTGGAGAGAACAATCAAAAAATATATTAATTTTAAAAATAAAGGTAAGTAATAGATTTGTGGTGTACAGCTGAACTTTGGAATGTAGGTAGAATACATACATAGTACACAGGTACAGTACATACATTGTAGATTAGCCAGTGTTTGTGAGTAAGATTGAAAAACTATTATCAATTGCTCTAGATTTAGTATGCATATGTTATCCGCTTTCACTAGCCTGGGGAGCAATCATGGCACTGCCAACTTTGCTTGAGATGTTGCCTGATGAGGTCTTTAAAGGAGGCTTTGGATGATGTGTTTTGAATGCTAGTAGGGACAGAGTTCCATTTTTAGCCACCGAACTACTATATAGTGCATCTCCAAACTATTGTAGCTGTTGGTGACTTCTAGTAGTAGTTTGCTTGATGATCTAAGAGGCCTTTTGGCTGAGTGATGTTGTACTAGGTTTTTGAGGGCAGGACACTTATTGGGGAGGTAATAGATAGAATGACAGAGGCAGAGCTGATTGTAGGTTAGGAGGTTGGGCATTTCAAAGCAGTACAGTGATGAGTTCTATATGAGCAATTTGCAGCAAAACGGGCAATTCTGTTATAGCAAGCTTCCATTTTGCTTAGTTCAGTTTTGTTGAGATTAGTCAGAATGGGAGATGCATACAGTAGGGTGGATAGAAGTTGGGAGCGAGCAATGGCTGATCTTGTGTTGTTGGTAAGAAATGGTTTGATACGGTAGAGTGACCCCAGTTTGGCATGTACTTTATTAATAGTTAAGTTCAGATGACTATCAAATTTTAGGTGGGAGTCTATGGTTATTCCCAATAGCTTAGCCTGTGCCACTGGAGCAATTGGAGTAGCATTTGTGGAGTAGATAGTGAATTGACTGTTAGTGTTTTTGTTAGAACTGGTTATAATCATAAGCTGAGTTTTCTTTGGATTGAGGATAAGTTGGGCTTTGGTAAGGTAGTTTTCAACGTCAGAAAATGCTAGTTGAGTTGTTTGCAGGAGGGTGGGAATGTTTTGTGCGGCACAGATTAAGGTAGTGTCATCTGCATACTGAATTATAGATGCATGCTGTGTGGAGGTGTGGAGGTCATTTGTGAAGACTGTGAATAGTAGTGGTCCTAAGATAGAACCCTGTGGGACTCCTATAGTTATGGGCAGCTGAGGAGAGAGAGAATTTTCCCATTTCACAGCTTGGTACCTGTCAGTTAAGTAGCTTTGGAACCAGGTAAGAGTGGAATTAGATAGATGATATTGGTTTAGTTTGTTTAGCAGGATTTGGTGTGAGACTGTGTCAAATGCTTTGGACATATCCAAAAAAAGAGTTGACACTTGCAGGCCTTCATTTTTGAGACGGTTTACTGCATCTGTGAAGCAGAGGAGAGCTGTAGTGGTACTATGGGCAGGTCTGAAACCATGCTGAGTAGGTGACAGGATGTTGCTGTCTAGGAGATAGTTTAGCATCTGGGTATGGATGCATTTTTCTAGGATTTTGGCCAGGGGGGAGAGTAAAGCAATGGGTCTATAGTTATTAAATTCAGTGGAGGTCCTGCCTTTATGTATGGGTGTAACATAGGATATTTTCCAGAGTTTAGGCACATAGTTTTCAACAATTGATCTGTTTATGAGAGTGGAGACTGGGATAGCAATAGCATCTGCTGTGAGTTTCAAGAAATAGCTGGGGAGTAGGTCGGCTGCTGTTGATGAGGTTTTTAGTTTGGAGAGCATGCTTTTGATTGAAGTGGTGGAAACTGTTTTGAGGGTAAAGCTTGTATTAGTGTTATTTGTGTTGGGGGGATAGTGAGGAAGGAAATGTCCTGTGATACTAAGGATAGAACTGAGTTCACAAAGTGGGAGTTGAATTGTGTTTCGATGGGAACTTTAGTGTCAGGGGTGGTTGGTTTGGGGTAGCCTTTTGGGTGGATTTTAGTAGCTGGTTTACATTTTGCCAAAATTTTTGTGGGTTGTGTTGGTATTTAGTTTGTAATGTTGTGTAGTAGGATTTTTTGTCCAGCCTAATGCATTGTTTGCAGTTGCAGTTCTTGGTACTTAGTTAGGGTTTGTGTTTCTTTGTTTTTTTGATAGTAACGCCAGGCAGTGTCTCTGGACTTGAGGATTTGTTTGGTTTCTTTACTGAGCCATGGGTTTGTAGAGGTTCTAACCTTGATTTTGTGCAATGGAGCGACAGTGTCTAGGTGTTGTAGAAATGTTTTGTTGAAATATGCTACAGCCTGGTCAAGTGGGAGGGTTTTTAGGGGGGTCCAGTCACATTTACACAGTAAAGTGTTGAGGACCTCAGGAGAGAATTTTTGTGTTTCTAGTGGATATATAGTTAGTGGTTTTGCATATGCTTGTTCTACTATATAAAGTATATTATGTTGTGGTCACTTAAGGTGTCTGGGAGACTGCCTGTGTGAGGGTACAATGTGGGGTTGCTAGTTAGGACCCAGTCAAGGATGGATTCCCTTTTAGATTTTTATCACACCTAGTTGGAATTTGGACTAGCTGCTGGTAGCCATGGAGATTTATTAGATTACTTGGTGGTTCTGATATACAGGTGAACCAATCTAGGTTGAAGTCCCCCAGAATAAGGGTTTCTTGTGAGTATGTGGAAGAACACCAGGATAAGAAGTCTTCAAGGCTAGCAGGTGTATTACCAGGTGGAATATAGATCACAATTATGGTGATGACCTCTTTAGGGTGAAGTTGAAGTTGTGAGATAAGTATGTCCCAATTATTGGGGGAGGGGTAAGAGTTTGGTAATTGATGGACAGTTAAGTTGGACTTGTAGAGTAAGGCAGTTCCACCCCCTTTACGAAGTGGTCTGTCTTGTCTAATGATATTGTAGCCGGTAGGGAGAACTTCTGAGTTAGCTATGTTTTTATTTAGCCAGGTTTCTGTTAAAGCAACTATGTCTGGGGAGTAGTGTGCTATTGTGGCCTGGAGTTCAGGTATTTTATTTTTGATACTTCTGATATTAATATTTAGCATTAAAAGATGGTTGGTTTTGCTGCTGTTGTTGATTTGCCCAGGGATGAAGAAAGTGGGGGTGTTATGTTCTGACATTTGTGTTTGAGCAGTTTGTGTTGGACAGGATAGATTTGGGCCTGGGTTGGGGTGGATATCCCCACTTATGGTGAGCCTGGAGTTAAAATGGTTATACAGATGTTGGAGTTTGGTGAGGAGTGTGAGAAAGTATTGTGTTTTTGGAGTAGGAATGAGAGCATATGTGTTTAGTTCTGAATTGGTCCGTTATGTAGTTCTTGAATAAGTGTGGGCAGATATTATTATAATGTGTGGTGTCTGTGTATGAGAGTGCATAATGCAGTGTTGTGCTACTAAGTTTAGGGATATTGCTAGAGTGATAACTTGTGGTGTTGTAAAGAATTATGAGAAGACAGACTAGATTTAGTTGTGTGAT
>NC_056726.1:1528009657-1528207157 GCF_019279795.1 Protopterus annectens
TTACTGTTTAGTGATTAGATTCCTCTCTAACTCATCTCATATAATCTGTGCTGAGCTGTGCAGCAATGGTTTACAGTGCCCTGCATAGAAGAAGGCACCTAGAGTGGTAATCTTCCATATAAAATTTCTTCTGCTATTTCCTCAAATACCTAGATGAATGTTTAGCAGCTAGTTTGCCCGCTGAGAAACATTACCCCAAGACTGTTGTTTTAAATCAGTGCTAGACCTCTCTTTCCAGCCCATCAACTCCAAACACCGATTGTACCACCCCTTGTAGATCACAAAAAATTGAATCCACAGTCATGGTTGTGCACTTTCCTACTGTGTCTGTAGCCAGTCTGGTGGAAATGAGCATCTTTAGACAATGCAACAATTCTCTCATATTTACTGACAACCACATTCCTCTTACGCAGACTGACACAGTATAAGAGAAATGTAATCACACCATCTCTTTGGATGCAGAGCTCTTGCATACAGACACTGTTATCTCCAAACAGGTTGCCAGTAGCACATACACAACACCTACTGTGAATCAGACACGTAAACGTACATATGCTGAGGCCTTTAAATGCAATCTATCCAAACCGCAAAGACTTCCCATATGCTGCCCTCAGTGACCTGTCATGCACTCTACAAAGACAACACTCCCCATGACATGTACAACCAAATCTCATAATGTGTCAGCCTCAAAGCCCTTAAGACAAACTGCCACACAGCCCAGTATATTGGTCATTGGAGACTCTATTGTGAGACACAGAGATGCTCC
Organism: Protopterus annectens; assembly: GCF_019279795.1. Taxonomy (NCBI): domain Eukaryota; kingdom Metazoa; phylum Chordata; order Ceratodontiformes; family Protopteridae; genus Protopterus; species Protopterus annectens. Next base: position 1,528,010,424 of record NC_056726.1, read on the forward strand.
CCACACCAGGCTGAGCAAGGAGACCATCACGGTCAGTTGCCTATGGGGCAAGGCTCAACCAGATAATCCATGCACTCAGAACATTGAAGAACAAGTACCAGTATGACTCTGTCATAGTCCTTGTGGGTGTTAATGAACTTAGATAAACTTCACTGGACTATATGAAGAGAGATATGGTAGAGCTTTCAGATTATGTGTCACAGCCAGGTATGAGCCTAGCAATGAGCAACATTCTACTTTCTCCCAGGATGATGCCACAATATAAGCAGAAGATGATTGAGTGTAATAATTGGTTTAGTTACTGGTGTTTCAGAGGGGGTCCAGTATTTGTCATCTTGGTAGGGCATGATTGACACACTACTACTATAGTCTGTATCTGTCCTCATTTGGCTTTCGGATAATGCCCAAAACAATATCCATCCCTATAGTGCCTTTTTTTTTGGCAATTCCAGTCCAATAAACCTTCCAACATAGTACGTTCTATGCAAGATAAACTAAAGGTTTTACTGCTCAAAGCTAAGGGTCTCAACAAGAAGCTCCACTCCATGGAAACACTCCTCACCTTGAAGAGCGTTGATATCTGTGCAGTTGCTGACACATGGTTTAAAGCAGTAAAAAGCAGTCTGGCAGTGCAGGGCTATAATGCCTTCTAAACATTTAGGCCAGCTACCACACAATAAGGGACAAGAGGTGGAGGTGTATCGATCTACATTAAAAAGTAAGCACACCTCAAAATTGGTCAAACAATATGACATACTTAAACTCCATATCCAACTAACTTTAGGTAAAGTCCAATACCATATCCTTTCTAGCTATAGGTCCCCATCTATGACCCAGTATAACCATACCACATACTTGAATGTACTGGAGTCGCTCACAGTTCAGCCCAAAACCTTATTCATGGCTGAATTCAACTATCTCACCAAAAACTGGGATATATACATAACTACTAACATGCAGGCTCAAAGGTTCCTGAATTTTTTTAATACAAACACCCTGGAACAGCTAGTCTGCTGACCTAGTAGGGGTGCAATTATCCTGGATCTGGTGCTCACAAATATAAGTGAACATTGCAGACTCCACAATCGTGTAATGTCCTCACTGGTCAGATCAGATCATGAAGCTGTAACCCTTGAAATAAATATAAAGGCTGAACCCCTAGCAAACCCTAGAACCTTTAAGAACTTTTCCAGTGCTAACTACATTAATTTAAGTGATGGTATAGCTTAATTCCAAGCCTCCCAACTCAGAAAACATGGTGGCCTAAGCAGAAATGTCTACGGTAACCCTGTGCAAGCATGTAAATAACTCCATAGAAACAGCATAATCAAACCAAAAGAACCTTAGGACAATCTCCAAAAGCAAGTCCCCTTGGTGGACCCCCAGTATAAATGGGTTGTACAATAAAAAAACAGAAAATCCTATACAACAACCGTAAGGACTATGCCTAAAAGACAAAAAACTATCTCATCAGTCAGAGCAAGCAACTTAGGGCCAATAAAGTTGACCAAAGCCAACTTTAAGGTAAAAATAGACTTCCGGGCTAAGAATAACCATAAGACAGAACACACAACAAATATGCAACCTTAAAGGGGAATGCTCAAAAGTGTGCAGTACTAATAGTAAGTGGAACTTCCTTTACCGAACCAGGAGGATATAGCAAATTTGCTGGCCAATAAATTTAGCTCCAGTTTCACCCCACCATTACCCCAAGTCCACCCACAGGAAATACCCTCTACAGTTTCTCCCCCAACTATCATGGAATACCAGGTTCTCACTGCACTCTTCAGAGCTAAAAATGCTACATCAGTGGGTCCTGATAATATCCCAGGATCCCTCCTAAATAGCTTGAAACATGACTTATCAGGCCCACTAAAATCTCTATTCAACCACAGCTTTCAGACAGGATTCAGGGTTCATCCTAGGGAACTGAGGACTGCATTGGTCATCTTTCTTCACAAATGCAGAACATTGACAGACCCAGGGAAATACAGGCCCATAAGTTTGACTAGTCTTGTATGCAAGGCCATGGAAAGAATTATTGTGGACCTGATAAACAGAGACATAGGAAATCTTCAAACACTGGACCCATCTCAGATGTTTTTTTTTTTTTTCAAGGGAAGATCATGCCTGCAAAATTGGTCAACTTTCTCGAGAAGGTCAGTGGAGCAATGGATGATGGCAAAACAGTATATACTACCTACCTTGACCTGGTAAAGGTGTCTGACACAATACCCCATTTGGGTATTAGAGAGAAACTCACAAATTTAGACATAACTCCCTATGTCACCCAATGGATAGCCAAATGACTCACAGATAGGACACATGAAGCTAGGATGAGGGAATCCACCTCCCAAGTGGGCTGTTACTAGTGGTGTCCCACAGGGCTTAGTACTAGAAACTCTCCTGTTTTAAATATACTTCCCTGAAAGTCAAGGCAAAGGTAGAGGGGTTTTGCTCAACCAGATTTGCTGATGACTGCAAGTTGGGCATAATGATTGAATTCCCCAGTGATATAGATATCCTCCAGGAGGGTCTGAGACAGACAAATAACTGGTGCCGGAACCATGGCCTGAAACACCAAGAAAAAAATGCATAACTATAACCTTTTGGAAGACAACCACTCCTGCAAATTACACCATTGATAACTCTCCCAGTGGTAAGGGATTCAGGAACTTAGGTTGACAGTAACATGAACATTGATAACTACGTGTCCATGGCAGTGATAAAATCCTTCTATGGTGCAGCTTATAAGTAAGGGCATGGCATCCAGATCTAAGGAGATCATAGTCTGTCTACTCAGCCCTCATTAGACCAGTAATTGAATACAACTGAGTACAATGCACCCTTCAGCATATACCTGACCATGCATTTGCAACAGCTGGAGTGTCCACAGAGGTTCTTCACTAAAAGAATACTGGTTGTAAATAATATGTCCTATGTGGACTCCCTCAAAGCCCTCTCTCTGTCCTTGGTCTCCTACAGACTAATGAGGAGTAATATATGCCTAACCTATAAGGCAATCTCTGATACAGCCCTGGTAGATCTGCTACACATTCACAAAACAAACAGTACTAGAATTACCTGATCTAAGGATCTAAACCTTGTCTGTGGCATATAGAAAACATGTTGGAGGGACAGGGATGTACCTCAGAGATTACCCCCTTCTTTGCAACAGACTCCCCATTCATGTGAAACAGAGCCCTTCCCTAAACCTATTCAAATATAATTTGAACAAATGGGTGGGAAATCGCAATCTCCCGACTTGTTGCCTGTGGCCCGTATAGACAGAGGCAGTTTATAGATGCCCTAAGGCACAGTCATATACCAAAGCTGTTCTAGCCTGTGAGCATTGATAATTGGGAAAATTAAAGCATGAATGGCTAGGCTTAAAAAGGCTCTAGGGCTGTTAGCCTAGTAACCTTGTATGATCCTATGATTACCATTTCTTACTGCCCAGCTGCCATTCCCTGGTTTTTTTTGTTTGTTTTTATCAGTGTTTTACCTGTCTTACTATTTTAGTCTAATACCATACTTTGTAGTTTTTCCACCAGCCTTTCTTTTCCCTAACACATTTTCTTTTTTTCTCCAAAACAGACATTATTAACTGTGTTTCCTTTTCAAGTTTAGAATCATACACATTATGTTAGTCATTCTATTATTATCGTACATTACTTATCAAGCATTAAGTTCCTTCACTATCTACTTACTCTTTCTGCAAAACAACTAAACATCTTACCAGTATCATTTAAATTATTCAAAATATTTCTGCTTAATAAATTCAAAATAGCTTACTATAAAACTGCTAACAGTGGCTAGTATCCAGAGGCATTGTTCAACTCCATAGGATGATTTTAGCACAGTATGACTGCAGAGGCAACATGTTATTATGAACTACAAAGTCAAGTAGTGCACAGTGCAAACGCAAATGAGCTATGTTACAGTAATTCAATTCTGAGGCAGGAACAGTGCAAATGCAAATGACCTATGTTACAGTAATTCAATTATGAGGCCGCAGTTGTATGACAAACAGAATATAAACCCTTGCAAGTACGGCAAGTGCACGGCCCAAAACACCTCAATGCAGTATGAAAATCAAAAGGCCAGCACACAGTGGTGTAAAAATCATTCTCAAACTTTAATAAAACATGTCATCCGAGGCAACAACAGTAGTTCTATAAGCCAAATGTGTGCAGTGAAGCTGTGTTATATTGTAAGAGGAGAACCACACTAATGAGACAAATGCCTCTGTGCTTCTATGGAAGTAGTACACAGAGATACACACATATGTACATATATATAAAATATTAATATGCACTAAACATGGCCAAAGATAGAAGACAAGTTAAAAGAGTCTGCTGTTGAGTGCAAACAAGTTACCTTTATAAAGCTGCTTCTGGTTTCATGAATGCACTGATATATATTGTGATGCCTGTGCACTGGCCCAGTAATCAAGGAGTCTCAGTCCTCACCACTAACAACCAGTGAAGGACGTGCACATTGGGAGGATGACAGCTACACACACAGTAAAGTACAATTTCCCTTAAGAACACACAGAGATAACAGTCTGGGGCTGGTTACTCCTTCACTCTCCAGATCCCCAATAAGACTCCCCAATGTCACAGCTATAGGGTTAAGACTGTAGCCGAGTAGTGAAGCCAAAACCTCCAGCACCCTCTCTGTCCAACCAGTGCTTTGTATCCCTTATCAAGTAGCTGACACACACACACACACACACACACACACACACACACACACACACACACACACACACACACACACACACACTTTTGAGATTTGATTTATTTGAAAACACACAGACACTCCTAGGGAAGGCTGGCACAGGTTTACTAGCTATTCCCCCTTCTGCCCAGACTATAAGGTAGTATCAGCTGCCACCAACCACCCTTATCAGCTACTAAAAGGCCCTTAACAAAGGGTGCCCAATATTACTGTGTAATGTTATTATTATCCAAATGGTAAGTGTGACTAAGACTTGAAGGCTATTGAAATGTCCTATACAGTAGCATCAAATACATATGCAGGTACCCTAAGAGCTTAAATATGTCTGACAAAAACAAAACCAGCCACAATTAAAAGGTTTAAATATATTTCATAATAAATAATAAAAGCACAAGACAATACTCATTAACTCAACACAGTGACAACAGAGTTCAGAAACACAGGAAATACTTTAAAACAACATTGCAAGACAGTCTCACATAAATACAGAAAACATCTAGACTAATCTTATTGTATTTCTATTTATCCCTAAGAGAAATTTCTGTACCTAAATAACTTACTTACAGAGCCAGGCAAATACAGATGAGAAGTGCTGAGGATTGGAATGTTTTCAGGTCCAATGACAAGATACAAAATGCACAGACTTTCTCTCTGAGATAGTTCTTAAATTAATCACAAACATTTCTGCTGGGTCATCTCAGATTACATCATTCTTGTCAATTCTGCTTTTAGTTTCCAGGCCAACAGGAGCTTAAAATATAATACCTCAGTGTCAAGAATACTTATCTCTTAGAAACTTGCCTGGAACTGCAAATCGTAAAACTTTTAAACACCTTTACATTTGAAACCTGCAATTACCTCTGTTTCCAGACGATAGGAAAGCCTACAACTCTAGACATTGTGTCTGCTTTGAGCTGCAACAGAGATAATAGGGTGATAAACAACTTCCAATTATTTTCTCAGAGTTTGAAAGTTAACTCTGTATATTCCAGCCTTTACCATCAACACATACATTTGTATTGGCATGTAGTTTATACACATTTCTGCTCTTTCCCAGCAGGGTGCACTGTGGTTACATTTTTGAAGCTCAGTACATAACATACAATTTACTTACATTTGTAGACAAGCCTATGGATCATATTAACATTTACAATGACAAAGAATTATTTACAAAATTCTAGCTGGTTAGGCTAGCAGCCTTCACAACCCCCCCCCCTTGAAAACTCAAGCTAGTTTTTCAAGTGGCCCTTGAGAAATGTTGCTTGAGAAGATTGAGCCTATCTGTGAATACCTTACCCCTTTCCCTGTCTTGAGAGCCCATTTGCATTGACATTGCTAACACCACTGCGGTGCTGCACTGTCATAACATATGCTTGCAACCCTGGGCTCCACCTTACCAACTTGGCATTTTTTGGCTGCCTCGATGTAACCATTTTAAGGGATTGTAATTTGTCACTACAGTGAATTTTCTTCCATACAGATAAGGCTGAAGTTTCTGCAGTGCCCACACTATGGCTAGACATTCAATTTCTACAGCTGCATAATATTCCTCCCTGGGTTGGAGCTTACGACTGTGACAAACCACTGGGTGCTCTTGTCCCACTGAATAAATCTGGCTAAGTACAGCCCCCACCCCATGGCTTGAAGCAGCCACCTACACAACAAATTCTTTGCTGTAATCTGGACTGGCTAACACAGGGGGTCCTCCCAAAGCTTCATTAAGCTTCTGGAATGCCTGCTCACATGCTGTGGTCCACACTACCTTATCTGACCTGTTTTTCCTTGTCAGGTCTGTGAGGGGAGCAGCTATGGTACTATAACTGGAGAAGAACTTTCTGTAGTACCCTGTTGTCCCAAAAAATACCTCACCTGCCTTTTGGTAACAGATGCAGGCCATGCCTGAATGGCTTCTACTTTAGCAGGTTCTGGCCTGATCTTACTACTCCCATTCTATGTCCCAGTTAGGAGACCCCTGACATACCCACCTGACATTTCCTGGGCTTAATGGTCATCCCTGCCCTCTCTAGTCTGCCCAACACCTCCCGGACATGCTGAAGGTGCTCTTGCCAGGAATGGATGTAGATAGCAATATCATCTAGGTAAGCAAGGGAAAAACCTTCTGCTCCTGCTAAGATATGATCTACCAGCCTCTGGAAAGTTGCAGAGGTATTTTTCATCCCAAAGGGTATCTTTGTGAACTCATACAAGCCAAAAGGAGTCACAAAGACTGACCTATATCTAGCACTTGGAGTCAAGGCCACCTGCCAGTAACCCCTGGTAATATCAGCGGTGATAAGATACTTAGCCCCACCCAGCTGCTCAAGGGCTTCATCTGTCCTAAGCATGGGGTAAGCATATGACTCTGTGTGACTATTTAATTTCCTGTAGTCAACACTGAACATGGTGCTTCCATCCTTCTTTGGTACCAGCACCAATGGGGAGGCCCAGGGACTGCTGGACTCCTGTATTCCCCCTAGGTCCAACATTTCCTGTATCTCCTCCCTCAGAGTATGTTAGACTCTCTCAGGCACCCTATAATGAGCCTGCCTAATAGGCCTTTGAGGTCCTTTATCTAAATGGTGCTGCACAAGGTGGGTGCACCCTGGTTTCCCAGTGAACATGTCCTCAGACTCCTGTAACACTGCTCGGATTTCTTTAACCTGGGTAGAAGATAGCTGCTGGGACACTGCTATCCCTTCCACTGAAGTGTTAGTCTGAGCCTCACTGAGGAGATCAGTCACCAGATCTCCCTCAGACTCCTCTTGCAATCCACTGCAAATAGTCAGCACAAGGGCCTCCCTATCATGGTAAGGTTTCATCATGTTAACATGGTACAATTTGTGCTCCTGCCTCCTGCCTAGCAGTTCCACCATGTAGTTAATATCACTGACCTTCCTTACCACCTTGTAGGGTCCCCCTCAGACTACCTGTAGCTTGTTGTGTCTGACAGGAATGAGAAACATTACCTGCTGTCCTACAACATATTCTCTAGTTTGAGCATTCCTGTCATACCAGACCTTTTTCTGCTGTTGGGCTTCTGCCAAGTTTTCCTGCACCAAGCCCACGTGTTCCCTGAGCCTTGTCCTGAGGTTTAGGGAATATGCCACAACAGACTCCTTGTGGTATTTACACTCACCCTCCCACTCATCTCGAATTACATCTAGAGGGCCCCCCACCCTATGCCCATACATCAACTCAAAGGGTGAAAAAAACTGTGGATTCCTAGGGCACCTCTCTGTAAGCAAACAACATATGGGGCAAATATTTGTCCCACTCCCTCTTAAACTGGTCTGCAAATGCCCATAGTATTGTCTTGAGTGTAGAGTTTAACTTCTCAACAAGACCATTAGTCTAGGGATGGTAGGGGGTGGTCTTTAGGTGCTTCACCCCACAGTACGTCGACAGACAAGCCAGCATTTCTGACATGAAATTGGCACCTCTGTCAGTCAGTATTTCTTTTGGAAAACCTACCCTGCTGAAAATCTCTAACAATGCATTTGCAACCTTTTCTGCCTCAATGGAGGACAGAGCCACTGCCTCAGGGTATTGTGTAGCATAATCCACTACCACTAGGATATATGTTTTCCCTGTGGAAGCTTGGGGTACTCAGAAGACCCACAATATCCATAGCTACCCTCTGAAATGGCTTCTCAGTCACAGGCAAAGACATCAAAGGTGCTCTCACCTTGTCTCCTGCCTTGCCTACCATTTGGCACTGCTCACAGGTCCTGCAGTACCCTGTTACATCTCTGGAAATTCCAGGCTGATAGAAGTTCTTTATAATACGCCTCTTTGTACATTTTATGCCCATATGACCTGCAAAGGGAATATCATGGGCTATGGCTAGAAGCACCAGATGGTAGGCTCTAGTCACTACCAACTGCTGTACTCTCTCACCTTCTAGACCTCCCTCAGGGGTCCACTCTCTATACAGTAACCCTTTGTCCCAGTATACAGATCCCCCCTTCCCTGGAGAATTAGGTACCTCCCTAGCTGCCTGCCTCAGGCCTTGCAATGTATGGTCTGAGACCTGAGCCCATCTCAACTCTCTCCTTGCAATCCTTCCCAGCTCCCCTTCCACAGGAAGTCTGGCATCCTCTGACAGTGGTGCCTCACTGTCAGACTGAGTACTACTACTCACCTCTATCTTTGCAGCCACTTTGTCTAAGGAACCATCAGTATCCCCAATCAGCTGTGGCTCACCTTCAGTCTCACTGCTACAGGGTAGCTCCCTCCCTGAAGTAACCACCTCACTAGTCCTGGCTGTTTCTCCCCCAGGCTACCAGACTTACTTGCTTGTCTCCAAGCCTGACTGTGTGTAACTGCACAACTACAGGGTACTGCACTATCAAAATCATTCCCTATCAGGACATCTGCAGGTATATCCTCAAACACACCTACTTGCTGGCTTCCTTTTCCACCCTCCCAGTCCAGGTGAACCCTAGCCAAAGGTATTTGGAATGGGATCCCTGCTAAAGCCCTGACTGGAGTAGACTGGCCTGGCAAGGAGTGCTCCTCTGTAACCATTGCAGGCTTTACAATGGTTATATCAGAGGCTATGTCTCTCTTGACAATGGCCTCTTTGCCATTCACTACAATAGGATATAACCTCTGGTGGTAGTTTGGTACTCTTATTGTCCCAAGACAACCTACTATTGGCATTCTGTCTTTCCCACTTACTGGCTCCCTCACCTTTTGTTACCCACCTTGCATATGTGGACACCTGTATGCCATATGGCCCCACTGGTTGCATTCAAAACATTTAACCCTAGCTCCTGGACATCTACCTAGACTAATGGCTTCCCCTGCTACTGGCAGATTCTGGTGGGGCAGTCTGGGTTGCCCACCATGGGTTCTTTTCGACCCATGAGCAGTACTGGGGCCCCTTTTCTGTGCAGGGCTGCCCTGCTTGCCAGGTATAGGTCTCATTTCTTCCCCAACTCATCTGAAGTAGCACATTGTCTATCAGCTAACCAGATACTCATGTCTGCAGGCTAAGTGCTAAGGACTTGTTCTCTCACCAAAAGGTCTGCCAGCCCTTCAAAAGTGGTGACCTGACATCCACTCACCCACCTCTGGAAATAAGTGCTCAGTTCAGCTACATATTCACACACACTTTCATCTGCCTTGCGTCTATGCTCACAAAACTTTTTCCTGGACATTTCAGGTGTTAGCTTAAACAATTCTAAGAAGTGATTTTTAACAGCAGTATAATCAAAACATGCAACGTCAGACATTTTTGACAAAACAGTTACAGCTTTACCATGGAGTAAGGGGGTCAGGAACCATACCCAGAGCCTTTGGTCAACACTATACTGTTTGCATACCCTCTCAAACATATGAATGAAACTATCAAAATTATCCCCCTCTTTAAACTGCAGAAGAAATTTACTGACCTTTTGTGCTTCTAGGGTCCAGTTACTCCCTTCCCCATTACCTCCATGAGTCTGGCGAAGAGTCAGCATTTCCCTCTCATGCTTCTCCTGCCGCTCCTTTTTCTTGGCTTCCAGGTGTAGCAGTTTATCATTTTCCTCAGCCTGTAGACTCCTCAGTCTCTCAGCTGCTTCTATATCCAAATATCTGGTGTCCAAGTGTCTTTAGCTCCAGATGGATTTTTAAGTCTTCTGCAGAAAGGTTGAGCTGTCCATTCTCCGAGGGTATTATATCTCCACTGCCAGTCTGATTGTCCTCCTGGTTACTGTTTTCTGATGCAGCTGTACCCAAGGCTGCAATCAGGTCTGCCTTACTCAGGTTTCCATGCACCAGTCTCCTAGCCTGCCACATCTCAGCCAGCTGGCTCCTTTCAGGTTTCCATTCTCCTCTGCTGATATGCGGCCTGCTCACCCTGACTAACTATGCTAACAAAAGCAATAAAACAATTGTGATCTGAACTCTGAGTATTCACTACGTGACTGATTTAGAGTACAAAACACCTTCAAAGCTGACTGTACCCAAGCTACAGGAATTCACTTTACCCACATCACTACAAGCCAATTAGCACTTGCCACCAATTAATATGTGATGTGGATATCCCACCATTGCCAAACAATTAATATGTGACACCCGTGCCCTCGTCCAGCAATCAAGGAGCCTCAATCCTCACCACTAACTCCAGTGAGGGGTGTCTCATATAGGAGGAAAGGATAACAAATGCAAACAGTAAAGTGCAATTTCCCTTAAGAGCACATAGAGATCACAGTCAGTCTGGGGCTGGTCACTCCCTCACTCTCCAGGTCCCCAATAAGACTCCCCACTGACACAGCTATAGGGTCCAGATCTCAGCCTGGTGGGCAAGCTAAAACCTCCAGCAGCCTCTCTGTCCAACCAGTGCTTCGTGTCCCTGCCCAGGTAGCTGACACACACACACACACACACACACACACACACACACACACACACACACACACACACACACACACACACACACACACAATTTGAGAAGAGTTTATACAACCACACAGACACTCCTGGGAAAGGCTGGCACAGGTTCTCCAGCTGTACCCCTTTTTCCCAGACTATACGGTAGTACCAGCTGCCACCACTCACTAATATTTATCAGCTACTCAAAGGCCCTTCAAAGGGTGTCCAGTTATTACTGTGTAATATTATTTTAGAATTGGTAGTATAGCCCAGGGCTAAAGCTATTGGAATGGCTTTGTACAATTTTACCAAAGGCATGCAAGTACTTTAAAGAGCTTAAATTATCTCTACAAAAACAGCCACAGTTGAAAGGGTTTAAAAATATTTAATAAAACACAAGACAATACTTTTTACTACACAGTGCTAGTCAAGAGTTCAGAGATCACAGAGAAATACTTAAAATAATTCAATAGTACAGTTCTGACATCACAGAAAAACATTTGGTCTAATCTTTCTAGTTTCTAGCTATTTCTAAGAATAAGCACACATCTAAGATAAACTTACATACAGAGCAAGACAGTGCTGGTGAGTTGGATGGTCAAGTCAAAAATGCTTAATCCTCTCTGATTCTCTCTGTTTTTAAAATCCCATTCCTGGTTCACATTACATCATTCTTCACCCTTCCCTGGGTTCCCAGGCTAACAGAAACTACATTTACATTCTTCACTTCTGGGCAGAAACCAGAGCAATAAAGGACATTTATGCATGCAAATTCTGGCCATTAACTCTGGCCTTAAAACAATAGGCAGGATGCCTCACTCTAAACTTACTGGCTCTGAGTTTTAACATCAAAGGGTCACAACATGCTTTATTTGGTCACTAGAGTGCACTGTTGTTACATTATTTTCCAGTTCCACGTGTAACACTATTTTTACCATTTAAGACAACAGCCTGTGGTTTACATTAATATTTACAGATGAAAGAATTATCTCCAAAATTCTATCTGGCTAGTCTGGCAGCCTTCACCCATCTTCACACACTTATACTAAGCTTTTCTCATATAATTAGCAGAATATCCATTGGGAGCTCATCCTGCTATTGCCTCAGACCCTGAGATTAGCTCTGTCTGATGCTAATGAGCTTCTTTCTGTAGTCCGGAGTTTGATTCCTTCACTTTCTACTTGTTTACTGTTTAAATCTCTCAATCATACAATTCCTGAAATTCAGAAAAGGTTTACGTGAGTGTTAAACCCTAACATGAGCATCCATATCCTTAGAGTAAACTTTTCTGATTTAGAGACAAGTCACTGCAGCGATTTTATATGGTCGGTAGAATCACTGCATTATGCCACTCCAGTCGCCTCACTACATGCGAATGAGGCATTCCAAGGAAATGTCTAATGTTAATTATCCATGTGCTCCCCCACAAGTGCCTGTGGTAAATAACTTACAGAAACAATTGATTTTCAGCAATATAGCATGGCTAGGCACAGTAATTAACATGGCGAAAATGCCGCAGTCTCCCATTATACTCAATGAAAGACACCGAGTTTTAGGTAAATTTATGGCAGATCACAGAGAATTAGTATGTCCGTGTGTGTGTGTGTGTGTGTGTGTGTGTGTGTGTGTGTGTGTGTGTGTGTGTGTGTGTGTGTGTGAGGTGAGTGTCTGTTTATGTGCGTGGCAGTGTGCGAGCATATCTGCAGCATATGAATAGTGTTGGATGACTGTGTATGTGCTTGCATGAGTAAGCATATCTGCCTGGGTGGTCACTGTTGGGGGGTTAAGCAGGCACTAAAGAGTGTGTGTATGCGTGTGTTTGTGTATGTATTGGTTAATATGCAATGTGCCTGTGAGTGTGTTTGACAGAGAGGGGCTGTAGCATATCAAGAGAATTTCTGTATATGTGTGTGTGTGTGTATGTGTGAGAGAGTTTAGCACTGGCATAATTACACAAGATTTAGAGACATGCAAATTAGCTGATAGTACAATCTTCCTCATTGTGGTTTATTCGTGTTTCTGAATCACATTTTACATGATAATTTTAACTGACCTGTCTACAGTAGACAGTTTGCATGAGCAGTAGGGATTCTTTATGAATTCCAGGGAATGTTCCTGGATTGTCCTGAAAAGAAGTACTTGTGTATAGGAGGCTTATTTGAGCAACAAGCAATAATAATCACATTCTCTTAACTTATGATATATGCTACTTAGTATATCTTTTGTTTATTATGAGAAGAAAGTGTCACATAAGTTAGTGGAGGAAGTTCCATCAGTTGTTGTTCTCCGGTGGTCTTTTAGCAGGGTATCTATAAAACATTTGACAAGTCAGGATTGGACTCTTCCCTTCTGGCACTGGGTACATTATATTTCCCATTAGTGTACATGTGGCATACTATTATAGGTTTTGCTGATGTCCGGCCATATTACATACACAGGGTTACTGTCTACCTTACTTACTGGTGACCCAGTCATATAATTTGATTAAGAAGAACTGGTGGGCAATGTCACACAGTCATCCATCTGTGAAGTTCTTAGCACGTAAGAACTGAATAGGTCTTCCCTGTAATAAAGCAAATAGAATCATCCCTACAACAGAAGTTTAATGACTTGTATTTGCTTGCATCATTCCTGTGTTATTTCTCACACAAGGAAAGCACCAGTGATGTACTGCAGTTCCACGGCAACATTCAATTTGTAAGAGGACTGTGCAGCTTTACTATAGCTCCATGAAGTACCACTGTTGGTTAACTTTGCATTTTGTCATATTTCCTACTATCCCTCAAGTTCTTTTTCTGCCTCTTCTCTGGACAGTGTCCCATCAGGCAACACGTCATTTTCCACAGCCATGTCATTTCTCTTGCTAGCACCCTGTACTTCCAATTTTTCTGTAAATGCAGAGATAAACAAACAGTTCAGTATTTCTGTCTGAAAATTCTCACCTCCTCTCTTTCCAGTAGTACAGTGTCTGAACAAGTCCTCTTTTCATTTCCAAGTGAATTGAGTGTATTCGTTTCACTAATAACTGATGTATATAGTCGTATCCTTCTCTGAGGTTGCTTTGAGACACTTAACAACCAGTATTGCTTTTTCTGTGACCCCCTTCTGGCCTTCTTCTGCTACTCTTTCTGCTTTTCAGTCCCCCCGACATTAAATTGTGAAACCTCTTTTCAAGTATAATCACTTAACTCCTTTTTAATTATGTCATCTGTTTCCTTCCAATAATTCTGGTTTGCATTTTCTCTTTCAGTAATACTTATTTTAGACATTTAGAAAGATGCTATTGTGCCATTTAGTACACAAGTAGGTGATAAAGGCATGTGACTGTCCCTGTCCGCTTATCTTGCCTTTTTGGGTCACTTTATTGCATAGAAATCACTTACATTCTTAGGTTCATATATAGTTAACCAGGAATGTGATCCAGAGGACCACTGCGGAACCTAGGCCAATTTCGAATTGCCCTTGTGTTTTTTCTCATTAAGAGACTTGTTTAGGGTCACACAGTAGTCATATTGAGGCTGATGGAATCAAACCCTAGGCTGTAGGAAGCAGCTTATTCACAACTCATTGCCTTAATCCTCTGTGCTTTCTGCTTTGTTACTCAACACCATAGTTCCATTCATAGATTCTTAAATTCAGTGGTTGTTTCAGTTTCCATCACATGCCACTATTTTATGAAGAAAATCTTCCTTAAGTTTTCCACTAATGTCTTGCATTCCCCTCTCGAACCCTTTCCTTTTGTCTTATTGTGTGGGGAATATTAATAATGGATAACAGAGAAGTCTTGCTCCTTTATTTAATTCATTCTGTTGTCCCCTCAAAGAAACCACTAACTTGGAATATATCTGGGGATGTCAAACTGAAAATGACTGACTAGAAAAAAAATTATGGATAATAATAATTGTTTCTAGGATGAATCATGGTGCACACAGAAAAGTACAGTTGTCAAGGCCAACAGGCTGTTTAGCTGCATTATTAGACACGTAGACTCAAGAGATAAGAAGATAGTTCACTCGCTGTAAATCACTGATAAGATCACAGATAGAATAGCACATCTACCGCTGATAACTGTACATGGAAGGGAAGTAAAACTGTTAAGAGAGAATGCAGAGTGAGGCTACCAGGTTTATGAAGAAGACTGAAAGGAGGATCTTAGGCTGAAAGTATAACTCCTGGAGGAAAGAACAGGAAGGAGGAGGGGTAATTTTATAGGTTCATAGGATGATACTAGGCAATTGGATCAGAGGCCCTTATAAGCCTAGCCAAGAACTTCACCCATGTTCCCTCAAAGTCAGCACTTGTTTCCCCTGTCCAGCAGAAACATGGGTGGGATCCCAGGGGTGTATTTTCTGTTTCCCATCCAGTTGTCCAGGTTCCTCTTAAAGAGGGCTAGAAAAGTACTCTGCTTGACATGGAGAGGGAGTTCTATTTATACATAAGACTCTTCAAGGATCTTGTTGGTAAAGAACAGTGCCTGTTGTATGAGGAGACACAGTTTCCAGAGGGAGAAGAAATAAAATCTCCTTACACATGAGAAAATAATATTTCATTGAAAGGGTGATGAGTAGTGGAATTGTCACCCAAAATGAGTGGTGCAGCACAAACCCAAAGAAGACATTCATAGGCTCAGTGGATTAAGGATGGGAGGTGAAGAATAGGGCCACCTGTAGGATGCAAGCTCCAGCAGCTGCACAAATGAACTAGCCCGGTTTATGACAGTGTTTTTATGTGTGAGTGTGAGTGTGTGTGTGTGTGTGTGTGTGTGTGTGTGTGTGTGTGTGTGTGTGTGTGTGTGTGTGTGTGTAGTGTGTGTGTGTGTATGTGTGTGTGTGTGTGTGTGTGTGTGTGTGTGTGTGTGTGTGTGTGTGTGTGTGTGTGTGTGTGTCTGTGTGTAGAAGAATGGTATATATGTCTGCACTATAAAAATATCTGTGTGTGTGTGTGTGTGTGTGTGTGTGTGTGTGTGTGTGTGTGTGTGTGTGTGTGTGTGTGTGTGTGTGTGTGTTTGTGTGTGTTTTGTGTGTGTGTGTATGCGTGTTTATATCTGTGTGTGTGTGTGTGTGTGTGTGTGTGTGTGTGTGTGTGTGTAGTGTAGTGTGTGTTTGTGTGTTTTGTGTGTGTATGTGTGTGTGTGTGTGTTTGTGTATCTGTGTGTGTATGTGCGTGTGTATATCTGTGTGTGTATCTGTGTGTGTGTGTGTGTGTGTGTGTGTGTGTGTGTGTGTGTGTGTGTGTGTGTGTGTGTGTGTGTGTGTGTGTGTGTGTGTGTGTGTGTGTGTGTGTGTGTGTGTGTGTGTGTGTGTATCTGTGTGTGTGTGTGTGTGTGTGTGTGTGTGTGTGTGTGTGTGTGTGTGTGTGTGTGTGTGTGTGTAGTGTAGTTGTTTATCACTCTGATATCCTGCTTCAGTTCTTCATTTAGTGAACATACATTTGGAATCTTTAATCTGTCCTCATATGACTTGTGATTTACTGCCTGTACATTCTTTGTTTCCTTCATCATATGTATCCTATGCATTTGCTTGGATAACAGATCCCAGCTGAGGCCTTGCTTGTATCTTGTCTAATAGAGGTACGACCTGCCTTTGAATCACCTACGTATCTATGATTTCACCGTTTGCTGTATCTGCTGCACTGCTTTTTATCCCTTGTGAAAAAAAATACAAGAAAAAACACAAGGTGAGTTTCATCCAAAATACTGCTCAGGATATCCTCCATCTGCCCCCCCTGCCACCATCATACACACACACACACTGCAACAGCAGACATTAGTGGTGCACTGTGCAGTAAAATGTGCAGGAGAACAAAACAGAAAAAAATGTAAAAGATGTGTCATTGGTTAACAGCCAAATACCTTTGGTAATGTGCTACACAGGCATTAAAAGAAAATTTAACATAGGACATATTAATGATAAATATACCTGGCCACTTAAGCACTAAGTTAACTCAAGTTTTTTTCCTTCCCTATCTCTCTCTCTCTCTCTCTCTCTGTCTCTTGGAAGGGGTTAGAGACTAATTGTAGAAGAGGTTACTTTAGATTTTCTGCGAATTGTTGAACTGCACTTGACTTTGCTGAAAGCTTGCACAATGAATAAACATCATTACTGAAAACAAAACCACTGAGGAAAGCAGATGCTGAATGACAATGGAACCTGGAATTCTCATTATAGTTAATGTAAAGAAAAAATAGTTAAACTGTTATGAAGCGAGAGCTCCCTGCATACATCTTACTACAAATAAAATGCATCCACAATCTCTTCACACTGTAACAATGGTATACTATAATTAGTGTGTTATCAACCCAGTTACATGTAAACACACACTCATTAGAATACTATACTGATGTAGTACAACGTTGCCCAGCAAGGAGGCTCACTGGTAAGAGCTCTGCCAAACAGGTCCAGGGTTCAGTCCTTACCTCCATTCACTGTGTTGAGTTTTACATAGCTTCCCCATGTCTGTGTGATAACTCAAACACAGAGTTTTAAGAAAAATCTCCACACTAATATCAACTCTAAAGTCTTCCCCTTCTCCTCCTGTCATGGGTAATGAATTGAGCCCACCAACACACACAATTCTTCTGCTCAAACACCAGAAATTATTCTCTCATCTGCAATTCTAGAATGTTTTCACTTTTCACAATTGTTAATGTGAATTCTAAACCTCTTGTCTTCTTTTCTGCAACTATTGATCATGCAGATTAATAAGACTGCCCCCTCTCATCCAGATTTTCACTAATCATTTCGATCACTAAACATTTTAGTAAGTCTGGATCTCTCGTGGATCCCAAGAAAAAGTTCACTGTGCCCTGTGAATTCTGATCCAACACTTTAATAGTTAAAATATTCAACAGCTAAAAACAGCCAAAGAAATACTGTAGGTTAAGCGCTTTCATCTAACTTGTAGACTTCTTCAGAACAACTATTAATAAAATCCCTCTTGCTTATATACTAGTTCCAATCAAACATTTTTCAAGTAATTAAACAATTAAATGATGTTATACTATTTAAAGTGCCAGTGTTCTCTGTATCAACTGATGCCATACTAAAATAGTAACTAATTTCATATACAACTCATTCCACACCATAATTAAAAAATCATATTAAAATAAATAATATTTAATGATACATTAAAAATACATTAAAAATTAATTTGATGTTTCATGTGTCCAAATATACCATGAAATATTCTATTACCTATTATTTTCCAATATGGGCTTTATAGAAATTGAATCATTCAACCCAGGATGAACAGAAGCATTTAATTTAATCTGCCATCTGGTCTCTTTTTCTCCTAATAAGTGTTTAACACTCCCCCCTCTAGGATTCACTTTTATACATTCAAGTATACCAAAGTTAAAAATACTACATTTACTATTCCTCTCAAGATGCCTCCATAATGCATTATTAGTGTCCTGCTTCTTGATTTTGTAACAGTGCTCAAATATTCTGTTTCGAAAACATCTGTCCATCTTTCCCACATAAAAACATGGACAGTTGCTACACTTCACCATGTAAACCACATGCCGGGTCCTACAATTCCCTTTCCGGAACCATACAGTAGTATTATTAATATCTTCCAAGGTTACAGACGGACTTTTAATGTTTAAATGACATTGATTACAGTTCCCACATTTTGTGGTACCTGTCCCTTTCATTACATTTTGATCCACAGTTTTCCTTTCCAATTCAGTTTTAAGATTAATTTATGTTTTAGAAACAAATTGTGTTTTGTTTCCCACTAATTTGAACACATCATTATCTGTTTTAAGTATATTCCAATTTCTAGTTATAATTTTAGTTATGTCCTGCATCTCAGGGGCATATTGCAAAATGCCTGCTTTCATATATCCATCTAAATCATTTACTTTTTTGATTTTACTGTCTCTCACTGTGTCCACATTACTATTTCCTAATATAGGTTTATGCTTTCTTCCCCATTGGTGCATTACATATTTTTTAATGTCCTGTATCAGGACGACAGGATACCCTCTAGATTTAAACATATTTCCTATATAATCTAATTCATTTGCTAAATCTGTATAGTCAGAGGTCATCCTGGCAGCTCGTACACATTGCCCTTTAAGAATACTTCTTTTTTGACTAATAGGGTGACAACTATTATATTCTAGATAGGTGTTACTAAAAGTACTTTTTCTATAAATTTTTGATTTGAGCCTTCCTTTATATATAATTATATGGGTGTCGAAATATGGTATTGATTTTTTATCAGTGTTATAAGTAAACCTCAGATAGTCACATCTAGTATTCAAATAGTCTATAAAATCCTTGAACTTGTCCATACTTGCATTCCACAACATAAATATATCATCCAAAAACCACAGATAACACGAAATATTATTCTTCCACTCTGTGGAAAGAATGTATTCCGTCTCCCAATCTATCAGAAACATGTTGGCAAAGATAGGGGCACAAGCTGCCCCCATCACAACTCCTTTATTTTGCTGATAATATTCCCCTTCAAATAAAATATAGTTGTGGTTCAACACAATTTCCATAAATTCCAAGATTAAAGAAACGTTTTCCCATGTTACATCTCCATATTTTACTATACTATTGTTGAACCTACACAACCCTTCCTCCTGAGGTATACTGGAAAAAAGATCAACTATATCAATAGTTACAAGATAAGTTTCTGTAGTGATAGTTTCTGTATTGAGTCTCCCTAAAAAATCCCGGGAATCAATTAACAAATGTGCTGATTTTTTGTATATAGGTTTTAAACAACTGTCAATAACCTTCCCAAAAGGGAAGGTTTTAGATTTACTACCTGAGATTATTGGCCGAAAAGGGGGATCGTTGGGGTTTTTGTGTACTTTGGGTATCCCTACTATGGTACCAATGACAGGATGCTCCACTTTCAAAAAATTGTACATATCACTATCGATCCTATCATCCAGTAACATTTCTTCCAAACATAAATCAATTTTATGGTAAGCAATATTAACTTCATTAATGGAAGATATGTCATAATTCCCAGAGTTTAATAATATCTCATGAATTTTGTTGATTTACCCCTGTCATATAGTACCACTCCACCCCCCCCCCCTTATCGGGTTTCATAATCCTTAAATTGTTATTTTCTTGTATCTCTTTCATTAATTTATATTCATTATATTCAAGATTCCTTTTTCTATTGGGGTTCTTCCTCACATATTCATAGATCTCGTCAACAACAACCTTTTCATATACAGCTAATGCTGGATTGAAAAGAGGTACAAAAGTACTTTTCTTCTTAAAGTCACTCCTGTTTACTTGTCTTGTTCCTTTAAAAAATATGGCAAGGTTTAACTTCCTTAAATATTTTTTGAAATCTATTATAAAATCTACCACATTAATGTTCCTATTCGGAATATACTTCATTCCCTTAGATAATAATTTGAAATATCCTTCATGAAGTGGTACCTGTGTATAATTGTATATACTAAAGTCACCCATACATAAATGTGTATCTGTAACCCTAGTAATTATTCCTTCCTTCTCCAATTGTTTCCCTTTTTGTACTTTCCCATTTGTAGGCATTCCATTTCTTTGTTCCCTCATATGGCTGATTCTGTAGTCCTATCCCGATGTTTCTGTCCCCTAAAAAATCTGGGTTGTTACTGTGATGTTCATCTTTACTACGTGGGTCAAACCTTCTGTAATTATTATTCCTATATTTATATTTATAATTGCCATCATTAAATTTATTACTTCCTTTGTCACTAATTTCATTTTGTCCTATAGGCCCCCATCTATAGGCCTCTCCTTTTTCATACTGTAACATGTCTCTATTCATTTTTTTACACTTTCTTTCATATTGTTTGTTCATTTGGTTCTCAACCCATGTGTATTGTGTGTTCAAAAACATTTCATATTCCTCAAATAATAAATCTGTAGTAATAACCTGTTCCAATGGTTCCAATTCAGACATTAAGCCACATATCTTTTTGTCATTACAAGACACTATAAATTTCATAAAGGTAAATCCAAAATTATCAAACATTTTGCCACACTCATTCATGTTGTCCTCATCCATATCAACCCCCATAGGGTGTTTAAAAAATCGCAGTCCCATAGGAACTATACTCAAATCTAAACATTTTTTAAGATACATATTATCTAACTGTACACTTTTTAACATCTTTAATTTCTTTCCAAAGTCCTTGATAAAGTCTTTCAAAGTCATGTTACTTGAATGGTTGTTTTCAACATCTTTCCCCTTCCCTATAGGTTCTCCGTCACATTCAAAGTCGAAATTGGTAACCAAAAAGCTGTTCAAATCATACTTTTTATAATTAGCAATATTTCTATTGATTCCTTGAGGTTGAAACACAGTACCTGTTTCCTTAGACTGTCCGAGCATTGCGTAAGTTCTTTTTGGTGCCACTCGCTTGGGTTTAGCGCCTGAAATGTTATAATCCACCTCCGATCCACATTGGTTGCTAGGAAGCTGTTGAAACGTCCTCTCAACGAGTTTGGATCCATTAGAGGCTGAATCTTTGTATCCAACGCCATCTCCTTGACCGTTGGGGAAAGAATCCGTTGATCTACACTCTCGTAGCTTACTTGATGACGTCATCATCAAGCTGGCCAAACCAAGTTCAAAGAGGGGAGATGTTTCAGTTGATAGGTTAATTCAGCTGGAAACTAAATGTATTATAAACTTTAGGACATTATACCCTAGTGGTTTGAACATTGAGTTAGATCTAAATATTTAGTAATTACAGGAAAAAACTTTGTCTCATGCACATAGACTTAGGTTTAGATATATTTGCATATAGAGGGGAACGTTTTGCAATTTTGCAAATAATAATGTGTTAACATGTAGCTATGTTGGAACTGTTTTTATTGCAGATTATTGTAGTATGTTTGAAAATAATATTGATTTATAAAGTAGGATGGTTGGGTTAAAAATGTTGTACTCAACTACGTTATAACCCTATAATTTTGCAGTTAAGTCATGCGTCAATAACATAATGAATATAACTTTATATTCATATAGTGATACGTGTATACACAAATATGATGTATGGACTGTGAAATTTTAAGCGGTTGCACTCCATTTTATAAAATTTGATTAATATTTATTTATACATCCAGCCATATTAAGTACTTTACTTCATGAAATTTGATCAATATCAAGGATATCTGTGTCTTATAGAATTGATAAATAGCTAAAATGTATTTATTATTATTTGGGATTATAAGCAATGTATTTATATTCTCTTGTAGGTTTGTAATATATTTATGTATGTAATATTCAGAAACAGGTGCTTTAAATGGAATGACATACCTTTTAATAGATGTATTGAATTAATTGTTGGAAACTAATTTAAAAATTATGAAGTAACAATATAAAATTAGCTGTTTGATGTAAAAATGTATTCCTTTTCAAGGCGAAAGCTGAGGTACCGGAATGCATCAGTAAAGAGCAATTTTGAATCTTTTTCCTGGTGTGCTGTTTGTTTTTCTGGAGTTGGATCGTGGTATTTGTGTTTGATTTGTTGTACCTCATTATGTTATTGCATTAGCACACAATGGGTCTATATTAAATAAATGAAATGATGAAAGAGCGAACATTCTTTCGTCGACATGTAAAACCTGAAACCTCAAAACAGCGAAGTTACGGAACAACGTTTTTTTTCCCAGGGAAAAAAAATCGCTGTTCCAAAAAAAAAATTATAAAGACAAAATAAATGCGGGGAGGTTTGCACCCCACACACTCCCTACTTAAATATACCAACTCCGAGATCGCATCACAATGGAGGAAACAGCAAAGTCCCGAGAATGGCCCAGCGATTTTTTTTCTCTGGGGAAAAAATAAATCGCTGTTCCGTAACTTCGCTGTTTTGTGGTTTCAGGTTTTACGTGTCAAGGAAAGAGCATTTGCTCTTTTCGTCATTTCATTTACTTAATATAGACCTTCACAGTGAATGTATTTATCTTCAGCTGATGTTTTATATTGTCCGCAATACTGCAACTTGATATTAATTACTTTTTTATAAACATCTTTATTAACTCAGAATGAAAATAGTGACACAGGTATACATACATTAATATAAAGGAAAACAGACTATAGTATCCACTATACACATAAGTTAACCCTTTAACATTCATTCATAGGTTCATAGATTAGTACTAGGCTAACTGCCCTTGCGAGTTATTTTCAGCCTAGCCAATTATCCCTTGTGAGACTCAAACCCTGCACCTTGTGTTTGTAAGGCAAACACCTTAACCATTAGGCTACCCTGCCACTATGACATTGCATAAATTGTTCAATTCCTTCCTTCACTTAAACCTCACTCCTCCTACTGAACATTATTTTACGTATATTACTCGCATAAAATCCATTTACTTCTAATTTGCTCTTTTTTCCTAAGCATTCAGGGTCCAGTCCTTTTATCTCCTTTACAGTATCTAGTACTTCAATTAATTGTTTTAGATTTTGATTTTAATTTTCTAGTAATTGCTTTTACAGTAGCCAGTAGCATTAAATTTAGTAAAGTCTTACTGTGTCTAGACAAGTCAGACCCTATATTCCAGCTCAAAGGAATAATTTCCTTAGTTGCAACAATTTACTTCCACACCATTTCTCACAAAATCTTTTGTGCGGAGTTTTTTTAGATCTACCAATTCATTACATTCTCAGAACACATGTTCCTAATTACCTCCCTTTTTCCCATTACATCTCCATAATTTGTTACTTTGCTGACCAAAAATTCACCGAAGTCTGCTTAGGGTATAAAAATACCTATTCAAACGCTTCCATGCAAATATCCTAAACCTTCTAGACTCTGCTGCATTCTTGAGAGCAGTACAGATGTATTTCCACTGTTCCTTGGTAAATTGCCTTTTTAATATCTTTTCCCAATCTTTTCTAACCTTCTCTGATTTGTTTTTATAATTATCAGTATTATTTTATATGCCATACTAATTATCTTGTTTATAACAGCTGCTTCTGTTCTAGACTCAGTGAGAAACCACAACTGGTCTTTCATTTAGCACTGTTCCATCCCTTACTATTTGCCTATATTCTGTTATCAGCCGTGGGACAGAAGGCAGACTATAATCTGCAGCTGAAACTTCTGCTAGTTATTTGCTCCCAGTACTTTGGTTGCTTTGCCATTTTCCCCCATTAAATTCCAGCTCCCTCTCACTTATTTTCTATTCCTTTACCTGCAGTTTTTCCTACTGGTAAATTTTCCTTTCTCCATTCCAGCATTGGCTTAATTTTTAGAATACTTTCTGCTCCTTTATAAACATGTTTGGTATGGTTGTTATTATTTTCCTTAAGGACCCGCATCCAAAATGCTGCTCTCTCCTTATTTCTTGAAGTACCCCCAGGTTCACAATCATCCTTTTCCACTTTGATTTATAACCTTTTACTTGTGCTATGTAGATGACCTTTAATTGCATAGCTCTAAAGTATCCATTCAAATAAAGGTTATCTTATACCACTGTTCTATTGGGAATATTAGTTTGTGTCACTTAAACCTTGACCTCTTCCTCTTCCAACTATTTTCCTTTAACTTTTTTATGAATTACCATCCACAACTTCTCCTCTGGTTGATAAAACTATGCCTGATCTGTATTTAAAACTAAAGGGACTAAAATATTTTTACTGATTGTATCTTACTATCAATATCCATAAACAAAAGCTTCCAGTTTCTCATTTTTTTGATTAATTATTTTTATATATTGCCTTCTTGTCTATATTGAATCTATAATCACTATTCTTCAAATACTGGTTGCACTCACAAAGGTCCTAATAGAATTTATTTTTGCATTTTTTTATCATTTAATATGTTTTTGAAGATTTTCCACCCAGTCACTGCTGAAAAGTGGTCCTGCATGACCAAGTTCAATTGTCTTGGTAACCAAATGCGAATAAATAATAAATAAGTGAATGTTCTCTAGGTATCCCCATTTCTTCGTATCTCCTAAATCAGGCTGGTTGACTGGCTATTTTAAAGTATGTACTTGTACTTACCAGGAAAACAAATCAATGAAAACAGAAAAATACAGGACAAACAAGATATGTCAATGCTAAAAAGAGCAAAAGTATTAAAACAAGCATGCTGCAGTCTTCTGTCTACACAACATACTTTCATAGGTACTTACTAGGATATTGACCTATGAGGATAATAAGAGGGGTCTATATTACGAACGAGAAAAACCGTATGAGCGAATACGAAGACATCGACCCGTATTGTGCAAAGTATGGAAATCCCGAACTTACAAAACCGTGAATTCCAAAATGTCGATTTGTTTTGGTTGACCCGTCTGCGGTATAACTCCGTAAAGGTAAGTGTGCGATAGATAGGACGTTAGTGTTAGGATTTGGGTTAAGGTAAGTGTATAGATAGGTAATGTATGTAAGGTTTAGTGTAGTGTTAGAAGAAGGGTTATTTTAAGTGTATGTATGTGTATTGTTTATTTTGTTTGGGTGTATGTCTGTAGGGGAAGTGTGCGGTAGTTACAGACCTTAGGGTTAGGGAGGGGTTAAGGATAGTGCATAGATAGTTGTGTATGTGGGGTTTAGTGTAGTGTTGGAGGTAGGGTTTTGTTAAATGTATGTATGTGGGTTATTTATTTTGTTTGGGTGTATGTGTGTAGGGGACGTGTGCGGTAGTTACGAACCTTAGGGTTAGGGAGGGGTTAAGGATAGTGCATAGTTAGTTGTGTATGTGGGGTTTAGTATAGGGTTAGAGGTAGGGTTTTGGTGCTTTACCTGCTGGAGTGCCTTCTTTGTGGAGTCTGCATGTCCTCCCCGTGGTCGAGTGGCCTCCGAAAGACATGCGTGAATGGGCGTGTCTTCGCTGAATGTTGGGCGTCAGGCTGGCAACTCGGCACCATAAAAATCTGCTGCCAATCATTAGCAGACTGAAGTTCCGATGTGGTGACCCCTAACCAGGAAAAGCCAAAAAGACAAACAAACCTTAGGTTAGAAGTAGGGTTTAGTTAGTGTATGTGTGTGGTTTATTTATTTTCTTTGGGTAGGTTCATAGGTTCATAGGTTCATAGGTTGATACTAGGCTATCTGCCCTAGGGCATTTATAAGCCTAGTCAGAGTGTGTTTGGCTTTCGTCACCCTTTTAGATTAGTAGACTGTGCCTTTGAATAGTAGGTCACACAAGATAGCCCTTTTACGGTTAGTTTATTGTGCCTCTGTCTAGCAGGGACCCAGAAGAGATCCCAGGGGTAAACGTATGATCTCCCATCCACTCGTCAAGATTTCTCTTGAAGAGGGTCAGTGAGGGGCTCTGCCTAACTTGGACTGGGATTTCGTTCCAGAGTGAGGGTTGCCTCTGGGATATGAATCTGTCCCTCCAGCATGTCCTATTTATTTCTGTGCTGAGGTTTAAGTCCCGGAAGTGTGTAGCTCTAAGGGATTTGGATATCCTGAGGTGGAGCATGACTATTAATTCTGGGTTGGACATGGCTTTATACATCAGGCACAGATCGCATCTGAGTAGGCGGTAAGCAACTGAGTAGAGCTGGAGTTTCTTTAGCCGAACTGCGTAGGGCATCTGTTTGAGTCCCTTGATCCACTTGGTGAGGTACTTTTGGGGTCATTACAGTTGCTGCAGGTGTCGGGTAAGGTACATCCCAAATGGGGCATTGTATTCAAGTATGGGTCTGATGAGCAAAGGGGCACAATGACCTCTCTTGATCTAGATGTGAAACCTTTTGTGATAAGGTGGGCTATATAGAAGGTCTTTCTAACCACTTTGGCAACGTGATTGTCAAAGAAGAGATTACTATCTACTTGAGTCCCCAAATCCCTAATTACTTCTTCCATACGTAATGGATTACCGCCTATGCGGTAATTTGTGGGCACTTTGTTTTTCCCAAAGGGGATGACTATGCATTTTATGGCATTTAGCTTTAGGCCATGGCTCTGGCACCAGTTATCCATGTCTGTGAGACCCTTTTGGAGGATGCTTATGTCAGCCGAAGAGTCGATTATGGCACCCAGTTTGCAGTCATCTGCGAACCTGATCAGCCATAGTCCTCCCATGTTAGCCTGTACCTCAGAGTAATATATGCTGAACAAGAGAGGTCCCAGGACTGAGCCTTGTGGGACGCCACTGGTGACTGGTGTAGTCTGACATCGCACCTGCAATTCCGACCATGTGGGTGCTATCCCTGATCCAGTTTGCAATCCATCTTGTGACATATGTGTTGATATCTAAGCTGGTGAGCTTATTTATGATGCCCGAGTGGAGTATTGTGTCGAAGGCTTTTGCAAGGTCCAGGTAGGCTGTGTGGACTACCTTCCCTATGTCTATGGCCCTGGTAACTATTTCAAAGAAGTCGACCAGGTTCAAGAGGCAAGATCTGCCCTTAACAAAGCCGAATTGGGTAGGATCCAGTGTCTGGAGGTTCCTGATGTCTTTGTTTATGAGTTCCATGATGATACGCTCCATAGCTTTGCAGACCAGGCTAGTCAGGCTTACAGGGCGACAGTGTCCAGGGTCCGCTGTGGCACCACCTTTGTGGAGCGGGACCACTGCTGCTGTACGCCATTCCTTGTGTACATATCCTGTAGTAAGTCTGATATTGAACAGTGACTTTATGTGAGGGTTAAGTTCTTCATGAAGCTCGTGTGAGACGCAGCCCGGAACACCGTCCGGTCCCATTGATGCTGAGTTATTGCTTTGGAGAGGGCAGCTCTCACCTGTTCATCTGTGATGTCAGGGAGGCTACACTCTGTTGGGATGGACATTTGCTCTTTTGGGGGGATGGGGGGAGAAATTTGCACTGAACCTGTCTGCCAGGATGTTGGCAATGTCTGTGGGTTCAGTGTATTTTTTGTCATCATGCACTAACTAAGAGCATATCTGGGAGTTGCCACCCAGGTTCCTGACATAACTAAAGAAGGCCTTGTGATTGTCTTTAGTGTCTTGTGCAATTTTTCCTTCGAAGTTGGCCTTAGATGATTTTATGAGTGATCGTAGCTTCTTGCTAGTACCGATCAGAGATGCCTTCCCTTTTTGGGATTTTGCTCTATCATGTAGTAGCCTCCTCCTTTTGTTGTATAGCTTATTTATGGCTGGGGTCCACCAGACAAGTCCCCTGCCTTTGGAGGAGTATGTAGCGGGTGGTGGGGTTGGCCGACTATGACAGTTCGATATTTTTTTTTCGCAGTTTAATGCGTTTGGCATTTTCGCGGTTCATGGTATAGGTGTCAACGTTTAGGTATTCAGGAATAGGGTTTTTCGCTTTGGTAATATAGACCCTAATAAGAGGCCTAGCTTTGCATTCCCCTAGTAGTTATTATAGCAATAACCCACGCCTGGGTGTGGGTAATGCGGGATTTAACCACGGTTGGCGTGGTTTGGTCCCGAGGGACCAAACAAAGACAACCGTGGTTAAATCCCGCATTACCCACACCCAGAAGTGGGTTATTGCTATTATACAAAGACATTATTTAAGAAAAGAAATAATTACTTTTCTTAAATAATGGCATTGTATAATGCCTCTTTGCTGCCCTTCCGCAGCTGTCTGGAATTGCGCGGCAGTTCTGATGTACTGCGCATGCCTACGCAGTACATCAGAGCTGTGGGCAAAAGCAATGGAGAATGCAAGATCTCCGTTGCTTTTTACTGTTTCGCTATGTTAAATGGGTTTAACATAGCGAGACAGCTTTAAAATAAGCAACGGAGATCTCCGTTACTTATTTTAAAGCTGTCTCGCTATGTTAAACCCATTTAATATAGCGAGACAGGTTTAAAAAAAAAAAGCAACGGAGATCGCAAGATCTCCATT
This sequence comes from Protopterus annectens, assembly GCF_019279795.1. Lineage (NCBI taxonomy): Eukaryota > Metazoa > Chordata > Ceratodontiformes > Protopteridae > Protopterus > Protopterus annectens. The sequence goes on from NC_056726.1 coordinate 1,528,039,298, forward strand.
GCTTTTTACACACTGTGTCGCTATGTTAAAGGAGTTTAACATAGCGAGACAGCTTTAAAAAAAGCAACGGAGATCTGCGTTGCTTTTTTTAAACCTGTATCGCTATGTTAAACTCTTTTAACATAGCGAGACAGTGTTTTATACTAACGGAAAAAGTCCGGGCGACCGGACCTTTTTCCGTTAGTATATTGAGGGATTTACAACGGGCACGCTGGTTGGGCTGGCCAATCAGCGTGCACGTTTTAGAGGAAGAATTGTATAATTGGCCTTTATGTTTTGTATAGGAAAAATCTGGAGGCAGCAGAAAGGATATGCTGGGACATTTACTTGTCACTCCTATGCATGAGAGACACAGGTGCTAAACCAGTGTTGAATTTATGGTTTCCCATGCAGTTATCCAAACTGAATACAGTAAAGCAAGTACTTTACTTTATGTGGAGTGTAAGATTGCTGTATAGAAGCTGTTTTGTCTGTGGTTCATACTTTTCACCCTAACATGTCCTGTTTATGTTGCAAAAGAGATTGAGATCCCTTCAGTAGGTGTTCCCACTACTACTGGACTTGTTAATGTGTAATCAGTTTGACAGACTGGGTCAGATGAGGCTCTGTAGGTAAGGCAAAAGTCACTTCTTGTTAGCCTGTATGATACTGAGAAGAGGAACAGGGCTGTGAGACAGTTTTCATAGTTTTTATGATACATGCTCGATTTTTTTAATGAAGCAATGTTGTGGTCATTCCAGTTGTAATTCATTTTGGGAAAGATACATACTGAAAGGAGCATTATAATCAGAGCTAATTACAATAGAACAATTATAAATCTGGACTGAATGCCATACGTTTAGATAAAAGCTGTATGAGGAAAAAATATGTCCTTTAGTAGATACGTGCAGATCAAAGGACAGTAAATTGTTCACTTGTCCCCTTTAGCATACATTACATATTTATCTGTCAGCAATCAGTAAAGCTTCAAAAAATAACTCAATAAAATGACTAATAATGACATATATTTTTTTTCATTTGCCATTGCGCTGGTGAAATGAGTTTTCATTTATATGCAGCCCTCCCATGTCTCACCATAGTTACCATTACAGCTGTCACAAATACTTCATTCTGTAGAAGAGTATATTTTCAAGGAGGAATTCAGAGGTAATTTGTAATGAGAAAAGGACACAAATGAAATACTGTAATAATGCAATAGTCTGGAATGCAGTGAAAGGAATAAAGTATTACACTGTTGTAGAGGACAGAAATGCCAAAGTACTGGCATGACTGAGCCAGCTATCAGAAAATTAAAATAAGCGTGCAGTGGGGTCATATCTGAATGTTTAAAAATGTTTTCAGCCTTTTCTTCTGTCCTAAATAAAGTAGTGACAGCCTTTGTTAGCAGAGTGTATTAAATAACTGAGTTTTCCCTTTTGATTCTTTGTAAGCAGAGATAAGACACAACGTGTTCTTTTCTCCCAAGATGAGATAGTCTGACACATCAAGTCATCCTTTGGAGATGACAAGGTTACAATTTAGATAAGACAGTTCCAATGAAAACTGAACAAGTATAGGGTTCTGAGCTTTACAACTGCCAGGGGCTAAGTCCTAGTTCATGGAAGAGTTCTGGGCAAGTCTAATTTATAAAATGGTATATTGCAGCGGATTCACTTTATAACCTCAAAATGCTGAAATATCGAATTTCAGTATCTCGAGACTATAAAACCGAATCCACAAAACACCGACAAACAAAAACCGCGAAACCACATAACCGAAAACACCGCACACACTACACTAAACATACAACACAACACCCACATCACAACATAAACAAAAAAACAACACACACACACAACTCACACACACATAAGCAGGGGGGCAAGCCCCCTCTCAACCCCCCATGTGGGGGGCTGCACCCCCCACACCACCCCTACTTATATATACTAACTCCGAGATCGCACAAACACAACACAAAAGCTCACTCACACACGCACATTCTCCAATCCCTCACACACTCTAACTCCCACTCAAAACCCTTACAAAACACTCACTTACCTGACATAACACCTACATCCAAACACGGCACCGCGCACCAACAAAACACAAACCCGGACATTACATAGCGCAACTTCATAACCGCGAATTCGACATATTTTTGACATACGTCAAATTCGCGATTATGAACGTTCGCTATTTTTAACATTCGACTTTATAGCTTCGAGATACTGAAATTCGACATTTCAGTATTTTGATGTTATAAAGTGAACCCATTGCAGCATATATTACAGACTTTCACTCTATTCGGACAAATATGACAAGGAATTGAAATCTTGTAAAGGATGAGCACGATTTTATCGAAGATTTGTTTGGAGAAGACAATCGTAACTGGAGGGACTGATCTGTAACAGAGGAAAATGTGGACCCAAACTGGACTTCATGAAAAGCATATTTTTTGTGTTTTCATGCATGTTGATGCAACACTGCTTGTTGTTTGTGTTTGAAGTATTATAGGTTAAATCAAAGACAATATTCTTTCACAGAAGTCTTAAGGTATTCTCAGCTAGAAATACAAAAATTAATCCATCTAAAGGTTACTCTACCAAATTATGTATTTATTTTTTTTCTTCCTTGTGACTTTCACCATAAATATATATATATATATATATATATATATATATATATATATATATATATATATTTTTTTTTTTTTTTTTTTTGCAGTTGTTTAATTCCTTGAGTAAATTATTTTTTTTGTTGGTAGTAATTCTACAATATAACCCCCCCCAATGATGAGGAATGCATCTTTCCCTGCTAAATGTGTCTGGTTATGGGTTCAAACCTGTTTGCCTGTCAGAATTTCTCACTCCAAGAAAAGTTACTCTAATCCTTTTCTCAGAAGCATACTTTTTTTAGCCCAAGAAAACTGGACAAAGCCATCAGTAATGAGGGGACAAAGGCCACAAATCATGGTCATATTTAAATGTCACTGTGATACACTTAGAAAGTTGATAAAATAACAGGTTTTGCATTGTATGTTTTTTTTCTGAAGGATACGAAGTCTGAAACTCAAATGTCTTTTCATTATTTAGTGATTTTTATCCTGAATGCTTTGCCAACAAAGCACACATTCTACAAGGAACAAACCAAAAATATGAGGCAAAATCTGAGCATTCTTGAAAATCAGGACAGTTGAGAGGTATATTTGGAAGCTTAAAACAAAGTAACTGCAGTGTGTGTTTACCCTGAAATCAGCAATAGTTAAACTGGCTTTGTACGTGCACATGCATATGGGTTTGTGTGTGTGTGTGTGTGTGTGTGTGTGTGTGTGTGTGTGTGTGTGTGTGAGTGCATGGGCACACATGTATGGCTGCAGTTATTTTTTTTCTTCTGTATTTGGTATATCTGATAGAAATTGGGAGAGATGGTGTTACAGCCATCATCTTACACTGATCCTTATAAATTCCAGGCTGTGGTTATCTTCAAAACAGACTGCCAGGAATGTGAGTGTAGCTCAGATCATAGCACATAGGGCAATGATCATAAATGACTGCTGTGATGATATAAGATATTGCCAGCTATGCCAGGAGAAGTAGCTGGAATTTTGTAAAGAATTATATGTTATTTGAATATCAAACTGATTTGTACAGATGCTTGTGTTGAAAATGTATTTGTAAAGTTGCTTGTGTTAAAAATGTATCAACAGTAGGTCCTGACTGTATTGTAACTGAATTAAATGTGTATGTTTTAACAGAGGATACTGGATGAGAAGAGGTTAATCTCAGTCCCAGTTAACTTTGAAAAAGAGTTGAAATTAAATTAGGCCAGAAAGACGTACCTTACAATTCTGGTTGCAGCCAGAAACAAAATGTCTGGGAAATCAAATATTAGGAAGCCTTCTTTAATGTCCCTAGCAGGGAGCTAATTGTTACTCTGGAAGGGCAGAGGTTTGAAATTGTTTTATGACTTTCAGGAGCTGCAGCAGATCTGAGCAAAGCTCTATCTGTGTGTATGGTAACACATAGGTGCTAAAATTCTGGCAGCTTGTAGTGTTGGTGATGGTGTGGGAAACAAGAGTCAGATGACTGGATGTGATGTCATTCCGTAAGCTATCCCAGAAATAATATTTAGATATGAGACCGAGCACTCTGCTTCTGGAACATGACATAAAAGGATCCTTCACCTACTTCATCTTGCCTTGATCTAATAAGTAACCAGGGAATAATAATTATTTAGATCAGTTAGGACAATATAGTGAGATTAGTTAAGTATTGTTTTTCTGTAACAGCGTGAACCTGTCTACCTATGTTATTTTTAATATTTCCTGTGAGTGAACCTCTGGTGTTTATTGTAAATAGATATTTAGTATTTTCAAGTTCTTTTATTATTTATTGTTAAATATATTTAAACTTTTCATTGTGGCTGGTCCTTTTAGAAAATATATTAAATATTTTAAGTGTTGAGAGTATTTGCACTTATTTATTTAGTGATAACTCTGACCACTCCTTAAAGGCTTGCTGTTTAGTCAACATTGCCATATGTTGATCAGTATAATTGGATATCCTTTTAAGAGCCTTATAGTAACTGACTGAAGGCAGTGAATCTATCTTATAGTCTGGGCAAAGTTGGTAGAGCAGGTAATCTGTGCCAGCCTTTCCCAGGTGTGTGTGTGTGTGTGTGTGTGTGTGTGTGTGTGTGTGTGTGTGTGTGTGTGTGTGTGTGTGTGTGTGTGTGTGTGTGTGTGTATGTGAAAATTAAATCTCAAAGAGTGTGTATGTCAGCTGCTTGGAACAGGGACATGAAGCACTGGTTTCACAGAGAATGTGATGGAGGACTTGGATTGGGCACTCGGCTGAGGACTTAACTCTGCAGCTGTGTCAGTGGGGAGCCTTACTGAGGACCTGGGGAGAGACAGAGAGAGAAACCCAGACCCTGGGCTGAGTGTGTTATCTGTGTGCTCTTAAGGGAAATTGTGCTTGATGCAGAGGTCTGCATCTGTAAATACTGAGGGTATCCATTTCTATTCCAAGTTAACATTCCTCTCCAATGTCAGTAGTGAGGATTCAGGCTCCTTGATTACTGGCCCAGAGTGGGGATGTCACAACTGCTTTTAAAGTGGAGTTTATTGTGTATAGTAGGTAGTAACTGGAGTTTGTTTATTATTGCCTTTTCCTAAGTTGAAGCTGTAGAGGGTTCTGAAGTATTTTACTATTACAGAAGAAGCTTTGAACCAAATGAGGAAGGCATGATATCTATTCCTGTGTTCCTGACAATTTGGTGACCATCATAATATCTGAATACTTTGCACCAGAAATTGACATTTTGAGGTCAGCAGTGCAGAATTCCAGAATGAAAATAATTAGCCATGTAAAATAGTTAGTAGAGAAGTATAGATACCTTAAAATACCACAGGAAGTGTAAAACTGAATTATTATTTATATGCAAAGGTAAATAGCTCACACACAGGCACAACAAACTCTCAACAGTATGAGAAGATGATATGCATTTTATCAAAACTGTGCAAGGCAAGGAAACTTTCACCAACTCAGCTTGGCAAATAAGATCAGGTGCAATTTGTGGAACAGGAATGCACAGCCACAAAGTCCAGACATCAGTCCAGTGACTGTAGATCACTCAGTTCAGAAACAGTAGATCACTCAATCCAAGGCCAGTGCACAGCTGGGCAACTTCAGACAACTGGCTGAGCTGAAGGCATTATGGACTGAGGCATCACAAAGTGACAGGTTGATGAAAAGGATGTAAGGGGGACTGAAGTGGCACAGCGAGAGGTTAGAGCCATAGAACATGATAAAAAGGGACAGCATGAACTGCTGAATAAGCTAAAAAACACTGAGAAAAGTGCTTGATGTTTACTAAGGAATTGTGAGCAAAGGGAATAAAGCCATGCTCTGAGTGCCAAGGTCAGTCAGAAATTATTTCCTAAAATGACTTAATTGCAGAATTTATCATTTTGTGCTAAATGGGTAACTGAGGCACAATCATAAACCAGTGAACTGATGTCAGATATAAATAAAAGAACAGACTTGGGGTCTCAGTTAACATACTGGGAGTGTGTCATGGTTCATAGGTTCAAAGGTTGGTACTAGGCTTTCGGCCCTAGGGCCTATACAAGCCTAGCCAAACTATTGCCCGGATATTTCTTCCCACGATATTTACTTCCCTGGACCCCTGTCTAGCAGGGTGGGGTGAATTTCCTATTTCCCATCCAATTGTCAAGGTTCCTTTTGAAGAGGGCAAAGGAGGCACTCTGCTTGACATGTATGTGCAGTCTATTCCAGAGTATGGGGAGTCTCTGGGTCAGTAACCTATCCCTCCAGCATGTTTTGTTCATTGTGATAACAAGGTTTAGATCCCTGGAGCATGTGGCTCTGAGGGATTGGGATTTCTTTAAGTGGAGCACGTCCAACAGCTCTGGGTTTGACATAACCTTGTATGTTAAGCAGAGATCACCTGTTGCCAAGATAAGACATAAGGTTGATCTGTAGGTGTTAGACACCAGTTCATGGAAAAGTTATACAGAAGGCCACACATTCATCCATGGGAATCTCTGAGTGGGAGCCCAGGACTCCATGGTATGATCCCTTGGATAAAATACAAGTACCCAGTCCCAAAATCAATTAGTATTGTGGAGGAACAAAATGATTTATGTGTAAAACTGTCCAATGAGGATGAGTAGAGACCTAAGGTCTAGAGGGGCTGAGGTACACATGATGCTTCATTAATGATGGCTTGTCTATCCATGGCAGCAGTAAAGACAAACCTCCATGGAAACTACATTTCCATGCTTACAGGGGGACAGCAGACTGATATGGTGAGGGATGCATTATCAGATATTGGAATTGCTGAGTGTCTGGTGATGTGTGAAGCATAACTCTTGCCCAAGCAGTTCAGCATAGTGGCTGGACCAGGCAATACCTCATTCCATGTACCACTGGTCAGGAACTTATTGGTCAAAGAAGGTGGTGAAATGATTGACCAAGCAACAGTGTTTGATAGCATACCTGAAGATGGCCATATAGGCAGTGATTGTGGTAATTCAGACCCATACATACATGCAGTTTTTCATAGGCAAGACATAGCCAGTCAACATACCAAAACCCTTTTGATACAGAGGAAGTTGGAAAGGAAGCAACTTTAGAGGCAAAGCTGTGTATCACCCATGAACGTGAATCTCAACCATATGCATCAGAAAGCAATGAGATGCCATCTAAAAGAGATGTGGTGAATGCTAGTAAAGAAGAACAGGATTATAGGAAAATTAAGGAACATGTAATTCTCAAGGAAAAAGTAAGTCAGTGTATTTGGAGAAGGTGTTGTACAAGAACTTAACTCATGACTGTTGGGTAGAAAGGGAAATCATTTATCATTAGGTAGCTCCAGTGGCTTCCCAAAGGGCATTTCTAGCACTGACCTATGATAGTCCTTTTCAAGCCATTTAGATATTGAGCACACTAATAACTGGCATGCAGAATTTTAATTGGCCTCATACTGCAAACACTTTGGCAGGGTTCTGCAGGACCTGTGAGCAGTATCAATGTGTACAGGTATACAGGACAGAAGAAACATTGTATAACCTACCTGATGGCTTTGTATGATGAGAAACTGTTTCACAGGGTAGCCATGGGCACAGTGGGACAACTTAGCAGTAACTTACCTAGGGTGGGGTGAAGGAGACAGCCATCATAGGTGCAAAATCTTAGGGGTCATGATTGGCAAATGCAGGTTGGACTTCAATGAAATACATTTCAGGCATTCATGAATGTGTGTGCAGAACTGAATTGTCTGTGCAACAAATGTAGGAAAGGAGAGAGCTCATTTCTAGCTCTGTACCTTGTTCTGGATCATCAGCTTAGAGTTGGGTGGTGTCAGACTAGGTAGCAGAACCTTTGGCACACAATTCTCTAAACCACTGGATAAGAAATTCGCCCTATCATTGATAGCTTGTACCATGAAGTGCCCTGAAAAAGTATCTCTCTGTTTCCTCCACTAAGGTTTAAAAATATATATATATGTGCATGGCCCCATGTGCATTAGAAGTGAACCTTCTGTAATGAAGTGCAAAAATGTACTTATTTGAAAAACCATGCCTGTGTGTGTTCATTTTCACACCTCATTACAGAAGTTTCACTTGTAATGCGTGTGGCAGCCACACACATTTTTGTTGTTGTTGTTGTATTTATTCAGTGTCTCATATGATGAATTTCCTGACAGTTACTGTACTGCTGGCACATCTGCCCCAAGTTTTTTTTAACCTTACAAGTTAGATTTGTACTCTGGTTCCATAAATGCTTCTGCAGTTTTGAAGCTGGCAATGCAAACAAAAGCGGAGATTGACAGATGACACAGAAAGTAATTTGCCTTCCTGTACAGGCTGCCAGTCACACGTTTATTCCAATTACATGCTTCTGTATAAAAGGATCTGCCAGTAATCGTGCGAGCCTTGTACTGAAGAAGCAAAAGTAGTGTCACACTGATGAAATGAATGATCTGAAGGAGAGGCCTTTTGTGGAGAAGCATCGGGGGGGGGGGGGGAACGTTCTAGATGCAAAAGAATGTGTAACATTCAGTGTGAAGATTTAAACACCCCTCCCCCAAACATAAAAACCTGACTGCACCACTTATTGTGTGTATGGCAGCTCTCTCTTGTGTTAGCTTATAGTTCTCTGTAAATGTCGAAGTGCTTTGCATATTACTTCCATTATTGTCATAATTGCTAAACAGCTTTGACCACTGCAGTTTAGTCCATGAAACTCTAAAACCAGACTGGATAGCATATTTTATGTTGAACGTAAGAGTAGTTTAAAAAAATAAGAATAATATTAATTTACTAATCTAAATGTCCTATTGAGCATACAAGATGCATCCCATTTATACAACAATAGAACGTTCATAGGGTGAATAGATAGCGTGTGGTGTGTATGTGTGTGTGTGTGTGTGTGTGTGTGTATGTGTGTGTGTGTGTGTGTGTGTGTGTGTGTGTGTGTGTGTGTGTGTGTGTGTGTGTGTGTTTGTGTGAGGTCGCTTGCTGGCTCTAAGTACAGAAGTCAATGACTTTTCTGTCACACTCTGAGCTCTCACACCATCCCATAAGAAGTTTCATTTCAAAAAAGTTTTTGCTCAGATTTTCATCAGGGTAGATTCTTCATCTGAAGTTCTGAAGACCAGGATGCAAATTTCATGTAAGAGCTAAGGAAGAGACTTTGAATTCTGTGTGGAGTGAGACAAATGAAAGCAGCTCCATACCATCCACAATGAAATGGTATGGAGTTTGCTTAACTCCTCAAAAATGTGATCGAAGGCATTTTCAAGTTGGTTGAAGCAGATGGGGGATAAACAGCAGAACTGTCTCCTCTTTGTTTAATGAGAGGTAGTTCTGGAATATACAGGTTTTCCACTATTTGATGTACTGTAAGGCCATAAAATGGACAGGCCCTGGACTTAACGCATTACTAGCAAGAGAGCAAAATGCATTCCTTTGGAGAGAAAATTATACTATATATCATAAATCTGAGGACAAAGCTTAAAAAAATTAATTGACATGGGACTCGGTCATGTGGTCCAAACACAACAGCAGCAGGTGGTCTGATATCACTGTAATGCAGAAACTCGATAGTACAGTCAGGCTAAACTTATATCACTTGGCCCTATCAGAGAGAGAGAGAGAGCAAGGTTCGGGCAGCAAGGGGTGGGGGGTGTCCTTTCACTATTATTTGAAAGAGGAGTGATGTGAACTACCTGGTTAATCTACCAGGCAAGGAGCAACATTTCTTTCTCAATAAGATTAAACCCTTCGATGACAGAAATTCTTTTTTTTTTCCTTCAGAGGATCTATAGTGACCTAGGAGTGCTAGTTTATAAACTTACTTGGCAAAATGGTAAATTTTGACACTATTACAAATGAAACATTGCTTTCAAGCAATTGTCTGCCATTAAGGATCAATAACTTTGAGAACTATTACAAAATTTCTGAAATATGTTCAGAGCTAAGCCAGGGTACAGCTAACTGGTCAAGTTCCATGTGAATGCAAGAAACCAGGGATCTAAAATGCAAGCTCCTTGCAAGGTGACAGAAAATGTATTAAGAAGGTATAACTATAGTAAGCAATTCTTTACACAGGTGGATACTTTAGATCATAGCATGTGGCAATGCATAGGGTTGTACTTTATAACATCAAAAGTCCAGAATTTCATATAATCGAGATGAAAATGTTGAATAATTATAGCACTGAAACTTTAAAATACTGACATTTATAACACAGAAACTACCTTAATGGGAAAACTAGCAGAAGAATCACGACTAAGTCCATTGTAAATATAGATCTATGACTTTAAAGATTTGTAATATGTACCCATGCAACATGGTGCACATTACATATGAAGATCCAGGCACTATCGATAATGGGCGATGCTGTACATGCCTTTTCCTAAATGTAGTGTGATCTTGAAGTTGGTATATTTAATTTCCAGGGGGTGTGAGGGGTACACAGAGGCATGTTCCCCCTGCAAAAACTTAAACAAACCCATTAAGTTAGTTTCGGTGTTATGAATATTGATATTTTAAAGTTTCAGTGTTGTAATTGTTTGGCATTGTCATCTCAATATGAAAATCGCAATTTTGGACTTTTCAATGTTATAAAGTAGATCCATACATAGAAGGATATTGCCACAAGGAGTAGAATAACCAGTGATGAATGTGAGAAAACACTTGCTGGTAAGGGAAAGAAGTATGAAGGAATGGTAGGGGTTAGTGTAGGTCTTTAGGACCCTACAAGTTTGGCTGTTTGATAGAAAATTAGCCATGGTCACCAACCACAGAGCTTTCAACTGACAACATTAGACTAACACTCAAATGGCTAGCTGCTTCAATGGAGCTTAAGACAACACAGTCCTATAACACGTCAGACTAGCATTAAAAAGGGGCAATCCATGGCAACATGGCGAGGCTATTGAGGAACAATGCTGCACAGGACATACTGCAGTACAACTTTATCACCTGGTCAATGTGCTGCTGTCCACAGGTAACCTTCCTTCATGTCTCAAAAGGGGGAGAAATGTGAAGAATAAAATATATGTGCAATGAAATTATCATAGCAGCTGTCAAAGAATTTAAATATGAATCTGTTGACATCATGTCTCTGTATTATTATAACACATTTTAAACATCAGAGATAACGGAGAGCATTTTTTTACTCAGGAGATAGTTTGATACTTCGGTCATCCTCTGGCTGTGACAAAACTGCAAAAACAATTAGCCTTTTCCTATGAAAACTGTAAACAAGCATATGTTTATGATGTTCACAAGTTTTATATTAGTCTTCGGGGGGGGGGGGCAAACCATTAACTCACAGGAGAGTTGTTGGGCAGTATCATTCATCTTAAGTAACAGTGTACCTAACATTGTATTACTTTACTTTCTCCTTTCTTCTTTATTTATTTATTTTTTTGTTTATTAAACTTTGTTAGTCCAGGAGGTGTACTGGTTTAGGGACCCTTTTCAACCTTTTTGGCATATGTAGCAGTACAAATAGTAGAAACCCTTACTGTGACAAAGTATTTAGAAAAAGTATCTAGAAATAGTTTAACAATTTCTGTGCATAATAAGATTATACTACAATGGATCCCTATCAGATGATCGAGTTTTCAGAAACTCGAACTCCATATGGTCAAGACCATATGATTGAGTTTTTGAAAATTTGAAGCCTTTGAATGGAGATTGCGGTACAGGGAGGATCGGGAAATGTAATCTTTTCCTCACTGTAGTGCTATCTTGGAGTTGGTATATATAATTGTAGGGGGTGTGGTTTTCGGAAACTCGATCATATGGTCATGTCCGTATGAATTTCGAGTTCCTGAAAACTCGATCATCTGACATAGATGCACTACAATTTATAATACAGATGTAATAAAAGAAATGTTTAACACTTTGCCATTTTCTACTCATTGTAAAGGTACTAGAAAGAAGAAGACAGAGTAAATGATCCTTTTATACATTCATACTCCTTTGCTTCTTAAAGGAATGCAGTTGTGTCAAATTTTGTGTTAGAAATTGCTTCACACTTACCGAGTAGAAAAGGATTAGTGTAGATCATAAAACATTTTAAGTTGTATTCCTTTTTAAATAAATTTGATAACTTGTTTTTTCTTGAATGCAGAATTGACAGTTTGAGACTGTATGCTGTTAGGTAATGACTTCCAAAACATAGGATCATCTTAGTGAATGATTTTTCAGTGGTTTAAGTTAGCATAAGTACCCCCAGGGTAGGACTGCACAGGAGCAAGCATTACCTGCATGATTAACAGCTGAATGTCTGTGATGTACAGGCAGATATTCAGTCTACATCATGAATATATTAGTATGAGTTACAGATATGCAAATCTGAGTTTGCAAGCACCTTAATGCCAGTTCTGAAAAAATGCAAATTGCATTGTTACACATGAAAAAATGTAACTGCCATTGCATAAACTTGCTGTTTTGGTGTGGGGTATGACATTGCATTGTTTCATGCACACAATAAACATTTCCATGTAAACAAAATGTATATAGCCATGAAAATATCGTCTCATTAAGTGTATGCGACTGCACACTGCCCCTGATAAAATGTTTGTTTTTGTGGTAAATCACAGAAATATCATCATTTAGTAAATGCATACAGTAGATCCTCATACTGTTTTGAGAATGCAAAACCTGTTGCTCACAACTGACCACAAATTTGCAAATATCCAGAGTTTTGCTTTAGTTTTTCCCTTGTGCTGATACAATGTTCATTTTAGTGGTAAACCACTGAAAAATAGTCAGTCAATAATGCTAGAAATCAAAGTTTCTAACTCATTGTTCAGAAAATGCATACAGATGCAAAGCTTGTTGTTCTATTGATGTTTAGATTGAATTTGAGTAAAATGTTTGTTTTTGGTAGTAAACCACAGGGGAATATACTTAGCTATGCCAGAAATTACAGCTTTGCATTTCTTATTGCTATGAACATTCACAGTGGCAGCTGGTGACTTCAAATTAAAGAGGGGGGGGGTGCAGGAGACAGCTGAATGGGTGAGGTCAATTGGAAGGGGTGTGGTCAACTAGAAATGGGTGGGGCTATGCTCAAAACCACAACAACTGGAACTTTAATTAAATACTCTGCCATGGGTGCCAAATCATCATTACGAAAGTCCAATCAAGACAAAAAGAAGTATAGAATAAAAAAATATTTCAATGCATTGGCTACATGACAACTTACTTAATATCTAGATGGAAACACAAAGATTGCGATGCATGAAAAAATAAATTACTTTTTAAATACATTACAGGAATGCCAGTCAGAACCAAGTATAAAAAAAAACAAGCAGCACTCAGTCAAACCACTTCTCCTCGCACTGCAGTTCTAATTATAATTTATATTTAGCTTTATAAAATTACCAAGTAACATGCTGAAAGTAGCAATCTCTGTGTGATACCCCCACTTGTAAAAATGTTTCTTATCCAAAAAACCTGCTGCCTGACAACAACTATCAACTTGTTTCATGGGGAAGACATGATCAATGTAAAAAATGAACAGCAAACAAGAAACAAGCTCAAGATAAACTGCTTAAAGAATTACTGCACAAGTTATGGACCACACATGATAGATTGCCATTCTGTTTAGTTTATGGGTAAAGCCTGCAAAGATGACTGCAAGTCTCTAACAAATGTAATGAGTTTCTGAAAATACTGTAATCCTGTCCTTTATTACAAATACTGTCATATGCATTTCAATACCTAAGGCTTATACATTCATAGGTTCATAGGTTCATAGGTAGGTACTAGGCTATCGGCCCAAGGGCCTACATAAGCCTAGCCAACAAGGTTCCCTGGCTTATGCCACCCAATAAAGTTATTTTCCTGTGCCACTGTCAAGCAGAGACACAGAAGTGATCCCCGGGTTGTATTTTCTATTTCCCATCCACTCATCAAGATTTTTCTCGAAGAGTGCTAATGAAGAACTTTGCTTGACATAGATGGGTAGCCTGCTCCAGAGTATGGGAAGTCTCTGGGACAGGAATCTATCCCTCCAGCATGTCCTTTTTATTGTGGTGACAAGGTTTAGGTCCCTAGAGCATGTAGCTCAGAGGAAGTGGGATTTCTTTAGGTGTAGCATGTCCAACAGCTCTGGGTTTGACATAGCTTTATATGTTAGGCAGAGATTACCTCGGAGTAGGCGATATGCCATGGAGTAAAGCTGGAGTTTTTTGAGGCGGTTAGTGTAGGGCATTTGTTTGAGGCCAGTAATCCTCTTTGTGAGGTACTTCTGTGGCCTTTCCAGCTGCTGCAGATGTCTTATGAGGTACATTCCAAAAGGGGCGTTCAACTCTATAATGGGTCTAATGAGTGTCGAGTAGAGGGGAATAATGACCTCTTTTTTCCTGAATAAGAACCCTTTTATGATGAGGTGTGCTATGTAGAAGGACTTCCTGACTACTGTGGCGATGTGACTATCAAAAGAGAGACTACTGTCCACCTGGGACCCAAGGTCTCTCATCACGCATTCGGTGTTAAGTAGATTGCTGCCTATGTGGTAGTTCATGGGTACAGAGTTTTTACCAGAGTGGATGACACTGCACTTTTTGGCATTGAGCTTGAGGCCATGGCTCTGACACCAGGCATCTGTCTCAGCGAGGCCCTTCTGTAGGATGTCCACATCATTTGGGGACTTGACTGTGGCTCCTAGTTTGCAGTCATCTGCGAACTTCGTTAGCCAGAGTCCTTCTGTGTTGGCCTGTACTGCAGAGAAGTAGATACCAAACAGGAGAGGTCCCAGGATGGAACTCTGTGGTACTCCACTTGTCACTGCTTTGAGGTCAGATTTGTAGTCTGCAACTTTTACAGTGTGGGTTCAGTCAGTGAGCCATTTGGCAACCCATCTTGTGACGTAGGGATTTATACCTAGTTTAATGAGTTATCTGGTTATGTAAATATTCCCTGCGTGGCAACAACGAAAAGGCTTTCATTGTTGGTAATTCTTTAACAGTATGCTTATTAAAGCTTACTTGCATCTTACAGTCTCCGACAAGCTTACCTGATGGTCATTGCTACTATAACATAGAGCAACAGGGCACTGCGACAGCATGCATTTTCTGAATAATAAGAAGCATAAATCAACAGTATAAAAATATGACAGAAGACCAGAACATTCTGCAAAATCAAGGACAGATGAAAAGCCATGGTCGTACTTGTGATCTACCTTGGATGGCGGAATACTCTGCATACTTACACTGCATAACTGCTCCTTGCCTTGCTTGGACACATCCAGAGCCACTACAATGGGGAGTGGGGTGTAACAAGTATGTCACAATTTGAAATGTCTCTGGCTGACAGTGATGGTTCTAACACTCATACCTCACAGCAAGAAATCTGGACAAAGCCATACATAAAAGTGGGACACAGGCCCAAAAATAAGGACAATTTTTAAATATTGCTCTTATAAACTTAGAAAGATAATAGAATAGTAGTAGGTCTTGCATTAGTATGAATTTTTGAAGGTATGAAATCTGAAACACAAATATCTGCCATTATTTTCTAACTTCAGTCTTTAATGATTTGCCACTAATTTGCCAGAAAACCACAATTTTATGAAAAGCAGACCAAAAAGGTGATGCAAAAATATATAATTGCCACACAATACAGCTGGGAACCTGTCAAAGAAGGGACACCTTTTTTAATATTAGTACTGTTAACTGGAGCAGCTGACAAAATAAAGAGCATCCACATGCATTTCTGAAATAAAAGTAATCTATGACTCATCATTACAGCTATTTATAATTGTAAACCCTCCATGTTTTCTTCCAAAATTGCCATTTTGCAGAGGGATTATTAGGGGGAGAGCAACATTTTGAGCCAAAATTGGGGACAGCTGAAAGGTTTGGATATTCTAATTCTATAAAGTGATTTATTTGCATGTACCTGTCAACCTCTTAATGCAGGAAATCTGGACAAGGCCAAATATATTGGGGGAACATACAAACAGTACTAAAATTTGCTCTTGTATAAACTTAAGACATAAATAGAATAACAGGCCTTGCTTTAGCATGCATTTTTCTGAAGGTTATGAAATCTGAAACTCAATGTCTGTCATTATTCAGTGACTTCATTCCTAAATGATTTGCCAGAAAACCACAAATTTTATGAGGAACAAACCAAAAATAAGAAACAAAAATCTATTCATTCTGCAACAATCTGGACAGTTGAGAGGTATAGCTCAGCTGGGGCTGTCTTTGAGTTTGCTGCCCTTCCTCCCTCACAAAATCATGGTCGAATGGAGCCTCCCCCTTGCAGCCATTCCAATGTCCTATTCCTTGGTTATTTCACCCCATTTACCATAAACACTGTAATGTGCATACTGCTTTACTTCTGCGACAATTTGGATTTCATTTGAAAGTTTTATTTTGCATTTTACAGCACACACTTTAATAGATATCTGCTAAACAAAGCAATGCAGTCTCACAATGAAAATAGACTTAGCATTAAAACTTCTCTGCCCTTGAAACTCACATTCATTGAAACAGCATTGAAACCCACATTCAAAGAAAATACATTTTGCCAGTAGCAGATAAAGATTAACTTTGGGCTGTTTTCAAAATCATAGGTCCCTTGAACATGAAACATGCACGTCCTCTTTGATACACCTTCCTGATTGTATTAAATTATATTCCTTATACAATACAGTACAGTTGGTAGAGGGCATTTTAAATTTATTGTTTTGAATATTTTCCAGTAAACAATGAAACAAAATGCATGCACCATTAATGACAAAACTGCCCAATTCAGAACATTTCCATCATAAAAAAGTCTTCTCAAACTTCTACAGTCCACCAGTATCAGTAAATATGCATACTCTGAAGAAGTACAAGTCATCTAAATAATTCCACATTAAAGAAATCTGTAACTAATGAAGAGGTTGCTGCTAGAAAACAACTTTATATGTCATTTTTTCATCTACGAACAAAGTGCCTGTTGCCCTTGAGGGATAAATTGCCTATGTTGCATTAAAAAAAAATGATAAGCTAGTAATATTGCAATAGGGAATGGATGGCAAACTAATAACAGAACTGCAGCATTACCCCCTTTGCAACGCAGTACAGTATCAGCAATGCATCTGTCTACTGTGGGAGTAGAACCCACAGCCTTCTGCGTCAAAAGCAAGTACACTACCTGCTGTGCTATTAACAATGCAAGGAGACTCAGCATAAGAAGTACTAAACTTTTGTTCCCCTGCAGCTCTCAGCTCCTTGTAAAATCTCCTCGGCATTCAGCTGTATCTCTGAACTTTGCAGCACAAGAAATATGGAACAAGCCAACATTTATGGGGGGGGGGGACAAAAGCCCAAAAACCAGGGACACATTTTAAACATTGCTTGTATAATGTTGGAAACTTGCTAGAATAAAATGCTGTATTACCACCATACATTTTACTGCCAAGTCTTGAACCCAGGAGACCCTGTGCAAAACAGTTAAAGCAACATACCACTATGCCAAATCAGTTTTGTAAAAGAGAGGAAGACTGACACTTAAATGGCTACGATTTAGTGAATTCAGTTTTCACCATAGCTCTCAACCTTAGCACAAAAAACTTGGACGAAGCCAATAATGGGGGAATACAGTCCCAAAAATAGGGTCAAATTTCAAATATCCATGTTATAAACTTAGAAAATTGCTACAATAAAAGGTTTTGAAGGTATTCTGAAGAATATGAAGTCTGAAATTCAAATGCCTGTTATTTTTATTTAACATTTGTTAACCAAGAAAGTCTGACTTGGAAAAAATACAATTTTCAGCAGAGCGGGGAAAAACACTCCAGACACATGTTCTTTGCAAGATGGGAGGACATGCAGACTCCACACCAAAAGCACCCTAGTCAAGAATCAAACCAGAGAACCTGTAGCTGTCAGGTAACAATGCTGCCAGTGTACCACAGCACTACTGACTTTGCAAGGAAAAACAAACACACAGAAACCACAGATTTTATGAGGAACAGAACAAATATGAGGCAAACATCTGCATTTTTTTTACAAATGGTGGGTAGGGAATTCAGGCCCTTGCCACCTGCACTAAAGGCACAGGGTTCAAGCCAGAGTATTCTCTACCCATCACCATCTGTTCTCTCTATCCACCAGTATATAGCAATTGGGGCATTTTACACACACACACACACACACACACACACACACACACACACACACACCCCGTTCCCCCTGAAGCATCCAGTCTTCCGTTCCAAAGCTCCTTTGTAGTCCTGACTGCAGCTAATCCAAGCACAAGCTAACAGCTGATTTCCAAAGCTCCCCTGTAGTCTTCTCATCAGCCCGTGCATGCTAACGGCTTGGGTTCGTGCGAGAATAGGCTAGACGATCCAGCCTGCCGATGACGCAGTCCGGTTTCCTTCTCATCTGTGGGGTCATCACCGCACAGATTGCTGGGCTGGCAGGGTGGAGATGTCTTTCTCCTCTGTCTGGACTGCCTAACCCAGCAGTCTGGGGTTCTGTGAGTACCAGGAACTCCATGCATGCGTGGAGTTCTGGGACTCGTGATTTTTTTTTTATTATTTTCTTGTACAGGTGGGGGTATTTTCTTCTTGTACAGGTGGGGGGCTGCAGTCCTGCAGTCCTATAGCACGAGCTACCCCTGAACATTCATACAGATGTGTGCATCTGTTCTAATGTCTGCCCAAGCTTTGAGAAGTAATTTAGCAATTCTGAATGTTGACTTCCTCCTCTGAACTGAGAGTTTAACTGCTCCAGTACAGAATAACTTAACCTTTTTCCTTTATGTAGCCCAAAAATACCTTCAGAAAAATGTCTGATGATTGTCTGGAATTTAACAAATTCAGAAGAGAACTTATGCAGCCAACAAATACAAATAACAATTATATTACTTTATTTCGTAGAGTGATTGTTAATTTAGTATTAATGTTTGTATCAAGATAAATGTCCACTCTAAAGGCTATGAGATGTGTATTTTACTTTTCTGTTGTTTTATTTATATCCAGTTATAGTGCAGTTGTAAAGCTGCGTTTGCATGTGCGCGTGCAAGTGTGTGGTGTGGAAGAACTACTGCAGCAGGGCTAGCCACCCAGTGGTGTAAACTTGGTTCTTGAGGATTCTCACTGTTGAAGTGACACCCCAACCCCATGTGCATAACTGGGAAAAGGGGTTGTAGATGGATGGACTGCCTGGTAGTTTATGTCCAAATGTACAACTGTGTAGTTTAATTTTAGTTTCTTTACCATAGTTTACTCCTTTCTTATTAAACAAAGGAATTTATAATGAATATGTACGAGCTCCTGCTTGCAGTGTTGCCCATGGGCCATGAATATTCATTAAGTATTTGTAGATATTAGTTGGTCATACACAAGGTTTGGGCAGAGTTTGCTAGTGAGCATCCAGGGGGTAATCTGAGAAGTTCTGAATACTGAGGAATGTTTACACACAGCGTGTATGCGATTATTAGGTGGTTATAGGTGGCTAAGTTCAGCAAAGGCAATATTGCAACAGCTATTTAACTCCAATTTCCGTTAGGCTCAGGCCATGAAAATCTGTCAGTCAAGGTGGATTTGCAAGAATTTAGGTGTGGCTCAGACCATAGTGGGCCAAGACAAGTACATCTTCTGTATATATTGTAAATAGATATAGTGACATCAAAGCACCTCTTTAGTACAGCTTCACTAATAACATTTTGTCATAATAATAAATAACCAAATGTTATTATTCATAGTGTATGCAACTTTGTAACCCCCCCCCCCCACCTGAAACTGAAAATATTCCAGCTGGATCAGTGCTTTACCCCAGTCAACACATGAAATAAATAAATAAACAAATAAATCATAGTAGACAGCATTTATTGTGAATCCTTAAGTCTATGTGAAGCAGTGCATTGACAACATATACTGGCTTCTAAATCCCTCCTTTTTGTCAAGTATACTGCTACCTTTCTTGGTTTAGTAGCCATTTCTCTAGAATATTGGTAAGAGTGGTAGTGGTCACTACAGAACGAGTGAGACTGATATCATGGCTCTCAGCCCATCAGTCACTCATTATTGTCTTTAGGAAGTGAAAACAATGAACCTGGATTATTCTTGAACTGTGAACAAGTCACCAAACAATGGCAGAATGTGCTGGGATCTAGGAGACAGATAATGTGGCACATATAAAAAATTATTTAAGTAGACAACAGACTATAAAAGTATATTTATATTAAGATGCAGTTTGTTAAATTAAAGCACTAGTTACATAATGCAGGAAGGTTATAGTGTGCTATAACAGATTGTCAGTTTGTAGCGGGTCGTTGTTTTCTGTAGTCAGTAACTGATTTCAGTCAGACAGACAATAAATACATAAATAAATGCAGTTCAAGTAAAAGCAAGTTAGAACAGAATAAGATTCCTTGTAGCATGTATGATGCTTTTTATTATCTGATGGCAGGCAGCTTTTAGTCCTGCATATGTGTTACTATACTGTATTGCCAATCATTATACCCCCACTCACCATAGATTGTCAAACTGTATACAGTAGCAATTACATCATTAGAAGTCTAGGTCACATGACATGGAACTAGGAAGTAAATGGACAGCAGCTCAGCCTACAGTAAATACAAGTTTACTATACCTAATAAGCACTCAACTGAAGTAACTAAAGTAAAAACAAGTTATTTTATAATCAGAAAGCACACTTTGCATAATGACAGCATAATTACAGCAAAAATAAATGGTAGCAAAAGGCTTTGCACATGATCCTTGACATGTGTAACTCAATGTGTTTGCGGTGTGATTTTCCAGAGAACAGGTTAATTATCAAGTGTCTCATGCCACACAGCTTACACTAGTGTTTTTTGCATTTTTAGGTGACAAAATATATTCCTGATCACTTTATATGGTAGGGAAAGAGATTCCACACACAGCTGGAATGAAGTAAATAGTACATGTGTTTATAGACAGCTTACTATTAGTAAACATCTAAGTAAGCTCGAATTTTTGCTTTAATGGTCTCTGGCAGGTAAAAAAATCTGAATATGGACATAGGTATTGCCATAACTGCTATAATCTGGATTCTAATAAAAATGAATAACCCTTCTGATGATTTGTGAGCTTTTTTTATTATTACCCAATGCTGACAGTCCATAGGCATCAGATGATAATAAAAACAGACAGTTTGTTTTATTTCAGCATAGTATTCAAGTCAGAAGGCTGGATTCCAGTACAGACAGCTAGTGTTTTGATCTGTCAGTGTACCTTCTCAGCATAATACATTTAATTAGTATACTGCAGGTAACTGTAATGTGAGCGGGTAGTACTGCAGGTAACTGTAATGTGAGCAAGTAGTACTGCAGGTAACTGTAATGTGAGCAGATAGTACTACAGGTAACCGTAATGTGAGCAGGTAGTACTACAGGTAATTGTAATGTGAGCAGATAGTATGGGCCACTAAACTTTTTCAGCGTCGCTGTGCCTCCTTCATTCTGTGCACATTTCAGTATTCCGAATCCACCCTTGGTTCCTCCCCTCTCTTAAATAGAAGCCATAACTGGGAAGATGGCAAATCATTCTATAACAAGTAAAGATGATTGCATTTATAGTTCTGTCCTTGTGTTTCATTTTTTTATTATGCTTCTGAGCATAATAACAGTAGGTGAGTTTTAGGTAAAAGAATCTCAATATGAATTTAGTAAAAAAAAAAATATATATATATATATATATCTATCTATCTATATATATATATATATATATATATATATATATATATATATAAATATATATATATATTTATATCAGAAATTAAGGTATCCTGTGGGTAACTTAAATCTGGCAAAGGATGTTCTGCTTTCTTTAGACCAGAAACCATTTATTTATTTATTTATTTATTTATTTATTTATTTATTTATTTGCAATTGGTTTACCAGGATAGTCCATTGGACCAAAGTGAACCCGTTTTCAATGGAGTCCTGGGGAGAAAAGCTCCATAAACAATCAAGGATTACAATATGACGTAGATTATAAGCTTACATGTGTTATAGAATAGAGCAGACCAAAGACTATTAACATTACTATATGTCATAGATTGAAAATATATAACTGGATTAGACAAGGACAAATATTACAAATGATCTAGATTAATGATAAATGAACAGGTAATACAGAATTTCAAAAGAATAATTACAAAATATATACAGGAACGTTAATACATGTTAGGAAACTTGCAGTAAGAGGTGTAGGCAAGAATTATATACATTTAGCAAGTAATTAACAAGAATATATGAAAGGGAAGAATGCTATTGAAAAGAAGAGATGATGAAATGATGAAATCATTGTATAAAATGCCCCCCTACTTCATATTTGTAATGAAACTTCTCATACTTACCCCATGTTCAGTCAGGATGTGACCCCCTGAATGACTCCTGATGTACACACACTCGAAGTATTTTTTTATCAATTGTTTACGGGAAGACATGCATAAATTACTACTTCTGGACTCATATCTACAGTCAGCGTTAGCTATATGACTGATTACAAAACCTTAGCATATAGAGTCATGCAGTCTCTACCAAAAGCATGCATTTCAGTGGTTCTGTACAAAAAATAATATTCCATTTAAATGCCCAATAGTTATCTTGTGAAAATATCAGATATTGACAGTGTTGCATGACAACCAAACAGCTATAATCAGAGCCATTTATGTATCTAAGCAATTTTATACCTGAAATACCTTTTATACGTTTTGCTAGCTCCAGGACTGTATTTCATTTTTTTCACTATAATTACTGTATTTTGAAATTTTCTAAACCTTTCAAGTCATTCTTTTTCCTTTACCCTATAATCAGAATGTGGTTGTGCCTTACAGAACAAATTACAACCCACATACTGATGACTTCCAACAACCTGAGAATCATCCTTAAATATAAGCCTTGAATCATGTGGGCCCGTAAGACCAGCAGTTCTTACTGAAACAATAGTGTGCCTTAATGCAAGTGCTAGTTTGGGTTCGTTTAATAGACGGTCTCCTAGATGATGCATGAAAAAAGCACTTCTGTCCAGTGGGGCTTACTCAGTCTACATACATGAAAAAAAACTACACACACACACACATATATATATATATATATATATATATATATATATATATATATATATATATATATATATATATATATCCCTAAGTCTGACTTTGTGTTTTCTATCCACTTATGTCTTTAACATTGACTGTAATAACCCAGTATCTGTATTTCATGTCAGTTCTTAACGTAAACCCTATAAATACGTGACATTTTTCCTGTAGAAGCATAGTAAAATTATTAATGTATGAATGTTTGTTCTTATCATTGAAGTATAACATGTAAAATGTCTGACTGTCCATATGTATGTAGAGATATCTGATGAGTCAGTGCTAGGTTTTTATATAACAGGATTGTTTTTGAATATTTTACACTGAGGTGAGTTTCACTACTATGTGTTGTATTCTGTAAGCCAGCTGTGTATTTTTCAAGTGTTTTCCCCAATTTCTTCATGGGGTGTGACCACTGAGTTGTTATATATAATTTAGGGACATGTGTGGGGCTATGCCCTTTTCATGGGGGTGCAGAGGGCTTGCCCCCTGAAAAAAATATATATTTTTATGTTTTTATGGTTCACCATTTTTGGTATTTAATTTTCAGTAAATGGTGAGCCAGAAAACAGTTCTTTAATGACTGACATGGTATTATGGGTCTGTAATGTTCTGTCAAAAGACATATATTTGAAGATGTTCAAGGTGTTCAAACGTGGATTGTGTGCGTGTTTTACTAAGGTTTATATATATATTGTCAAATGCAGAGTTGAGTGAATGGAATTGTATTTTAGTGGTGTCAGTGTCACAACAAGCGTGCTGGTTTGAGGAAGGTGTGTGTTTTAGGTTTAATGCCAAAAGTTACAGATATTCTGAAAATTTCAGCATTGGAGGGTGGTAGTGTCTGTGTGTATGCAAGTGTTCGCAGGTTAGGTTTAGTACGGTGTGTGCTTGTTGGTGTTTCTGTTGGGTTAAGAGTGCTTGTGAATGTTTCTGAGGTAGGGTTAAAAAAGGGGCTAGGGCAGAGATGTATATAGTGTTGTGAATGTATGTTGCTGTGCACGTTGTGCGTCAAAGTGTCTGGTATAGTGTTAGTGTTAAAGAAATAATTTTTGTAAATTAATTTGCAGAGTTGGTTTAAAGGCACAGAAGGGTTAAGATTAGGATTATTATGCACTAGTAAAGTGGTGTGGGGAGTGAACCCTAACCCTGCGCCTAACCTCAGACCTGCAACTAACCTTACAAAAACCCTTACCATAACACTACCACTTTTTGCAAGCATTTGGTTTCCGATTAGTGGAAGGCTTTTAGTTTTCATTTTGTACTTTTCTCCAGTAGTTTTGTTTTACAAAATAAAAGTATTTATGTTTTGTGTTGTCATGTGTGCATTTAGTATTGCATACTCAGTATAACATATTATATCATGTGTGATAAACTTAACAAAGCTGATATGAGTAAACCTTTCTGCATGCACAGCATTTCCACATTCTAGAACTTCGTCGTATTTTAATTAACATTCTTAGAAGGCTGACATCTAAGACATGTTTTATTGTTTGCTCATTGTTTTACAGATGAATTTACAACACTTTTAATCAGCCTCGTATTAAACGTTGATGCTTATTACAAAGTACTTATAGGATGTTGGTCTTTTCGCCTAAACATTCCATGTATTTATGCAATTGTTTGTTAGCTGCAAATAAGCACAAATCAATAAATTAACTTTGTATTTTTGACAACAGCATAGCGATATTTCTAAAATTAAAAAATATAATTAAATATGAAAGTATGTTTCTATGAAGTTGCCATTTGTTCAGCACAGATCTAGCCACAAAATGATTGGTATTTATTAATACCTTTTAAAAAATGTTAAAAACTGCTGATATTAAGGGTTACTTGCTTTCTTTCCATTCCTGCATTGCACCAATATTCTTTGCATTTTCATATCACATAACGACAGTAGAACTTGACATAGTTGGGACAATGTTCCATGCAGATCCTAATATAAAGACCTACAAGGCACCTTATGTCACAATCACAAATGACACGAGTGTAAATTTCAGTTAAACAAACTTACTTAAAGCATACCTCTCGACATCTATGCTCAAGAACTCTGGAAAAAGCCCAAAATAATGGGGTACAAAGGCCTGAGATCAGGTGCAATTTTCAAATATTATTCTAATGCACTTAACCATTAAAAAAACTACAGGATTTATATCAATATGCATTTTTGAACAGTAAGAGATATAAAACTCTGAAGGCTGCTGTTATTAACCTGTATTCTATAATCCTTATTGATTTAACAGAAAATGAAGAATTTTAAGGGTTACAGGACAAAATTTTATATTTTGTTGTTATAAACAATTTTTGAATAAAAAAAAAGTATGTTAAAAATGTGAAGCAAAATCAGGGAGAGCTGAAAGGTATGATTCAAAGCCAAATTCAAATCTTTAGTTCACACGTATGTAAAATCTAACACTTTCCATGCAGGGGGTGAAATCTTTACTCAGTATAATCAACCCTGAAGTCTTTGCATCTTGTATAAGGGAATTTCAGCTGATTAACCATATTTAAAAAGAGTGCGTTACTGTATTCAGTTAAAGTCACAGGAGTGACAGCCCTAAGAAATGTATAATTCCCAAATGCATAAGTCTTTTTCAGAAAGACATCAACAGGTAAGCAGGCATGAGAAACAGGATGCTGGACATACAGAATAGTAATTTTCACTGTCTGATGTGGGGTCTGCAAGAAGACCTACAGCTGAAGATTTCCTAAAGCAGATAGGGAAATCAAACAGCCAGGAACCTATATTATCATTCTGTTGTGAAGGTTTGGGCAACAGACATGGCAGAGGTAATTCACGGTGATGTTGGAGGAATATTGCTGCAGGGATTAAAGTGCTGATTTTGCCATCCAACTTCTATAGATATTATGCATGTGACAACACGTGTACCATTGTTCTTAGGTTCATTGGTGTATACTAAGCTAACAACCACTAAGGCCTTATAACCTAGCCGTGCAACTGAAATGCGACCCACAAATTTGATTTATATAGGGGTGATTTACTGACTACCTCTGTCCATTACAGACATAGCCAAACCAGAGGTGAATTTCCAGTTATCCATCCAGTGGTTCACATTGCACTTAAATAGGGATAGGGAGAATATTTGTATTGCATGGATGAGCAGCTTGTTCCAGAGAATGGGAATTCTCTGAGAAACATATCTGTCTCACCAACATGTCGTACTTATGTCACAAGTAAAATTTAAGTCTTTTAATCTAGTAGTTCTGGTGTTGTTTGTTTTGTGGATATGCAAAAGATTCATCAAAACAGGGTCCAGGGATGCCTTGTATGCTAGGCAAAGATCACTTCTAAGAAGTCTGTCTAATACCAAATAAAGAGACAAATAGTGTAAGACATTGTATTTACTCACTGTATTCTTTTTGTAAGGAACCTTTGCAGACATTCCAGTTACTGCATCCGTTTGGTCAGGTACATACCAAAGGAGGCATTATACTCTATGTTGGGTCTGATGAGGGCCGCATACCACATACAGTGGTAGGATGACCTCTATGGACCTAGATGCCATGCCCTTGCTTATAAGCTGAGCAACATAGAAGGATTTTCTTACTACCTTGGACACATGTTTGTCAAAGCATAGGTTACTATCTACATGAGTTCCCAAATTCCTGACTAGTGAATCAACTTTTAAGGGTGTTTTATTGAAGATGTAGTTACCTAGAGGAGCAGACTTTTCAAAAGGTACTAGAATGCATTTCTTGCTACCGAGTTTTAAGTAATGGCATTGACACCAAGCGTTTATCTATACTAGAAGGCCCTGAAGATGTTCTCATCATGGGGGTATTCAATGACTGAACCAGCTTGCAATCATCTCCGAACTTGGTTAGCCAGAGGCCTCTGACATTGGCTTTGCCATCCCAGATGTAGACACCAAAGAGGAGTGGGCCTAGCACAGAGCCCTGGGGGACTTCACTGGTAATCGGCCTCTTTGTGGAGGTAGCCATGCCAATTCTAACCTCTTAGTTTCTATCAGTGAACCAGCTATCTATCCAGCATGATATAAAGGGGTCTATATCTGATTTGTTAAGTTTATTGACAATGCCCGAGTGGGGTATTTTATCAAATGCTTTAGCCAGATCTAGGTAGACAGTGTGAATCATTTTACCCCATCCATTGCCCTAGTGACCTTTTCAAAGAAGTCCTTCAGGTTCAGTAGGCATGACCTTCCTTTGACAAATCCAAACTGGGATGGATCCATCGTGTGAAGGTTTCCTATGTCCTTGTTGATAATTTCTACAATAACTCTTAACATGGCTTTATGAACAATATTAGTCAGGCTAATGGGTCTGTAGTTTCCAGGATCTGTTGAAGGTCCTGTCTTATGAAACAGGATGACCATTATAATCCTCTGTTTATGTTGCACAAAGCCTGTTTTAAGACTATAGTTAAATAATGACTCCAGGGGCCCTGATAAGCTGTATTTTAGACTACTCAGAAGGCATCCTGGGATGTTACTGGGGCCCACTGAGGCCTGTTCTTGGCTTCAGTGAGTGCAGCCAGTACATGCTCCCTATTTATAGTTAAAAAGAGTTATGTTTGAAGGTATTGTGTGGGGATGGTTGGAGGTGAGAGGGGGACAAAACTGGAACTGAATTTGTCCACTAACAGATTTGCTATATTGTCAGGCTTTGTGAATTTGGCACCATTAGCCACCAGTTCAGCACAGTGCTGTGAGCTGCCCCTGATGTTTCTGTCATAGCTGTAGAATGCTTTATGGTTTTCTTTCACCTGGGAGACTAGCTTAAACATAAAGTTGGCCTTGCTTGACCTAATTAGCACTCTTAGTTTGATGATAGAGTTTTTGCCTTTATGGGAATTACTCTTCCTGATTTTTGCCATATTTTTTTTTTTTTGTTGCATATCCTATATAATTTGGGATGCCACCAGGGTGGTTTTAGTCCTGGGCTTACTTCTGGTAATAACAGCAGCATCTATGCAGCCACTGACATACTTATAAAGAGTTTCTGGGAGCAATTCAGAACAGGCTGCTGTGTTGTCAGGATTTGGACTTTTAAGGGGATTATAAATTTTGATGGCGACAGCTTTATGGTTAGACCTTACCAGAGGGGATGAGACATGGGGGAGCAGCATTTTCACATATTTGTCAGCATGAGGTCCAGTATGTTAAAGCATCTAGCGAGCATATTCTCTATTTGGTCAAGGGGGTTGTATTTACAAAATCCAGGATCTCTGTACCTAAACATTTGAGGCTGTGTAGGATTTCCAGTCTATAGAGGGTAATCAAAGTCACCCATGAGTCAAGTGTTAGATTCGGATGAAAAGCATCCCCAGTAGGTCCAAGTATGCATTGTGAGCTTTTTGGGACATGGCGGGTGACCCATAGGATACAGTATGGGATTTTGTCTATAGTGATCTGCACATGGAGAAACTTCAGCACATTGTCCTTGCTGACCACCCTAGAGGTATGCTTGTTACTGATGCATATTGACACACCACCCTTGGCCCTTGTCTGTGCAGCTACTGGTCTAAAAGTGTGGAAGGCACTGAAATATTGCTCTGCTGGGGTATTCTCTGCAGCTTTAAACCATGTCTCAATAACTGCACAGACGTCTATATTTTCAAGGGTGGGGAGAACTTGGAGGGAGTATAGTCTTTTATTTAAGATTATGATATTGAGCAGTAACACCCTGAAGTTCAATTGAGTTGATTTTGCTATGTTGGTAGGTTTATCAATTTGGTATTGCCTAAAAATGACAATATGGGTGTGGATAAAGTTTTAGCCAGTATTTGAAAGCCTAGAGGGGAAAGGTGCAGACCATCCTAGGCAAAGCAACGGGGTCTGTTAACCATGTCCTCCCACGCTGATAAATTTTAGACCCCCTTAGAATGATACCAGAAAGACGGCCAGCTGTTGAAATCAATAATATTTTGCTCATATTGTGGCAGCATCCTCTGTGAAGGTAATATGCTGCACAAAGCTAGGCTTGTTCATTCTGCAGCATTGTTTGACCATGCCACAGGACAGCTCTTTATAAGCCACACAATGCTGCTAGAAGTTAACTGTGACCTCTGTCTGTGTCACATAAAAATGCTAATCAGAGCATCCCTGATGTAAGGATAAATTGAAAACAGCAGGTATATGAGCTGGTAGTTGTAGTCAGGTAATGGATAGTAAAATGACCAAATTTAAGCAAACTGCCGGGGATGGGAGTTTAATGGTATTAAAATTGTGCCTTATTGAAAGCATTTCTTAATTGTTTATCAAGATGTACAAAATTAATTTTCTTAAAACAATAGGAGTCTGCAATGCTTCAGAGATGCCTGAAATCTTGTAATAATAACACTATTGTTTTGTCTTCAGTTTCTGGTTGGCAAACATTTTCAAAGACGACATACAGTAGAGAGTTGATTATAGGAACATTGATTATCCAAAATGGCAATTATCCAAATGCAACCTTCCAAAGGTTTTGGGTAAGAAAAATCATAAAGTCTGAGTATGTAAATGTTATATGTATTCGCTTATGCATGTTTTTTTAACTTGTAGCCTGCTTATGTTGAAAACAATTGTTTATTGTCCACTGGAATTGCTTAATGGTTGAAAAGTGTATTCTCTGTGTGCAGAAAAAACAAGATTTTAGAAGTATTTTATCCGGTTCAATTATATGTTTGATTATCAGAACAGTTTGATTATCCAAACTACCCTAGATCCCAATTAGTTCAGATAATCAACTCTCTACTGTACATATTTTGGCAACCCCCAATACTGTGGCATACAGTCTGCCATCAGAGTACCTACGCAGTCACCACTCACAATTGCACCACTAAGGTGCAAAGAAACAGGCAACTTCTTTGGTACTTCTGTCTGAAATGAATTTAGTCCTACGGTATATGCCCTGGTTACTGTCACAAAATGTATATGATGCTTACACTGCTTCTCTGTCTCCAGCTTTCCAAATCCATCCTACTTCATTGAGTCGGGGTCTTCTCACCAGTTTCTATACTACCCCTACCTTAGTATGAACTCAAACAGAAACACCCATTATGAGAGTTCTTGAAGCTCAACAAAAGGGACTGGTGCCAGTTACAGAGCAAGATGAGTCTGATTTTACTTTACTTGTTTACTTTTGTTGATCAGAATAGTGTAGAACCTTTGCATGTGCTAGAATAGTCTAGAACTTTTGCATGTGCTAACCAATTTCCAAGGCTTAAAGCCAAAGTGTAGACTGAGGTTTTTCTCCCATTTACCCCAAAGTAGATGATAAACTTACTTCTGAAACAAATTATTTACCAACTATATACTGGAGTTGTCTTGCTCACAGTCATTAGGCTCTCCTCACTAATATATGACTTTTAAAGTGACAAATAATATCGGAGAATTTCTTGAATTAATTTGTTAAGCATGTAAGCCCACTGGACATAAGTTTCCTTTTCAAAAGCAACACACAAGCACTCTCTGGCTGAATGACTTGGTTAGAGCCATTCAGTATGCAAATGCTGGCTGAAGGAATCAAACCCTGGACTGAAAAAACACAGTGCATAGGCTTAATTCTCTGCTTTACCTGCTAGAATGTTTTTTTTTTTAATCTGGTCTTCCTCTTAACAAAGTATTGCTTGGAATGATAAACCATCTGGAGTCTGTACACATGATGCCTGCTATATTTGACACTTTTGGTGATCTCTGGCAGAGGAGTAGTTGACATACTGATTCATAAGCACCAGCTCAGAAATATTCAAACCTGATATACAGATCCAATAGAAACAATCCAGAATCTGATTGTAAGGCTCATCCAACCACTTCACCTTCACTTTTAAAGCCTGAAACACACAACTTGTTCAGAAAGGTACCTTTGCAATTGACGGAAAAATATATTTCCAAATACCTTTGGAAAGAAAGTAATTTACTCCTGGTACTTTGAGAATAGGAGTTAAAATTCACTTGGCTCCTATGAGAAAAATTCAGGCTACATTTCTGGAAAGGAATTCACTTTATCTCACAGAAAGTACCAGAATTAGCAGAAAGACAAGGATAATGCCAGCGGATAGGGATAGCAATAACAGTTTTGCTATGATTTTTTTTTTGTTGCCATATCCAGGCTGGACATTGTATATGGACTACAGAGGTCATGCTTGTGAAATTATGCATTCTCAGGTTTATAGGTAAGTACTCGGCTAGGTGATTTTGTGGACGATTTTTAAGCTAATCCAATTTCCCTTAGTGCGAATCAAGCCTTCTTCCTCCTGTCTGTGAGATAAACATTTTGTCCATTATGCCAACCCTGGACCTATCAGATTTCTATTATTATTGTTGTACTGTTTTACTGGTACAGATAGATAAAGCCCTTACTACAGCTCAGTCAACCAAGGTTTGATTAGCAGCTCAGGTAACTGATGAAGTACCAGGGGAGGGACGGTCCATCCCAGGAGTGAGTGGGTAGTTGCATGGGTGTTCCAGCTATGATACTTGGTGGAGGCTGGGGACATTGTTTAAGGGGAAGTGTAGATCAGGAGGGTTAGGGTGGTGAGTATGTCTGGGCTGCCATGGAGTTGGAGTGATACACCACCTGCCCCCATTCATGCCCACCCCTTGAGTTTCACCATGGAACTGAAAGGGATGGTGGTGGAGGAACTAGTGGCTAGGGCTTTATGACCCCCCCAATAGAATGTAGCCAGCCAAGACCCCCCCCCGAACACCCTTAAGTTCTCTGACTAGTCCCAGCAGTAAGTGGTATAAGTCCAGGGGTACGGAATTGCTAGTAAACCTGGCATGAATATGGACACTGGGTAACGTTGTTATGAGGATGATGTAGGGG
Organism: Protopterus annectens; assembly: GCF_019279795.1. NCBI lineage: Eukaryota > Metazoa > Chordata > Ceratodontiformes > Protopteridae > Protopterus > Protopterus annectens. The sequence continues at coordinate 1,528,071,206 of NC_056726.1, forward strand.
ACCAAAAATATTGTTGTTATTATTATCATTATTATTATAGCACATATCTTTTTTTTTTTTGTAACAACAAGTTTCTAATAAGCCTGATTTCAGAACTCATTCAAACCTTGCAAGAAAAGGTAAAGATGATTTGGATTATTGTGATTCTTACTACTGTACAATAAATAACTCTTCACTTTTTAATGGTGTTTCTTAAACAGAATCTCATTCCAATATGTATGCTAAAGCAAACGAAGACTCATCGTTTTTAGAAGAATATTTAACTAAGGTTTAAAGAGAATGTCTTGAATCATAAAAGAAAGGAGTATTGCACAATCAAAAGGAAAACAAATCCAAGCAAAGTTCATAGCAAACCTAGTTTTATTAATTTGTATTTAACGTTTTGTGACACAATCAGTTATTAGAATAATTAGTGTTTTCACACCAAACATACACAGACCTCATGAAACAATGATGTTAAAATAACAACTAATCAGGTATCTTTATTTTTTATTTTAAGGTAATCTTTGTTGGGGAAATAGAATTTTACCTGGTGGAGTCATGGTATTTGTTAAGTGATTGAAAAAATATTTGATGTTAGTAGTCATTTCGATTGAATTAAGTTTGTTACTATAGCTGTAGAAAGTTTATACATTTGCATGCCTCAACAAGAAACTGAATTGATTAGGGAATTTAAATTTTAAAGAAAATTGGAAGTTGGATGATTTACATTTAATTTATACGTTACTTGATGTTTTATCGTGCGAAAACTTGTTATTTTACATGCAAATATTTTACACAATTGAAAGGACACCGTTGTTAATCTTTTTTTTTAATCACTGTTTTGTCACATTGAAAGGTTATAAAGAAATATTTGTATAAGCATTTTATTCGCAATATTTTTGGCTTATGCGGTTGAGAATCTCATAAAGAAATTTAATTTAAGTAATATATTTTTTGAAATGTAAAGGGGTACAAATTGATACTTCTACAATATTTTTAGGTTTAGAAATTACTTAGGATACAGAAATGGGGATATAATTTATCATAAACATGTTGTATATACAAGTTTTAGTATTCAGAACTGTTATCCTAAGTACATAAAATAAAATATGATTATTTATTTTACATTTGGTAACTGGGAAAGTCCAAAGTCCTTTTTCAGTGGAGGCCCAGGGAGAAAAGCTCCAGTTACAGCACAGGTTAATAATTCATTATAAGACAAGAATTACATATATTTACATATGAACAAAGCATAACAAAAATAAAGCTTGATTATTCAATGAACTATACATCAGTAAAAATATTCAGAATGATATAATATTATAGAGTATACATTACTTGTCATTATTTGGAAGTAGGAGAGAGATGGGGGAGAAGATAGAAGCTAGATAAGTGAGACTGAGAAGAATATGAGAGGTCTATAGGCTGAAAATAAGGGAGGAGCTTTGACCAGGGAGGAGCCAGAATAAGATGGAGTAGAATTAGTCTGAGGTGTTACCGTGGCAAAACCAGTTAGATTGTAGGTGTGTTTTTAGAGATTTCTTGAAATGAGGATGTTGCGGCTGTTTTGTTAGTGGGCAGAGAGTTCCATTTTTTTAGCAATATAGTTAGAATAGATGGAAGTCCCTGCAGAGTTGTTGGATTTAGTGACCTGAAGAAGCAGTTTGTTGTTGGAGCGTAGAGACCTATTACTGGTGTGAGAGTGTATTAGGTTTTGTAACACAGGGGTTTTCGCAGGATAGTAGAGAATCTTATAGGTTAGTATGAGCTGGTTGTAGAGAAGGAGATGGGGGAGTTCAAGCCAGTTGAGTTCTTTAAGGGCTGCACTGTGGTGAGTGTTGTAGGGGCTGTTGTTGGTGAATCATGCAATTTTGTAAAAGCAGCTGTCAAGTTTGGATAAGTCTGATTTTCTGAGATTGGTGAGGATGAGAGAGGCATATAGAAGTGTGGAGATGAGATGGGTCTGTGCTATTTTAGCTCTGATACTATTTGTGAGGAATTTTTTGTTTCTATATAGTCCCCCATTTTTTGTGTACTTCCTTTATGGTGAGTGAGATGTGAGTGTCAAATTTCATGTTACATTCAATTTCTACACCTAGTAGTTTGGTGTGTGTGACTGGAGCGATGGTTGTTTTGTTATTAGAAAGGATAGCAAATGAGGGTGGAGGGGGAGTAGAGTGATTAGTAGTGAGGAAAATGAGAAGTTTGGTTTTATTGGGGTTAAGTATTAATTGGGAGTTGGTAAGCCATTTTTTTCATGGAGAGGACGAAGGCTTGTGTTAGAAGTTACAGTTCTTAGAGGGAAGGAGAAGCACAGATTAGTGTTGAGTCATCCACATATTGGATGATTGAGGCTTCTAGAGTAGATGTATGGAGGTTATTAGTGAAGACAGAAAAGAGTAAAGGTCCAAGGATGGAACCTTGGGGAACTACTAGAGTGACAGCTAATAGAGGTGAGAGTTCTTTCCTCCATTATACTGCTTGCTGCCTACCTGTCAAGTCGCTTTGGAACCAGGACATGGTGATTTTACTAATATTTAGTTCAAAGAGGGATTTAATCAGCTTGTTGTGGTTGACTATATCAAAAGCCTTGGAGAGGTCAAGAACGACAGCAGAAACATAGTTGCCATTATTTCTGTGGTTATTAACCATATGGGTGAATGACATAAGTGCAGTTGTGGTGCTGTGGTAGGGCCTGAGGCCATGTTGAGTGTTTGTGAAAAGGGTGTGGGTGTTGAGATAGTCCATTAGTTGTGAGTGTACACATTTTTCTGATATTTTGGAGAGAGGTGAGAGTATTGCTATGGGCCGATAGTTAACTCCTTTGAGTTACCCCCTTTGTGGAGAGGTATAATGTATAAAATTTTCCAGATTTCAGGAACTACATTTTTGGATATTGAATGGTTAATAAGAATGGACACAGGATAACAAGAGAATCAGCAGCTATATTCAGGAATTCTGCTGGAAGTTTATCTGCAGCTAAGGTGGTGGGTTTTAGTTTTTTCAGTAGTTTCTTAATAAAATCAGTAGAGACAGGTTGGAATGTTAAGCCTTCAGTATCATTGTGGTACCTGGGTAGCTGGCTCAAGGGTGGACAGTTTTGTGCATTAACAAGAGCAAGAATGTATTCGGTGAAGAAATTGTTAAAAGCTGTGGCCACATTGAGGGAGTTCTCAGTTATGGTAAGAGTGGGAGTTCCCAATTTTCCAGGAAGGAGAATGTTATTAATAGCTGTCCAGAATTTTTGGGGGTTATTTTGGTATTTGGTTTGTATATTATGGTAATAGTTAATTTTATCTGATTTAACACATTTTTTGATTTATTATGGAGTTCAAGATATACATGCTTGTCTGTATGGGAACTGATTTTCCGCCAGTGGGTCCAGGCTTTATCTGTGGATTTCAGAAGAGACCTAGTCTCTTTACTCATCCAGACACCATGGTTGGATTTTACCATGATGGTTCTGGGAGGGACTTGGGAGTTTAGGATGTCTAAGAAGGCTATTGTACAGCGTCGTTAAGGTTAGGTTTTTAAGGGGAGACTGGTTACAAATGTTTAGTGCATTAGTAAAGGTGGCTTGGTTGAAGTTTTTCTTGTTTGTTATTATCTGGTAAATAGTGGGCATTTCTTAATAAGAGCGATATTGTATTACAAAAGTTGGGAGGTGGTCACTTAGGCTGTCAGGGAGGCATCCAGATTGACTGATTAGTGCTGGACTGTTTGTCAGAATCCAGGCAAGTATTGACTGTCTTTTGGTAGCTTTATTAATTCTATTGGGATACTGGATGAGTTGAGAAAAACCATAGAAGTTGGTGAAGTTGGTAGAGGAGTAAGAGTTACAAGTTGATCAGTCGATGTTGAAGTCCCCCAAGATGAAAATTTCATGTTGGAGGCTCTCAGATGCCCAATGAAATAGGGTCTCCAGTATGGGAGTGTTGTCCCCAGGTGGTATATAGCAGTCGATTATAATGATACTTTTCTTGGGGTTAAGTATTAGCTTGGCAGTTATAATGTCTGTATTGGTTAAATTTGGTATGTCTGTATTTAAGTTTTCTATGTTTAGTTGATTTTGATATAGTATAGCTGCACTGCCTCCTTTCTTGGATGTATGATCATTTCATTTAAGAACCATTTTATTGGGGGGTTACTATGTATAAAACTCTAAAGTCTTAATAGGTTCATAGGTTCCCAGGTTCATAGGTAGGTACTAGGCTATCTGCCCAAGGGCATTTATAAGCCTAGCCAGAGTGTGTCAGCTTTCGCCACCCAATTGATTAATTAACTGAGCCTCTGTCAAGAAAAGCCAATGAAGTGATCCCAGGGGTGTATTTTCTGTTACCCATCCACTCGTCAAGGTTTTTCTTGAAGAGTGTTAGTGAGGGGCTCTGCCTAATGTAGTTAGGAATTTTGTTACAAAGCATGGGGAGTCTCTGTGACAGGAATCTATCCCTCCAGCATATTCTATTTATTGTTGTGGTGAGGTTTAGGTCACTAGAGCGAGGGGCTTGCAGTGACTTGGATTTCTTTAGGTGGAGCATGTCCATCAATTCTGAGTTGGACATGGCTTTGTAAGTCAGGCAGGGATCACCTCTGAGTAAGCGATATGCCACTGAGTACAGCTGGACTTTTTCCAGTTGGGCTGCATAGGACATATGTTTGAGACAAGTAATCCTCTTGGTGAGGTACTTTTGTGGTCTTTTCAGCTGTTGGAAGTGTCTTGTGAGGTACATCCCAAATGGGGCATTGTACTCTATGATGGGTCTGATGAATGACGAGTAGAGGGGCACTATAACCTTTTTATTTCTAGACATGAACCCCTTCGTAATTAGATGGGCTACAAAGAAGGATTTCCTAACTACTTTGGCAATATGATTGTCAAAGGAGCGATTACTATCTACCTGGGTCCCCAGATCTCATATTACCTCTTCTGTATTAAGGGGGCTGCCACCTATGTGGTAATTAATGGGTGTTTTGTTTTTCCCAAATGGGATGACTATGCATTTTTTGGCATTTAGCTTGAGACCATGACTTTGACACCAGGTGTCTGTCTCAGTAAGGCCCTTTTGGAGGATGTCCGTGTCAGGCGGAGAGTTAGTTATGGCTCCCATTTTGCAGTCATCGGTGAACTTGGTTAGCCATAGTCCTCCTGTGTTTGTCTGTACTTCTGAGAAGTATATGCCGAACAGTAGGGGTCCCAGGACCGAGCCTTGTGGGACACCACTTGTGACTGGTTAATGATTACATAAGATGTGTTTTTGAAGGAGGTGGATATATTGATTTATATATTTGTTAAAAAGAGGATGTAAGAGAAGGGACTAAACTTATAACACAAGATATTGTCAAATATAGGTAAGTGTTTTATCGCCCACTCTTTAACAAAAAGGCCTGGGTGTTCAGCAATTTATATAAATCATTGACAGAAACAGAAGTTGATATATTAATACATCTTATATACTGGATGCCTATAATATAAAGAAGGCAGTGGTGAATAATTGGTAAGTTTGCATAATAATGATTTGGCCCAAGTAAGGGGGATTGAACCTAAATTTGTTAATATAAGCTCCCATATCTGAAAGTTATTTTTGAACACAGTGAGGTCCCTAAGATTCAATATATTAGTAATAAATTTCTTCATGGCATGATTAAATTGAAGTCAGACCATTTTTAAATCTGAAACAGACTAAGGAGGTTTATGGAGCTAAAGCACATTTTGATTACAATTCCAAATGTGGTTTGTATGTCAAGTTGTGTTTATTGCAAAAGCTTCTGTGTGGGTATAACCACTAGGAAGATGTTGCAACATATTTATGAATAAACTAATGCAATTAGAACAAAAGTGAATATAATGCACTGTTTAAGCATACCACCCTGTGCAATAACTAGAAAAACAATGTTTTTAGTGTTACACATAGGAGCATAAAAATACTAGGCAAGTGATGAAGACAAGAAGCTGAATCTTGTGCAATATCAACTCAAGGGAGGTCACCAAGTGCATTAGTGCAATGGAAGAAGGTATGGATCAGCAATTTGGGTTTGAATCTCAACAAGTGCCTCAAGGAAAACACTTGCTTTACCTATAACATGGTAAGTTCCAAATTTTCTAGCTTAACTTAGCAAAATAAGTCTACTATTACCGGCTTTGTAATAAACCACTTAACAAAACAGTGACACGTGTTTCCTAGATCATACAACTAAATGAGATATGGTCTCCTAGGATAGGTAATTACTGTGCACTAGGTCATTCAGCCTCATTATGTTGTACTTTTCTGTGTTCACAGGTGATGCTATATCCTGAAACCCAATTATTGGGCTACTGCCCCTGAGGGCAAAGGAGTTGATGCCTCTGAGCATGATGGTGTCATGAGCTAGCACAGTCAGGAGACACAGTATATGTACTGGGCAGAGGGAATGTGACCACTGCATCACCCATGTAGTCTGTGGACACTGGCTGTTTGCCTGTAGACAAACAGAAGGCACCCCCCTCATGGAAGATGAGCTACTGGGTACACTGTCACCCAGGGATGTGTGACACCCATACTGGACAGATACCGAGATCTGTCTGTAGCTCCATTAGGCAAGGGACACATGCAGAGGAGTGAGCAATGAGTCTCAGTGTAGATGTAATTACTACCCTGAATTTGGTGTGTCAATGTCAAAGTCAAAGCCAAAGGATACTTTGACACTGTACGAAATTTCAATACACAGGCTCGTACCATATGAATGACGGTTTACAGAAGGAAGATAGACTAAATTAATAATAATTTAAATACTAAAAATAAAAATAACATACTAAGAATAAATAAAGTAATGAACTGAAAGCTTTTTACATCAGAAACAAAGCAAATACATCAACAACAGGAACAGACTCAGTAGAAATATAAACATATATAAGAAACAGTACTATAAATAAATAAAGAGACACACGTAAAAACTTACCTACCACCAATATATGCCATAAATTTACAGTTTACAGTTGTCATAGTGCAGATAGAGATCTACAGTATAAAGTGAGCTATGCAGAGAGTTATGTAAATAACAATGACATATTGCACATAAGTAATGTTTTACCCATTTAGCGGATTCGGCTATGGGTTTGTTGTTCAACAGTCTGATAGCATGTGGGTAGAAGCTGTTATGGAATCTGAATGTTCTGCATCTAATGCTTCTGTAGTGCTTTCTTGTTGGCAGGAGTTGAACAGTCCATAAGCTAGATGGTGTTCTTCCCTCAATAGTTTTAAGACTCTACCATAGCATCTCTTTGAATATATGTCCTGTAGGGATTGAAGGTTGGAGTCAGTGATTTTTGTGGCCTGTTTAATGATCTTATCTAATGCCTTCCAATCTTCTTGACAGCAATTCCCATACCAGACAATGATGTTGTTTGTCAGTATGCTCTCAGTCATGGCTCTGTAGAAGATAAGTAGGGCCTATGAGGGGAGGTTAGCTCTACGAAGTTTCTTAAGGAAGTGGAGACATTGCTAGGCTCTCTTTATAAGGCTGAAAGTGTTTGTGGCCCAACTGAGGTCTTGCAAGATATGTACCCTAAGAATTTGGTACTATTTACTCTCTCCACTGCAGCATCACTGATGATGAGAGGAGTATGTGGCTTATTCTCCTTCTTAAAATCTTTGAAGATTTACTTGGTTTTCCCAACATTTAGTGCAAAGTTGTCATCAGTGCACCAATGAATAAGTTGATTCTCTTTCTCCCTGTAGGCCCCCTCATCTTCCTTCTTGATAATGCTGATTACTGTGGTGTCTTCTGCAAATTTGATGATTCTATTTGACTGATGAGTAGCTGTGCCATCGTGTTAGAATTGTCAAAAAAAGTTGACTTATTATGCAGCACTGTGGGACCCCAGGGTGATGCTGTTATTATGATTATTATTATTATTATTATTATTATTATTATTATTATTATTTCAGCTTGATTACCCGGAAGGTCCACTGGGCTTGGGGGCCCATTTTCAGTGGAGGCCTGGGGAGAAAAGCTGCACAGGAAACAACAGCTTTAATTACATGAAAAGTTCAAACACAGTTTACATTACAAATAACATGTTGCTGTAAATAGTTTACAATACAAATACCAGGTTGCTACAAATAGCAAAAATATTAACAATTTCTGTTATGTTCAGGAGGAAAAAAACAGGCATATAGTATAAAAAAGAAGAATTTACTGTTTATTTGCTTATGCAATTAATATTTTAAAAGGGGTTAGGAAGGTAAAGAGGTTAGCCTGGAGAGAAGGGGGAAGATAGCTTGAGAGGTGTGGGCCGAAGAGTGCAGTTGCATGTCCTATTTAGATAGAGGTGAGAATGAAGCTGGTTTTTGGAGTTATTTAGGTTGTTGCAGGTTCTTAGTGAGGTGGGCAGGGCATTCCATTTTTTAGCTAGGGTAAAGGATAAGAGAAGCTGACCTGCTGGGCGCTTGGGTTTTTGTACTGTGATCAGGTTTTGGTGAGAAGATCTAAGGGATCTAAGGGGGGTATAAGGTTGTAGAATATTGAAAAGCGCAGGGCAGTTGGTAGGATGGAACAGTAATTTGTGGGCTGTGGTAATTTTGAGAAAGTCAAGTTGATTGGGGAGTTCAAGCCAGTTTAGAGAGTGAAGGGAGGTGCAGTGATGAGAGGAGGATTTGGCATTAGTGTAAAATTTGTAGATTTTGTTGTAACATTGTTCCAATTTGGAGGTAAGTGTGAATGATAGATTAGTGAGCAGAGGAGCGCCATATAGTAGAGAGGGAAGGAGGCAGGTAGAGGCAAGGGTTAGCCTGGTGGGAGGAGACATAAAGTGGTTGTTTCTATACAGTAATCCAAGTTTTATGTGTGTTTTTTGATGTTTAGCTGGATATGAGTATTAAATTTTAGTTGGTCATCAACTGTAACACCAAGAAGTTAGGTGGAGGTTATGATCTCGATAGTGGAGATGTTAAGGCTGGTAATTTGGAATGAGTTTTTATCAAGAGATGAGGACTTGGAGGGAGAGAAAAGGAGGATCTTAGTTTTGTTTGCATTTAGGGAGAGGTGATTTTGGAGCATCCAGTTTTCAGTGGTTGAAAAGGCTCTTTGTGTTAGAGCTTGGAGCTCTGTTAGGTTAGGGGCACAGCAGATCAAAGTGGAATCATCAGTGTATTGCACAATTGGGGTGTTGGGAATGGCTTTGTGCAAGTCATTAATAAAGATATTGAATAGTAATGGGCCAAGTATGAAACCTTGAGGTACCCCGGTAGGGGCAAGAAGGAAAGTAGAGGTGGCTTGGCCCCATTTCACAGCTTGGGATCTGTTTGAAAGGTAGCTAGAGAACCAGGAAAGAGTATTTTGGCTAAGGTTGAGCTTAGAGAGATGGTTTATAAGGTGGGTGTGGGAGATGGTGTCAAAAGCTTTGGATAGGTCTAGTAGAATGGAGGATACTAAGTTACCGGAGTCACATGCAGAATTCACAGAATGTAAGAAGGAGAGAAGGGCGGTGTTAGTACTGTGTCCTGGGCGGAAGCCATGTTGGGTAGGAGAGAATAGTTGATGTTTGGTAAGGAATGGCACAAGTTGTAGGTGGATGCATTTTTCAAGGATTTTGGATATAGGGGAGAGGATGGCTATGGGGCGGAAATTGGTGACATTACAATTTTTGCTACCTTTATGGAGAGGAAGAATGAAAGCAGAGTGCCAGAGTTTAGGTACATAGGATTCAAGTAGAGACCTATTAATTAGGATGCTGATAGGTAGAGCAATGGTGTCAGAAGCTATTTTTAGGAAGGAGGATGGGATGCTGTCAGGGGCATTGGAGCAAGGCTTTAGTTTATAGAGCAGTTTCTTTATTAGGTTGGTGGATACGGGTTTGAGTTCGAAAGATGGGGGGAGAAGGGAAGGGAAGATTGATCTGGGGGGGGGGGTTGTTGGTGAAAGTCTTGGTTAGCTCAACGATGGAAGAGGTAAAGAAGGAATTGAATAGTGAGGCAATTTCTGGGTCAGATTTGCTGGTATCAGGACAGGGGGTGTTTTTTGTACCAGGCCTAAGGAGGGAATTAATAGAGTTCCAGAATTGTTTGGGATTTCTTGCGTGGTTTTCTTGTAGTTTGATGTAGTAAGACTTTTTATCTGTAATGACTAATTTTTTGGCAAGGTTTCTTAATTGCTTAAACTTAAGGAAGATTTCAGGCTGTTTGTGTTTAAGGTAGGCTTTCCAGGTTTTATCCCTTTGTAGCATAATTTTTTTGTATCATTGGTGAGCCAAGGGGTGTTTTTTGTTTTGATTCTTTTTCTTCTTATAGGAGCTAGGGAGTTAAGGACAATTAAGAATGTAGAATTGAAATAGTCAACGGCTTTGTCTAATGGCAGTGTTTTTAGGGGGTTCCAGTTAGTTAGCTTAAGGGAGTTAGAGAAAGAAGTAGGATTAAAGTTAGTTAGGTTACGAGTTTGAATGTAGTGGTGAGAGTGTGGGGAGGAGGGAGTGGCTTGAATGGAGAAGGCAGGGAGGTGGTCTCTTAATGGGTCAGGAGTGACACCGGATTTTAAAACTTTGTTAGGATGAGATACTAGTATCCAGTCAAGTATGGTGCCAGGGGGATTAGTTTTGTTAGGTCTAGTAATGGAGTTAGTAAGTTGAGTGAAGTTGAATAGGTTCATAGTTACGGAGGGATTAGGGTTACTGATCTTTCCCCAGTCAATATTTACATCTCCCAAAATGAAGATTTCTAGCTTAATATTGGAGGAGGACCATGAGAGGATGTCTGTTTGAAAGTGATGTTTTCCTGCTTAAACTAATTGTGGCCTTTCAGTCAGGAAGTCAAGGATTCAGTTGCACATTTTGTTTTCGATGCCTACATTAGTCAGCTTAGACAACAGTGATGACTGCAACTCAGAGTAGTTACAGGGTCATCATGGAGATACAGGGTAATACTAGAACAGCCATGGCAGAGCTGGTCAGACTGATGCATGGAGTGTGAGCTGAATTCCAAGAGAGAATTCCAAGAGAGTATATCCCACATATGTGAATGTTCTGATAGTCTAGCGTACCTACTAGAATATGCTTTGTACTCCCAAGGTCCCAGCCAGATGTTAAGCATCATTCTTGAGAATATTTCACTGGTTCATCTATGGGCGGTGGCCACTGTAGCTGTGGATGAGGTAGACAATGCTCAGGTAGCACTAGCAGGTTCCTATCATAACACTGACATTACAGAACATCAAACTATATATGGTCAAGGATGTATGATCAACCTTCTGTAATGTTGAAATGCATATAAAAAATCTATGCCTTTGAAAACAAAACCAAAAAAAATCTGTATTTTTGCAGGGGAGCAAGTCCTCCCTGCACCTCCCACATCCCTATAAATTATATTTACCAACTCTGAGATTGCACTACAATGGGGAAAATGGCAAATTCCTCGACCCCCCCTGTACCACAATCATAAAAGAAACACTTTGATTTTCTAGAAAGGTGATGATATAGTCTTTCCTAAAAGTTGACCTTACTAAGGGAACCTGTACTAGCACATCACTGCTTCATCTGGGATGGAAGTGTCTATATCCAGGAGTGTCAGTCCCAGAGTCATGGCAGTGACGTGTCTAGTGATGGACATCAGTCACATTCAGGCTGGTGGCCAACCTCTAGCCAGGGTCATGATATAACCAGTTTTACTCCTGGGCTCAAGCTCAATGCCAAGAAATGTATAGTTGTCCCCTTTGGGAAAAAACATGTACCCATGAATTACCATATAGGTGGCAGTACACTGAATACCGAAAGTGTGATAAGAGACTTAGGGACACAGGTAGACAGTAGTCTCACCTTCGATAACCACATCACCACAACAGTCAGGAAATCCTTCTATGTGACACACCTCATCACTAAGGGCTTTTCATCCAGAAAAAGGAGGTCATTGTCCCACTATACTCATCCCTCATTAGAGCAAGAAATCTGTACAAAGCTTAAATTAATGGGAGAACAGAGGCCACAAAATAAGGACTGGGTTTAAATATTGTTCTTATAAACTTAGAAAGTTGTCATAATAACAGGATTTGTGTTAGCATGCATTTTGTGAAGGATATGAGCAAACATGGAAAAGGAGGTGATGGACGGATGGATGAAGTCTGAAACACAAATGTATGCCATTATTTAGTGACTTCACCTATTGGTGATTTTGCCAGAAAACCAAACATTTTATGAGGAATAGACCGAAAATATGAGGTGAAAAAATCTGACGTGAAAATCTGGACAGTTGAGAGGTTTGGGCATGCATAGTTCTAGCTCAGTCCTGAGGTGTCACTGGGAAATAGATGTACCAATCCACATATGCAAATGCTGCAGCATCCTCAAGGCAGAAGCTTGTGAGATTACCAAAGTGTCCCCAGTCTGTCTCTGCAAGGTCCATGTGGCAAGTATAGTGAGGGTATGCATACCTTACTGTCCATGGGTACAGGAAGTCGAAGCATTCCTCCAGGACCCCTATAGGGGTCATACATACCCACTATGATTCTTATAATATTCCTGTCCACTATGAACCTATCAAGTATCTCTAGGCTTGCTACCTATCTAGTATTTTTCTAGACTATCCAGAAATCAGAATGATTACTCATTAGTCCATAAAGCACTATACAATCTCCAGTATTTTGTTTAGAAGTGTGGACAGAATGTCAGAGTTTGTTAAAAAGCAACCTCTTGTCTTTTTTTTTTTTCACAAAAAACATTGCTAAAGTGATGCTTTGGAGTCCAAGATAATCTACAAAAAAGAAAAAAGAGTAACGCAATGGAGATTAGGTAAGTAAAAATGGTCTAAATGGATACTCTGCCCTAATGACATATGCATTAATATCATAAAATTGGTGTGGATGTGGTTGAAGATGGTTTGGGCTTGGGAGGAATCATGGGTAGTGTGGTGGGTGTGGCTTCTGTCTGGTTTTCACCATCACAAGAGGCAACATTCCTAAGTATCTCCTGCTTATTAAACTTATAATGAGTTATTCTCTGCCTATATCTCTGTCTTCTTGGCTCCCCGAGTGCCACTGGGTGCAAGCACTTTCGGCTTGGTCAAGACAAAAGGAACTCACTCCTAGAAGTATCAAGGCTAGCAACAAGTGACAGCATTTTCCTGAATTGCAAAGTAGATAGGATTGGTGAGACTCTGCTTTATATAGCATATTTGCAGATGGCACAGAAAAGCAGGAAAAGTTCACTATGAATCGCAAACAGCAATGTAATGCTTCATTATCATATGCTACATTACATCATATCTCATTGTATCCATCATGTGTTAGCATAAGTGGCCTCTATGGATCATGGCTGAGCTGCGTTCATTCATGGACAACCCAAATAGCCCTAATGTTCATTTGCAGACAGCCCAAATAACCCTAATGTTCATTTATGGGCAGCCCAAATAGCCCTAATGTTCATTTGCGGACAGGCCAAATAGCCCTAATGTTCATTCACGGGCAGCCCAACTAGCCCTAATGGTCATTTGTGGACAACCCAAATAGCCCTAATGGTCATTTGCGGACAACCCAAATACCCCTAAAACATCTGTGTAATGACCCACAGTATTAGAACCTGCTACTAACCGGAGATTCTAAAACAAAGTGGGAAAGCTGTGCAAAACTGTAGGTTTAGAAGTTTGCAACTAAGGGAAAATATGAATGGGTGAGTAATTGACTCTTAATTAAAGCCTTAAAAATATGATCTTGTAATGATTGTTAGTAGGGCCAAATGAAATGAGTATGATGTGTTTTTGGAGTTAAATTTGCATAAACCTCAGTAGCCAATTAACTTTAAGAACACAACAGAGACAGAGTGGGCGAAGCAGAGAAAATCACATATATTCCTACAGCAGTCTATTATGGTTGCTCTTGCAGGAAAACCTTGAACAGTTGACTTGCTTCAAACAAAAAAGATTAGTTTATAGTTCCAGTCAGAATTTACAAATGGTTAATCCCCTTAGGTCTCATAGAAAGAAGCAAACGTTTGTTTTAGGCCCTAAACCTAAAACTTTTAAAACTGCAAGAAAAATCTTTAAAATATCTCTGCACTAATGCAAAGTTAAAATGAATAATGATCGAAGTATAAATAAAAAAGTAATCAGATAAAATCCCATTCTAGGGGACTGGAAAACTGTGTTAGTTGTTGCTCTTTATAAAATGAGAGGACCTAGGATTGTAACAGGAATTTATATACCAGTTAATCTCATGACAATATTGTGTATGAAAGTAGAACGTTTACTTCTGTCTGTGTGTGTGTGTGTGTGTGTGTGTGTGTGTGTGTGTGTGTGTGTGTGTGTGTATATGTGTGTGTATGTGTGTGTGTGTGTGCGTGTATATATATGTGAGTGTGTGTGTGTGTGTGTGTGTGTGTGTGTGTGTGTGTGTGTGTGCGTGCGTGTATATATATATGTGTGTGTGTGTGTGTGTGTGTGTGTGTGTGTGTGTGTGTGTGTTTGTGTGTGTATGTGTCTGCGTAGCGCAGCAACTAAATAGAAACTATTTTGGAGTTTTCAAACAGATTTTTATTTACACGTAAAACACAAAAAATGGGAAGTAAAATAAAAGACAATGATTCAGAATGCTAGATTTTGGGAAGTAACATAAAAGAAGAACATTGATTTAGACTGCTAGATTTTTTCAAAGTTCAGTTCAACAATTTCACTATTCCAGAATACATGGTGTTTTCATTAAAGTTACCTGGCAATCAAAAGAGTACTTTAAATTTTCCATCTTTTCATTTCAATACTCTTTAATTCTTCGGTCAACGGTAATTCTATAGGTTTCCCTCTACAGAACAAAAACTCCTGTTTATTTACTAGTTTTCATTGACACCTTCCATACTTCCTTCCTCCTTCACATGTAGCTCTCCGAACCCACTCTAGACTTAGAGGTCAGGAATCTGATCTGTTTATAAGATGATGGCCATCATATATCCAAAGGCACCTGCACAATTTAGTTGTCATGGTGCACCCCTGATTTGCCTTCCCTCCCATATTTGTTAGGAATACCATAGTTCTCTTCCATGACACAATGTCTGATAAAGCAACCCCACAAACATCAAATACAATACCACCACAATTAATGTTTTCCCCAGCCTCAGCAATCATTATGTCAAATAACCCATGACTCTTCAGAGTCATCATTCTATCATCTCTTTCCATTTCTTCCTATCCTCATGTCCTCTCCACCACGTCCATAAACCTTATCTTAGGCCTTCCTCTATTCCTCTTACCTGGCAGCTCCATCCTTAGCATCTTTTTAATCCTCCCAGTCCCTAGTCATTGATGCAAAAATCTTAACATCTAACTCTGCCACATCCCAGCTCTGACTCCTGCTTATCCATCCTCATCACACCGAAATCTTAACATCTTCTTAACTCTGCCATCCAGCTCTGACTCCTGCCTTTTGTCAATGCTGCATCCCTCACCATTCCTCTACCTCCTCTCATTTACACACATATATTCTGTCTTAGCTAGGCACCCTGTCATGACTAATCAGTTTTATCCCTCTGTAGTTACTGCAGCTCCAGGCATCCTCTTTTTTCCAAAATCATCATTAAATCAAATTAGAAATTCCACTGCCCATTCTCTAAGCACCCTCCATGCTTCCATTGGTATGTCATCTGGGCCAACAGCCTTTCCATTCTTCATACATCTTTCCCAGCTCTGTCCCTCTGTCTAGCTAATTGGTACAGGTCCTTTTCTCTTTAGTGTCCTACTCATGTCTACTTTCTTCATCTCTTTGACAATCCTCATTCCACCACCAGGGTCTCTTGTCCTCCTTCCTCTGTCCAGATGTCACACCAAGCACCTTTCAACTTGAGAGCATCTCTTCCTCCACTCTTGTCGTCCCTATCCTCCCTTCTCTAAATGAAAATATTTATTTTATTTTTACGTATTTTGATATCGTGAAACCCATGACTCTTCAGAGTAGAACAAACAATTCTAGCACCACTGAATAAGATGTAAACCCAAGACTGCTCATCTGCATTTAAGAAACAGTGACCTGGACAATATCCGATCTTACAATTATAAGGCTGTGGACTAAAGCCAATCTAGGCTATTATGACTTGAAATCTGTTTTATGATAGAGCCAGTGGACCAGCAGATAATCATGGATTTAGACAAATACCTTACTCAGTAAATTGTACTTTATGGTGAGGGCCCATTTTATGGCAAGTCATTTTCTATACGATTCTGATTTATTCTTATATAACACATGGAATGCTTATCCTCTTCCATAGTTTGTGATAACACAACCTCATCTGTGTGCCCTAAACATTGCTTAAAAAATTCTGGCGCTATTAACTATGTTTCCAAAGACAACATATCTTTTTAGTTGCCTAAAGGCTTGTTCTGCTTCAATTTTCCACTCAACGTTTGAAGGAATCTTACCCTTGCCAGGTCCTTCAGGGGGCAAGCAGAATTTGCAAAAAATAGGAATAAATTTATGATAATAGCTACTCAGGCCAAGGGCCAGAGAGCACAGGGAAACCTAGGCAGCTGACTATGGCCTTGTGCTGGTGTGGGGATGGGGTCTGGCCATACAAAAAGTAATTTAAAAAAAGTTTCATTCTACAATAAAAAAAAAAACACAATACTAAAATGAATTCCTGCTCAGTGACTGAATTTTTCAGATTTCCTCCTTGGCATGCAACAACTCAGTCACTTTCATTGTCTGGAGCTGAGATGTACAGCAAAAGTAAATGAGACATCAGGAAAAAGAAATGGTGCTGAATTTTTACTTTGTGTGAATGGCAGACATAGGTTGAGTGAATGTTGATTCCTACAAGCAATATTAGCCAGGAGTATTGTGAAACATTGTACAGCAACATTAAGAATGGAATGATGAGCCAAAATGCACTTAATTGGTACAAACTTATTAGTGAGCTGGACTGTGAGATTATTTTGTGAAGTGAAGGAACAACAACTTGAACATGGAGAAGATTAGATGCATGTAACAGATTAGATCAAACCTTTTCTTTTGAATTAGAAGATGCAGAGGTGTGTGTGTATCTGTGTGTGTGTGTGTGTGTGTGTGTGTGTGTGTGTACGTGCGCATTCACATGATTGCAAATGACCTTTAATATATGCTTCCAAGTTACAGTTCACTTTATTTTCCATTGTATACTTGCTTTCTGTGTAAATCATAAAGGCTATTTAGACATTTCTAGGGGGAACATGGGCTTTTACCATGCGTGGCTCACTTTCTGAGTTCCTGCTTCATCAGACTACTAATCTTGCATGCTTTTGGTCAAGGAGAGAATCTCATTGCAAGTAGGGATCTAGCATAAACACAGTTTTGTATTTTTGATGTTTTGTGTGGGCAAGTGACTGGTAAAGTGACTCATTTACATTCCTTTATTTATGCATTTATTTTAATGTTTTTTCATTGTATGAGTGTTTGCTGTATAAATGCTGCCTAAAATGTTCAGGGTAGACTGCTGCTTAGCCTTCTGCCATGCTCTGGCTGTGCCTGGTGTCTCAGTTTGTGCTTGCTTTTTAGCTAGGAAAGTGAATCACACTGTATGAGTAGGGAGGAACCTAGGATTAGCAGCTGCTTATGAAGGTCTGTGAATATGAAGCATGCAAAGACAAAAATACATATATTTGCTTCTGTTATGTGTGTTTGTGTGAGGAGAACATGGAGAAGAAGTAGTAAGTTTAGAAGAGTTTAGTCCACCATAAAAAGGCTGTTTGAATGTTTATTCTTAAATCACTAGAGGCTTATATTACAAAAGCAAAAAGTAAGCTAGTTTCTGATAATAAGTTTTTGTTCCAGGTGACTTGACATTTTCTAATAAATCTGATTAGAGTTATGTTGTCTTTTGGTACCAAGGTATAAAAGAACTGGTTTATTGTTTATGGTGCAAGCAAAGCACACTATATACTAAACTCAGAATGGACAGAACTTTTCACAATGGTCTTTAAGTAAGTTATTGAAATTAATTAAAAATTCCATATACTGATTCATAATCCTGTCATACAAGTACTTGTTGTTAATGTGTGTGTGTGTGTGTGTGTGTGTGTGTGTGTGTGTGTGTGTGTGTGTGTGTGTGTGTGTGTGTGTGTGCCTGTGTGTGTGTCTGTGTGTGTGTATGCACATGTGTACTTGGTTCCTGCACCCTACAGTAGTTATGGTGTAAATGAAGGAATTAATTTTAATAAACAGGATCTTTATCATATGAGCCATGTTCTTTGGATGCAATCCTTGCTTTCCTTGTTTTGTTGACAGGTGTTTATTATTTGGCTGTAAATAAACTAGACAATGTGATGTCTAGGAGGTTGTTAATATTTTAACTATAAATATATTTTTAATTTAGTTTTTTTTTTTTGTAGGTATATGAATGTGAAATACACTGTGCTGGTCCACAGCAGTTTGTCTGGTACTTAGTACAGATGAGTAAACCTGTGAGTTGTTAATGAGCTGCTTCTGCAGTGCAGTATTTTATTTCCTTACCCTTCATTTGTCTACCATGTATGCTGTCTATGAATCTTAACATGAATCTTGTAGTTTAATTGTTTGTCAGATGCATTCTCAACACATGGTGTTTCAAGGGAAGTGAAGTTTACTGTTGCTCATGCTAAGTCTTTTTTCAATGTGAAATTGTTTTGTTTAACAAATAGCAGCTTGTGTTTTTGCTGTAAAATTTGAGGCTCTCAGTAAAAATCTGCCCAAACAACCGAGACCTCCAAAGCAGAAATGCAAGCAACCTCCACCCCTAATACAACCCAAATGACACATAGCCCACATACTCAGTGTGCCACTTAACTACAGCCCATGAGGCATAACGTACCCAACACTCTAGTCATACGTGACTCTATAGTCAGGCACACTGATGTTCCACTCACCAGGCTAAACAAGGAAAAAGTTACTGTCAGCTGTCTGTCGGGTGCCAGGATCCACCACATAATGCATGCACTCGGTCACTCCACAACAAGTACAAATATGACTCTGTCATTGTCCATTTTTGTGTGAATGACCTGAGATGTACCTCCCTGGACTACATGAAAAGAGACATGTAGCCCAAGCAGGTATGACCCTAGCCCTGAGTAGCATCCTGCCATCACCCAGAATGATACCACAGTACAAGGACAAAATTATTGACTTTAACAATTCGCTAAGCTTCTGGTGTCATTCTAAGGGAATCCAGTATCTGTCTGCCTGGGATGACATGATCGACAGACCACGCTGCTTTGCCAGAGATGGCCTGCACCTGTCGCCCTTGGGATTCTGGATACTGGCAAAGGCTTTTGAAAACCCCATAGTGCCTTTTTTAGGCAAGGTTCAAATGACAAATTCACCATCGTAACAGGTACAAACAAGCAAAGTCTGAGGGTAATGCTACTCAATGCTAGAAGTCTAAACCTCAAAATGCACTCACTCGAGGCACTCCTTAAAATGGAGAACATTGACATCTGTGCAGTGACAGAGATCTGGTTCAAAGCTCCAGAGAGCACCCCTGCATTACCAGGCTATAATTCATACCACACCTTTTGGCCACTAAACCCAGACCAAAACACTAAAACTGGAGGCATGTCCATATTCGTTAAGGATATCCACACCTCCAAGCTAGTTGCTCAGCATAATGCATCCGAGATTATCCAAGTTCAACTAACTCTGGGCAAAACCGCAATCCAGATTGTAGCTTGCTACACACACCCCACCATGCCCCAGGATTCCCACTCCTCTTTTCTTGATACATTGGAAGATATTAAGGTAGAATCCAACACTCTAATAATGGGTGATTTCAACTACCCTACCATTAACTGGGAAAACTACCAGTGTATCAACTCTTTTGCTCAACGTTTTCTGGAAAACATCAATTCCAATGCCTTGGATCAACTTATCCACATCCCCACCAGAGGCAGCAATATCCTAGACCTGGTCATCACCAACATGGGCGACCGATGTTCCACACCAGAGGTCAGCTCCTCATTGGTCAGATCCGACCACAAGCTAATCACCCTAGACATCCACATCCTGCTCCCCCCCCCACCCCCCCCCATTAGGAAAACAACCATAAAAAATGTCTCCAAAGCCAACTTCACGCTTCTTAAGATAGAAGTGGCAAACTTCACGACACCCATGCAGATTGACAACAGAGGTACGACTGCTGAATCCTACACAAATGCACTTTATAAGCACTTACACAAGTGCATGGATCATGCTATCCCTAACAGAACCAAGATGCTATCCTCCAAAAAAAGGAAGCCAATCTGCTGGTCTTCTGCCATAAGCAAACTCTACAAAAGAAGAAAAAAACTGTTGCAAAAAAGAGTAAAATCCCACGATTGGAGGAACTCCCTGGTCAGCCTCAGTAAGAAGCTGAGATCCCTCATAAAATCCTCCAAAGCTAGTTATGAAAACAAAATCACCACTGATTCTGAAGACAACCACAAAGCATTCTATAGCTATGTCAAGAATCTCAATGGCAACACTCAGATCTGGTCTGAATTACAGCACAATGACACTAAATATACAGAACCAACTGATATTGCCAACATCTTGGCAGATAGGTTCAGTACTAATTTTACCCCCCCCCTCACCCCCTAAAGGGCCCATCTTTATACCGGAAGAATGCAAAATTCCTGTAATCACGGCTGCACAGGTAAAAACCTCACTCTCCAAAGCCAGGAACACAGCATCCATGGGACCTGACAACATCCCAGGCTGCCTTCTACATGAACTACAGAATGAACTGGCACCCCACCTAAGTACCATGTTAAATCATAGCCTCACTTCAGGCTTTGTGCCCATTGAATGGTGCACCGCAATGGTTATCCCACTCCACAAAGGGGGGGGGCACAACAGACCCCGGAAACTATCACCCCATTAGCCTGACGAGCCCGGTCTGCAAGGCCATGGAATGTATCATCAGGGAACTCATAAACAAAGACATTGGAGATCTCCAAACTCTGGACCCCACACAGTTCGGGTTTGTAAAAGGCAGATCGTGTCTCCTAAACCTGATAGACTTCTTTCAAGTAGTCACCAAAGCCATAGATGAGGGTAAGGTGGTTCACACAGCCTATCTAGATCTCGCCAAGGCATTTGACACCATCCCCACTCTGGAATTATAGATAAACTCACTAAACTAGGTATAAATTCCTATGTCACAAGATGGGTTGCCAACTGGCTTACTGATAGAACCCACACTGTGAAAGTAGCAGACTCCAAATCACATTTCAGACCAGTGACAAGTGGAGTACCACAGGGTTAAGTCCTGGGTCCTCTCCTGTTTGGTATCTACTTCTCTGAAGTACAGGCTAACACAGAAGGTCTTTGGCTAACTAAATTCGCAGATGACTGCCAACTAGGAGCCATAATCAAAACTCCTAACGATGTGGACATCCTACAAAAGGGCCTCACTGAGACAGATGCCTGGTGTCAAAGACATGGTCTCAAGCTCAATGCCAAAAAGTGCATTGTCATCCCCTTTGGTAAAAACACTGTACCCATGAACTACCACATAGTTGGTAGTCTACTTAACACCAAAAGTGTGATAAGAGACCTTGGGACACAGGTGGACAGTAATCTCTCCTTTGAAAATCACATTGCCACAGTGGTCAGGAAATCCTTCTACGTGGCACACCTAATCACAAAAGGTTTCTCATCCAGAAAAAAAGAGGTCATTGTTCCCATCTACTCATCACTCATTAGACCCATTATAGAGTACAATGCCCCTTTTGGTATGTACCTCACAAGACATCTACAACAACTGGAAAGGCCGCAAAAATACCTCACAAATAGGATTACTGGTCTCAAACAGATGCCTTACGCAGACCAACTCAAAAAACTCCAGCTTTACTCTGTCGCATATCGCCTACTCAGAGGCAATCTCTGCCTAACATGCAAAGCTATGTCAAACCCAGAGCTGTTGGACATGCTCCACTTAAAGAAATCCCAATCCCTATGAGCTACATGCTCTAGGGACCTAAACCTTGTCACCACAATAAACAGAACATGCTGGAGGGATAGATTCCTGTCCCAGAGACTTCCCATACTCTGGAACAAACTACCTATCTATATCAAACAAAGCTCCTCATTTGCACTGTTCAAGAAAAATCTTGATGATTGGATGGGAGATAGGAAATTCACCCCGGGGATCACTTCTGTGGCTCTGATCGACAGTGGCACAGGAAAATAATTTTCTTGGGTAGCGAAAGCCAGGGTACCTTTGGCTAGGCTTATATAGGCCCTAGAGCCAATAGCCTAGTACCTACCTATGAACCTATGAACCTATCAGATGAATTAGAATTATTCTGGAAATCCCATGTTCATAGGTGCTAAGGAGTGTACTTTTAAATTTAGTAATAGCCAAGTTTCCTAGCATTTTACTTACATTATTTACATGAGGTTCTAGATATATTTTGAGAATATATATTAACTCAGCCATTTATTACCTTCCCAGTCTATTCATAATGAATATTCAGTTGGGAAATGCAATTGTATGTGCTTTGGGTGAATCCGTAGACCTTGACAAAATATTTTGTTTCATATTGGAGCATTTCTCCTGGGCCTCCACTGAAAACTGGCTTTGTTCCAAGTCGGACTTTCCCGGTAAACAAATGTTAAATAAATAAATAAAAATATTCTCAAAATTGTATGCTTTAGAATATTCAAGGTTTATGCAAGCATACATGCATGCTTTTCATGAGTCCACATTTAGGTGTAAGGACATCACCCTGGCCCAATTAGTTGTGGACCAGGTTTTACTAGACACATATCTCTAAAATGCCGCCAAGTAAGCCCCCTTGTCATGTTGTGTCTCAAGTCTTTTCTAGGGCAAACTGCATTATGGGATTCACAGCAAGTGAAATGGTTAGTTAATTATAGTGCATCTCTGTCGTTGAAGGCTAAGCAGGTGTTGGTCACTGACCAAACATTTTACCTGAAATTCTGTAATATGGCTCATTAAAAATGATTTTTTTTTTCATTTTGAGCAGAACAAAGCAGCTACAATTTCATTGCATACAGATTCTTATCTTTATATAAAACTTTGCCAACAGAAAATTTATTTTTGAAACAAACATTTTCACTGACACCAGTTTTTTTTTTTTTTAATCAGACCAAATCCCCATTTGGGCCACAAGATCTTTTTATGTTCCTCACACAGATAATTGCACAAGTTGAGAGGAACCAGTATTATATGCCCATTTAGCAATTAGTAAGTAATTACTATGTTAAAAGTTGCACTACTTCAATCATTTTCTAAAGTGGGCAAAAGCAACTCAGGCAGAACATTAGTTTTCACGTGTATGGTTGGAAACTCATTCTTTGTAATAAAATGTGCACTTCTGACCCTATTCACCACCAGTATAAAAACTAACAGTCTCCAGTCATATGGGCAAATGCAGGGGACTTTTGCCCAATGCAAAAATCTTGTTTTCTGTTTCACACCAAAATGACTTTCAGTGAATTTGCATTATGCTTTTGTGCATTATAGTTATTTTCTGAAATGAATTATCATGAACCCTATCCATACAGGGATGTGTAGACTGAACTCTGGTACAAAGTTACTGTTTACCTTATTTTTATAACTATAAAACCAAGTGGATGTTACATATGCCTGTCTTGCTCTGAGTATCTTTTTTGGAAATTACACTGGTGGAGACTGTAGGCAGTTGGCTAGATACTTGCCATTTTATAGACCCTCACAATATTTTATCTGTCAATTGCAACTCATATTTGGGCTTCAAAGTCTCTACAGTACTATGATTGTTGTACTCCTGTTGTAGTTAACAGATACCACAGGCATGAGGAAATTACTGGGGTAAATTATGACATTGTAAGAGGGAACTGACCAAAAGTCGGTGCAGCTACAACAGCTGATTATGTTGGGCAACCACAAGTTTGTAATGCTTCTGACCAGACTAGCTAGGGAACTTAACTTGGAATAATTTTTTCTAAGTCCTTTTTCACCAACATATGCCAAACATCAAGCTTCTTCATATCGGACACAAGCTCATTCATTCATTTGAGATGAGGAATCCTCTCTCAGATCCCACAGGGCAATTAGAACATTTTGTGTGAATAGCATAATCCATCCACTTGGGATGAGACAAGAGACCATACATCACTATTGAAACTGCCTATGTCCTTCTGTCAGTTCAAGACATAATCTTTTGCATGGGACTGACAAGAGATACCATCATCAGCTTGGATGGCCAGGCTCATGTTGTCATTCGATTCATAATGTCATCCGTGCACTGGGCCCTGACCTTACAACTCCTTCCCCATCTTTCAGCAGATACATCAGGGAGCACGGTGCCTGCAATAGCTGGGCCATCTGCCCTCCTCTGCCATCCAAGATGACAGAAAGGGCACTGAAAATACACATGGACATGGAAGAGACTGATTGCAAGGACTGTAATAAACTTAAAAAAGAACTTTTGTTAAAGACTGGTATAACTCCAGAAGTACAAGGAATAGCATTTCACAACTGGACTTTTAATGTAGATAAAGAAATAAGTGCACAATCTTAGAGCATATTCTAAAGCTTTGACTTGTATTGTATAGCAAAAGTAAAGCAAAAATGTTGGAATTTTTAGCAGTAAACAGGTTTGACAATTTAATTAGTGACACAATAAATTGTCTGTTTCTAAAGATAAAACTGCTGGAAGGAATGCAACTTCAGAGAAACAATTGTATTTGTTTATCACAAAGCTGGCCTGAGGTATGACACTGATAGGTTTTGTGATCCCCTCACCAAAAGGATAAAGGGGCTCAAACATATGTCATCGATGCCCGACTGAAGAAACTCCAGCTCTAAAAATCCAAATCCACCAGAGCCACGAGGAGAAAGAGAGACTTAAACCTCAACACGATATAAATAGGGGCGCATGGAGGGACAGATTCATCACCAGAGACTCCCTACACTATGGAACAGAATCCCAGTCCATGTCACTGACTCTGTTCAAGAAATCTTGGCAGTGGATGGGAGATCGTGGTGAAAGCCACAACCTATGAACCTATGAACTCTGAAGATAATTAATTAATTAATTTGTTTATTTATTTATTTATTCATATGTTCATAGGCTGGTACTAGGCTATCGGCCCTAGTGCCTATACAAGCTTTGGCATAACAATTCCCTGGATATTTCTTCCCACAGTATTTATTTCCCTGGACCCTTGTCTAGCAGGGTGACTGATGTGATCCCCGGGGTGAATTTCCTATCTCTCATTCAGTCGTCAAGGTTCCTTCTGAAGAGGGCCAAAGAGGCGTTCTGCTTGACATGTATGGGCAGTCTCTGGGTCAGGAACCTATCCCTCCAGCATGTTTTGTTCATTGTGATGACAAGGTTTAAATCCCTGGAGCGTGTGGCTCTGAGGGATTGGGATTTCTTTAAGTGTAGCATGTCCAACAGCTCTGGGTTTGACATGGCCTTGTATGTTAAGCAGAGATCACCTCTGAGTAGACGATATGTGACAGAGTATAGCTGTAGTTTTTTTAGATGGTCAGCATAGGGCATTTCCTTTAGGCCTGTGATTCTTTTAGTGAGGTATTTCTGCGGCCTTTCCAGTAGTTGCAGATGTCTTGAGAGGTACATACTAAATGGCGCATTGTATTCTATAATGGGTCTAATGAGGGATGAGTACAGTGGGACAATGACCTCCTTTTTTCTGGATGAAAAGCCCTTAGTGATGAGGTGTACCACATAGAAGGATTTCCTGACTGTTGTGGCAATGTGGATATCGAAGGTGAGACCACTGTCCATCTGTGTCCCTAAGTCTCTTATCACACTTTTGGTGTTTAGTGTACTGCCACCTATGTGGTAATTCATGGCTACATGTTTTTTCCCAAAGGGGATAACTATACATTATTTATTTATTTATTTATTTATTTATTTATTTATTTATTTATTGATTTGACATTTGTTAACCGGGTTGGTCTGGCTGGGCAGGTACCCTTTTCAGCAGAGACCCGAGGAGAAAAGCTCCATTACAGCAAATAATTTTTTAGAATCATTAAAGTATTTGCACTTACAATCAATACAGCCTTTAAACATACAATCAAGAGGAGGAACATACAGCAAAGCTAGATTAAATTTTTTACAGTGTATGAAAAGCAGAAAAGTTAAACCCTGAAAGTTACATTTACATGCCTTACAAGCACTGGATGCACATTAAAAATCAATACCTTGGAATGGGAAATTACTAAGCCATGCATATGTGTGGGGAGGTGTACAGGTGTCAGAGAGAGAGTGATCCAGGCACAACGTGAAAGGAAGAGGAGGGCTATAGAATAAAAGAAGAGGGAGAGATTGGAGGTAAAAGTATAGAGAGAAGAATGGAGTGTAGTAGAAGGGAAAAGGACAACAGAGCAGGGTAGTCTAGAGATTTAGAATAGTAGTAGGTAGTGAGAAATAGTGGTAGAACGAGGGGGGAGAAGATGTAGGAGTAGGTAGGGATTGAGAAAAAAAGGTGGGTCAAAGTAGATAGGGCTCAAGTAGGGTCTTTACAGGGGAAGTTCTAGGAGTTGAGCAGATATTCCTTTATAGTGAGCTTGAAGTTAGATAGCTTTTGGATAGTTCTGATATGGAGAGGGAGGTGGTTCCAAGAGGAGCTAACTGAGTGGCTATATAGAATTTTCCCTATAGCTTTATTTGGTTTAGTGACTTGAAGGTGGTGCTGGTCGGAGCTGCAAATTTCCCGACTGAGGACATAAAGAGAGATGATGGTTGATGGAGATGGGCAGGCTGTGGGTTGATGGAGGATAGTATGTGTCAGAAGGAGTTGTGATAGAAAGTGTTGGTTATGGAGTTCTAACCAGTGAAGCTTTTGTAAGGAGAGGCAGTGGTGTGAATGATAGGGAAGGTTAGTGGCAAATCTAGCAGTTTTATTGTAGGTAAGCTTGAGTTTGGTTGACAGGATTTTTTGGAGGTTAGTGAAGATTGGGGTGGCGTATAGTAAGGTAGGTAGAAGGTAGGCTTGAACTAGGGACAGTTTAGATTCTTGCGTTAAGAATTTTCTTATTTCTGTATAGTAATCCTAGTTTTTGGTGTGTCTTCATGATACAGTTATAGATGTGGATGTCGAATTTCATCTATATAAACACAGAGAAGTGTAGTGTGAGATTCAAATGCAATAGTAGTGTTGTTCAGAGAAGAGATTGAGAAGGAGGTTTTGAGGTATTAAGGGTACTTGGGGAGGATGAGAAGTAGTTTTGTTTTGTTGGGGTTAAGTAGCAGCTGGTTAGTAGTGAGTCATTTCAAATGAGAGGAGGGTGCCTTGCGTGAGAGTGAGTAGGTGTGGTAGATTGTCAGAGGTTGTGATGATTGTAGAGTCATCAGCATATTGTATGAGTGTGGAGAGGGGCATGATTTGTAGAGATTATTAGTAAAGATATTAAATCATAGTGGGCCAAGAATGGAGCCTTGAGGCACACTAGTTTGAACAGGGAGGAAAGGTGAGGTTGCAGAAACCCATTTCACTGATTGAGCTGTATGTGATAGGTATGAAGAGAGTCAGGCTAGAGTAGAGGTAGAGAGATTAAAGTGTGAGAGCTTGGAGAGAAAGATTTTGTGGGACTCAGTATCAAATACTTTAAAAAGGTCAAGAAAGAGGCTTGACACTAATTTATCATTGTTAAGAGATATAGCAATAGAGTTAGTGAAAGAAAGAAGTGCTGTAGTTGTACTATGATGTGGCCGGAAACCGTGTTGTGTTAGGTTCATAGGTTCATAGTTTAGTACTAAGCTAACTGATCTTGCGAGCCATTTTAAGCCTAGCCAATTATCCCTTGTGAGACTCAAACTCTGCACCTTGTGATTGTAAGGAAAACACTTTAGCCAT
Source organism: Protopterus annectens (assembly GCF_019279795.1). Classification (NCBI taxonomy): domain Eukaryota; kingdom Metazoa; phylum Chordata; order Ceratodontiformes; family Protopteridae; genus Protopterus; species Protopterus annectens. The sequence continues at coordinate 1,528,098,950 of NC_056726.1, forward strand.
GAAGATGTTCCCTTGAATGAGATATGAGATGAGCTGCTTGTGTACGCACTTTTCCAGAATCTGAGACAGAGAGGATAGAATTGCTACTGACCTAAAATTGGAGGGGTCAGTGAAGTTACCTCCTTTATGTAAAAGTATAATATAGGACTTTTTCCAGATATTAGGGACCATATTTTCCTGAAGTGACCTATTGATAAGGATGGAGACAGGTTAGGCGATAGAAGGGGCAGTTAGTTTGAGGTATAGAGGAGGCAGGTTATCAGCAGAAGGGGAGCAGGACATAATGCTTTTAACAGTGATGCCAAAACTGGAAAGCCTGCTTAGATAATATAGTTTCTATGGACTGTGATAGAATTACAGCTAAGATAACTCAGTCAGCTCTACATCACTGCTTTACAACCAGTTTAGTAAAATATATTGTGTTTTCATAAGGAAACAAGGTTCAAGCTCTTCCAGATTCTGGAAGCATAATTTGTCGAGCTTTCTCTGATGCATAATCATAAGATTAGTAGCAATCAAAAAGTGGAGGTAAAATGGATTTATAGAGACAGCAAAAGGTATCCCTTTACACATGTAGAAATGCAGACAGTTTGGGGGAAATTGTTGCATCCTAAGCCTGTAACCCCTGAATTAACTCATGATGTAATATTATATAAAGACTCTCTCTATTTTAAAACATTATAGAAATATGAGAAAAGGGAGAATCTATAGACAATGGCAAGGTGATAACAACCAATCAGTATAAGAATGGGGAAACAAGGCAGTGACACTCATACATAAACCAGGGGCTAAAAATTAGAAGAATACAGCTGGTAGTGAAACTACAAAGGGAGATAGAATTTGATTATAGTTACATGGTAAAAAAGGCTTCTGTTTGTTATCAGAAGCATGCATTAATAGCAGAGGGACATAAATCAAAAACTGAAAGAGATGTCAGTACTAGAACTGAAAATGAACTGATGGGAAACTCTGAAATAAAAGTTAGTTCTAAACAAAAGTATACATAGAAACTTACATAGTAAATTACAAGATCTGTTGACACAGAAACAAAGTATGAAATGAGAAAGCATGGCACTTGAAAGAAGACCTTCAGAGCAAAGTGAGTACAGAAAGTGAAGTAAGTCAGAGTTAGGATTCTATTTCTGCTAGTGTAGAGCTGCAAATAAAGGAAAACTCTCCAGAATGGATATCTGTAAGATTAGAAGGAAGCAAAACCACATATACATTTTATCCTGTGATACCCTTTGCAGTGCGAGGATAATATAACAAAGGAAAAGAAAGTGAGACAGTGATATCTACTCAAACTAAGTTAGGGGAATAACAACCTAAATACATACTGATAGCTAGGAAAAGTAATGCAAAATGATTTTTCTTTGAAACTACATTTTCCACAGGACGACACAGAAAATGCTACACCTTCCACCTCGAGGAAGGTTACTGAAGAAAATAATTCTGAATTAGTGGAATTACAAGTAATATCTACATACACTTTAAAGAGACATTATGGAAAGAAAAAAATGCAATTTTGTATAAGGTTAATCATCAAGGACACAGAAAAATAGATCACATTTGTCCCTTGAAAGAAAGAAATTGCAAAAATTTTGAATATATTAGTTCACTACCTGTACCACAGTAGGAGGGACATCCCACCCTGGGCAGGTGTGTCCTGACATAAAACAGTACAAAGAGCAAATGTCCGAGATGGTAGGACATAAATATGTCCCATATATAATGTAACAGTCGTATTTAATAGTTATGCCTGTATGTAAGAAACTTAAATGTTACATGCAATATGATAAGTATCCAAAGTCACAACAATAGGTATGTAGTGAGGATAAAAGTATGTGCTACCTGTGTACTGACCGTGGCTACGTGTTGGCCTGTAAACACTGCTTTGTGTCCCGCAAGTGTCCAACAATGACCATATGATAAGGTGGCAACCAATGGCAAACAGGCTTTTTTAACAATGCAACCACAATGACTGCAAATATCTGGGACAGAAATACAAGGGATAGCTGTCACCTACACATATCCCCTGATATATCGCTGCAATTACGGAGGTTTACAAGTAGCAAGCTCACCTGCAGACGATATAGAAACCAATTAACAATGACCCAATGTACAATCCCGTAACATAAGTCCACTAACTGTTAGCTCTCTAATCAGGGACAGAGGCCACACACATATATACGGATTATGTAGAAATGCAAGGCCCACAAACCGTATATGTTACGTACAACCACCGACATCCCCCACACTAGAAACTAAAGCAATACAAACTGTAATAGAAGCACAAACATCCAGTCAGTCAATTACATCTGCAGAACCCTCAACATACCGTGTGAGAGACACAATTAAAGGCGACATGCAAAATTGCAGGCGTTGTATAATGGAACAAACAGCCATGTTACAGGTATTGATTGCAATACTCCGTTAACAGACGTCGGGATGACAGGTACACCCACATGCTGAACCAAATACTCTACCTGTCGCACACAATCCACGGGGGACATGAATCCAAACTATACTTGTCTCCATGCATAGCAGTTGCAGTTACTCATAACAAAACACAATACAGACCGTCTCCCCGAAGGTAGGGCGAATAGGCAATGCCCAAGTGGAGAATCCAATTATACCCCACTGTTGCCGCGTAATTGGTGAATGGAGTAGCTGCTTAGCTGATATGCAAGTAATTAGTCACTCAGGAACACCAATTGGCGGGAAGAATCCACGTTTCAGGTATCGACGTATATAAGGATGACTTGCCAGACATTCAAACCGTATGCTCATACCGAAAAACAGTTGAAACACTGTGAGAGAGATAGAAACGAAATGCCGTAACGACAACAAGGTATGTAGAATGCCCGATATGTAAGGTTATGTATAGCATGATCTGTATTAATTAGTTTTACTGTATGTATAGCCTGGTTTGCATTAATTAAACGTGTCCACAATACATAAAGTGGGGAAAGGTATTGATGTAGTGATGTCTTGCTGAGCATACTAACGCTTGGAGAATCTGTGCATCCAGCAGTGGGACACAAGGTACACAGCACAGACACCAGAAGGGATGCTACATGAGGCCATTAAACAGAACAATGCCATACAACCCGCCGTCAGTGGTAGGGTATGTCCAACAAGGACCTGCCATAGCAGGGGATAGTATATGTTGATATACTGTCACAGCACGCATGTGTATGGGTAAATAACGTTAATGACATATGTAAGGTGGTCCCACTGAGCAAGTATGCTTTGCATTATGGGATACTATGTGAAATATGTGTAATGTATAGTATTATAGGTAGATATGACAGATATTCTACACAGCATAACAGGCATATCATGCATACCACAGGTATCGTCTATTGGTATGTACAATAACAGGATACATATGGCCTGTAGGTATGGGACATAGTAATAGCATGATAGCTAATCTAAATGGAAGGGCTACCAAGTAACCATGCACAAAGGACATGTAATAGCTGCACAGGTGCATAGCGGGGCACTATGCAGTCTGTCAAGTCCATGTGTAAGCACAACTACAGTGTTCACACTAGTGGCACCTCTCCAGGGTAGTGTCCTGTGAAGAGCAGAGCCAGGTGTCACCTGCACCACTGCACAGTACAGCCACTGCAGTGATCCCAGGCCTACATGTGTCTCCCAACCACCAAGGGAGGTATCACATGAACAGTCCTACTGAGTGTCCCTGCGTGATGTACAGAGGACTTATGTTCCACAGCATGGTGAGTGTCCTGTTTGGGAATGTAACCCAGAAGCACATCCCACTCATTGTGGTGTGTGTGCACATATCCATGAGCATGTTGCTCACAGTGGCCTCTGCTTATCTTGCATATGAGGAGTATATCCATCAATAATGTTGTGGACATGGGCCCTGTCTGATCAGCAGAGGTCACCCCTGAGTATGTAGTATGCAAATGTGTACAGATGTGGTGTCCGTAGTGCAGCCGCATATTTAAACTGTCGGAGCTCAGTAAACATCATGGCGTGTTAATGTTGTGGCATGTAAAGCTGTAGCTGTTGTGTAAGGTACACCCTAAATGGGGTGGTGTACCCTTGAATGTGTGTAGATGTCTTGAGTTCAGAGATACAATGGGTGCCTATGTACCAGTTACACACCTAGTACAGATAGGTGTGGCCATGTAGGAGGATATCCACGCCACAGTGGCAATATGGTAACCACAGGAGTGGGTGCGACATATGTGTGTACTGCAAACATGTACGATGTGATATGTATGTAGGGGACTACCATCCATGTGATAGCCAGTGGGTGAATGGTGTAGTGCAAAGGTGATGTGCATGCACCTTGTGTCATGCAGCTTGATGCCATGATAGTCATATTATGTATCTCTCACAGCGACACCCGTATGGTTGGAGTCAGTATCAGCTGGTGGAGCAATCATGGCACTCGGTATGTAGGGGTTCTAAAGCTAGGCAGGGAAAGTCCCCTGTGCCAGCCTGTTCCGCAGGGAAGCATACACTTAACATGAGGGGCCCTATGACTGAGGACTGTGGTATGCTAAAGTACCTGACATGTAGTAGGTACTATGGTATGCTGGCCTCACTGTGTGTCCTGTCCATGAGCCACATAGCATAACATCCTGAGACACAGGGTACGATGTGCGGGTGGATGTGTATGTTGTCAATACCAGAATGGGGAATGGTGCTGAAAGGCAATGAGAGGACAATGTAGGATGTGTGGACTCCCGTACCATCAGCAACTGCCCTGATAACTGTATGAAAGGAGTCCACCATGTGTAGGGGCCATGCTCTGGTCTTAACAAGCCCAACCCGGGTGGCAGCAGAGGACGGGAGACCAACAGTGTCTCTGAGAATGACGTCCTTGACGATGTGCCCCTTAGCCATGCAGAACAGTCCAGTCAGGTGTGTAGGACTATAGTCCCACTCATGCAATGCGGTACCACCTGTGTGTAGTGTGATAAATGCTGCTGTGTACCATTCAGGGTCTACAATGTCTGAAACAAGGCTATTACTGAATATGGTGGCCTAGTGGGGAGACAAGTAATTCAGAGGTTGGTGGATATCACAGCCTGGGACGTTGGAAGGTGACATGGGGCCAGTGTCCCAGGACACATAGAGTGTAGGTCAGTACTGTGTAGGTGTGACCACAGGGACACCACAATGTTCATGTATGGATTGCGGCCCTGTAGTGAGTGAGAAGGTGTGCTGTCAGCATTGAATCCATCCTCCAGCATGTTGCCAACAATACCTGGGTCTGCAATGTTCCTGAGTGACTGTTGTATGTGACAGCAGATGTGGGTGTTGCCATCGAATACTGACATACTACCATAATGCCTGGTGGTACACCCCGGAATGTGTGGCAGTCATGTTTACGTAGCTAGTCTTGGAGTATGTAATGAGGGACCCTGTGGCCCCACCACAGCTGACCAGTGAGCCACCCCACACATGGGAATGTACACCACTGTGCAACAGCCTACACCTGTTGTTGTACATCATATGTCCATGGAACATGACCACCAGTTGTGTACATGCTAATTAAGTGCACTGGGGTATGTGTCAGCATTTGTATGTGCATTGTCCATCTGCACGGGTGTCATGATGTTAACAACCGCTGTCAGCAGACGTCTGTAGTAGGTGTAGTAGTACACATGTACTGTGTATGCTGTGATGGGTGTGTTTCCGGGATGTGGCTAACAAGGTAGATTATCATATGTTCGGAATCCACCAATGAGGGGATAACCCCAGGTGTGTAACACCAGTCACATGGTGGTAGTGTTCATGCCAAGGGTAATGTAGGTCTTGGAGGTGGTGTGTATGTGTTGATCCTGCAGAGTGGAGGGTATGACTCATGGATGTGTCGGTACATGAGTGGCTATCCCAGTGAAGTGTGGGGTAGTGTCAGTCATACATCAGTAGTAGCTGAGGCCCACTGTCCACTATACCACCATAGAAGGTATGTTACCCGTGGGGTTTGATGTTGACTCTGTCGCTTGTTACAATGTGTATAGCAGTCCCGGACACAGTTAGTTGCACGTGGAGCACCTCTGATGCATTGTGCTAAGCAACTTGCCAGGATGTGTGCAAAACATAATGGGATATGGGAACCCTCAGCTGTGGTGTGCGGTCCAGGTATGTGCCTGGAAGGTATGGTCCGTCTATAACCTGTCATTGCAGGTGTGCTCTGCAGAGCCTACAGGCAGGTCCCAGTCACTGCAGAGATGTTGGAGTGGTGCATTATAAGGTGTGCCTTGCCTGCGTGCGTCACAGGGGAAGATGCAAGCAATGTGTCACATGACCCCATGTCGCGCATGCCAGTTACCGCCCTGCAGGTGACAGTTATTGGAAACTGTGCAGGACAGGTAGTATAGCAGCAGCAAGAGCCTAGCATGTGAGCTGTACTCCCAGGGCCGACAGGTGCAAGTCATCTGAGCCACAGCATTGTGTTTGACCAGGACAGTCATAGCGGACAGATACCACATGCCTGTGGAATGACAATAGGAGCATAGGCAACTGTTGAAGTGACACAGTCGGTCATTGTACAGTGGTATCGTGTCTGGATGAATGCAAAATGCTCCCAGGGCTAGGCCCACACCCTCAGGGCTATAAGACTGGTGAGCTATTGTATATCCCTGCACACGTAGTCTGTGAAGTGGCATCACAGGGCAGTCACACTAACATGGCGAATGACAGACATATCGTACCTGGTGAGGAGTGGCATGGGTGCATAGGTTATGTTGCAGAAGCAGTTACCCGACAGCAAGATGTAAGCGACTAACGCCTTGTGTAGCCTGCTGTGTGGAACTGCAGTGTGACACCCTACAGAGTCAGCTATGACTGGTGTGTTGTGAATGTTATAACACACTATTGGCTGTATGTGGTGGGCACACATGAGTGGGCTATAAGCTGGTGATGTTGTCTTCCATGATGGGGGCTACCTGTGGTGCCTACAGTGAGTATGGAGACGTACTGCACAGGTTGTCCTCGTAGGTGTGGCCAGTGGTGTAGATTATGTGAGACTATGTGATGGGTGGGGTGTGTTGTGAATGTTACACATCCCCAAATGACTGTCAGGTGCAGTCAGGGTTGGCAACAGCATTACCCCCAGCCATAGCTGTCAGCCTCCTGTCCCCAAAATGAGGAACATTAGCCCTCATACAGTGTGACAAATGGGCAAAACGTGGAACACTTACAACTGGCTTACTAACAGAGTCAACTAGGAAGGGCATATGATGGCTAAAATAGTCTGGTCTTACGTATAAAACAGATATTCCAATGAATTACTATGATTCTCATCTATCTAGCCATGGCTAGCAGGTAAACTATGTACAACAATGAATGTGTGACAGACCCTTCCAATGTGGAACCTTGAGGAACATGCACCTTTTAGAACCCCAAATGAGGTACGTTTCCCATAATGAGGTACACCTGAGAGCAATGGGCCCAGCACGGCTGCAGACGTGCATCCCCCACAGGCTGTAGTGCCGTATGTTGGAAAGTGAGCATTGAATGTGTACACGAGACAATTGCTCTATTGCCACATGTACGACATATCCCTCATATAGACAGGCAGTAGCACTGGTACGTGACAGTTGGACATGCCTGCATATAGAACCATGTCCCACAGGATATGTGTGTTACGTGTGTACAACAGCTGTCGTACCTTAAGCAAGCTGGGAAGTGTAGGACAGCCAGTGTACCTGTGGGAAATGGTGTGGAATGGGTGCTATAGTAATCATTAGCTCATGACATCCTCACATGTTCTGAGCAAGTGCCTAGCATGAACATCCAATACAGATAGGGTGTTGGATAATATCAACCCACAAGTGATGATGACAGTCATTTAGGGTGGCACCGCACTATAACCTTGCTGAGTATGGTGTACATGTCCATGAACCATTAGCACTGTAGATGTTAGCAGTACAGATGTACAAGATAGCACGGATATTTGATTACAAATACCTTTGCATGTCACAGGTGTGTTCCACCAGTGGCCTGTTGACAGACCCACAACTACAAAAGGTGCAAGAGTGACATGTGCACAGCACATCTGTGCCAGATACAGTAGAACAGGGTTAATGTGTTGTACCCCACCCTCATTGTAGCCCATGCCACACACACAAATGTTAGGCATCTGTGTATGTAAGGCTGTGAATGGCCATGACCTATCAGTTTAGCTGTGTCAGTGTTGTGAACAACATACAGAATGGGCTGTGTGTGAGGTGTGTGACATATGTGCACAGTCTGATAGATGATACCAGCAGTGTCACCGCTAGGTGAACATCCCTGTACCCATAAACTGCTACCTAGGCTGTGGTCAACATTATGGACACTGTGTAAGGGATGGTGCTGTGCAGTGCACCCCTGACATGGTGACGTCTCCAGGCCCCTTAGGTAGTCATCTGAGGTACCCATGTCATGTCAGGGTGCCATCCATGAGCACGGAAATCAGTGGCCAGGCATATACAGCACTGTGGTGACCAATATTGGATCACATACCACCTGTAAGAGGTAATGGCTATGCATGGATGTGCGATAACAGCCTTCACAATCCACACCTTCACTATGCAGCATGCTGTCTACCTTGCAGAAGGACATTTGCTACACCATGATGATGGACATGCTACATGTCTATATCCTGATCTATATGACACATGTCATGGACAGCCACCGTCCTAATACTAGGTTCGCCACAGGCTGGACAGATCCCTGTGCCATATATGTGACATACTCCCACCATACCATGCAACCCTGTCCATCAAAGCTGCAGATGTCATCCCAGTCATACATGGTGTGATGTCCACATGGTAGATGTACTATCAACTGACTAGATCAGTAATGTGGCACTGATGCAGCTTGCGGTGGCACAATGGCCGTCTATAACAGCGTGGAAACTGTGCCCGCACATGCTATGGTTGATGACCATCCCTGCGAATGTCGTCTGACTATCCATTGTCCCATGTCTATCACATGTGTAATACAGGCGATCCGTGTCAGGATGTTGAACAGTTGTATAGTGCTGTGTAGATGCATAAGGCAAAACACATGCATGTACAGGTGTCCATGCGTATGTGTGCATTGTCACTGCTCAAGTCCATTCCAGCTGTGTCTGTGTTGATATGTGACATATACACAGCATCCAGGTCAACAGTAGTACCGTGGACACATCGAGGCATGTGCAGATAGGTAAGAACACAAGTGCAGGCAAATAGACATGCCCACAGCAAGACAGCATTTACATGGAGTATGAACACTGTAATGAGGTGACACACATATATGGTTATGATATCCAATGCATGATGGGTGTGACATGTGTGACACAAACACGTCAGTCGTGTCAGTGTCATGGTGCTTTGCAAAGATAACTGTGCAGATGCAGTAGATGTCATAGAAATGTATGTGCAGCAGTATCTCTGTACATCTCTGAAACTGTGACCTGTCACCATCATTATGTTTTACAGATAATGCCCCGTACACGCCTCCCAGCATACACCCGCCAGGAGGATGATGTCCTCATCCCACAGCTCCATGACAACTATGACTTGTTGTTCAGCCATGTGCCACAGCATGCCCAGCAGCGGGTTGACCTGTGGCAGGATCTATGCAGGAGGATGAACGATGTGGGTGGCCATAACCGCAACTACCAGCAGATGCGCAGACACTGCACGGACCTGATACGACATGAAAAACAGCGTGCCACTGCAATCGCCAGGGAACAAGGTGGAACAGGTGGTGGGCCACCAACTCAGCCCCCCCTCACACACACCAAGGAGCTACTGGCCCGTCTGAGGACACCCAGGGAACAGCATCCAGAAACACTAGCTGCCATCATGGAAGTGGGTGTCTCCCAACCAATGAGCCTGGAGTTGCCTGGTAAGTCAGTAATGCACATATGGCTATTATATCCCATGTAGTTGCATGTGTCACTGTACATAATGTAAAGTAACAACATATGCCAGGTATGTGGACACTTTACCAGAAAGGCTCATCCAGACTCTGCTACACTTTGCTGTGAAGGAAAGGTTAGTTTGCTGTTATTTTTTGTATTTCTGTATTGCCTTTCTATATTTTGAATACTGTAGTTTGTTTTCTTTACCTTGTGTTTTGCTTGCATTCTGTTTAACAGCATATTAAAACTTCAAAAGAGACCACAGCTCTCTCTGTTCTGAGTCAGGCAGAATTTTTCCCCTCCCACACATTTAAGTTGTCTTGTTAAATACCACTGTCTTTCTAGTTGCCCGCCTCTTATGTTAATCTGACCATATATCTCATTTCTCTCTACTTTCACTGGCTTATGTGAGTAATCACAAAACCATCACTTTTGAAATCCCACCTTCAATTATTTAAATTTATTGGCCATCCTACAGTATTTCATAGTACCAAAATACAAAAGTAACCACCCCTTTCAGTCCATCTTGCTGTTTTAAAAATAGTAACTCTCCACTAAACCTTAACTTTTAAACAGGTAAAACTCAAGTTACCTACTTTCATATCTAACTTCTCTAGTGCACACTGCAGAGTGCATTCTTTTCAATCTTACCTTTAAGCATCCCTGTTACTAGCACTTTCTCTAATACCTAAAAGATCATCTCTACTTGACTCCAAGTAGACTTTTCTCTATCTGTTAAACCTAGCACTTGCTCCTACAGTACTTATTACCTTGATACGGCACTCTTATAGATAGCACCCCAAAAGGCAAACCCCCATTTCTCGGTCACTCCGTCCCCGGAATCTCTTTTAAAGTTTTTTGTCTAGTCCTTCTAGCATGTCGAGGATCAGTTGCTAGTGTCCTCTCCTGCTCAGCTGGTGAACCTGGGAATATTGAGGCAATGTTACAATTGCCTCATGTACACAGACAACCCTCTCCTCCTCCCACAAAACACAAATACATGAGAGATGCAACTATCTGGCCAAACTGGAGGCTGAGCTCTCTCAACATAGGACTGGCAAGACCAGTCAGGAGGAGAAGGTTACCACACACACTATAGACCCAGTCTCACATAGTACCATCACAACCTCAAATCATACACATAAACACACAAAGACATACTGCGGCTCTGATCAAAATCTACCAAAACAGCAGAGGCCACCAAAGCAGATACCCAAACAACCACCACCTCAGAACACAACAACTGCAACACATATACCTCACAGTCAGAGTATCAAACAGTCACAGCCCTTAAGGCCAAACACAATGCCAGACACACTAGTCATTGGTGACTCCATAGTCAGACACACTGACGTCCCGCTCACCAGACTGAGTAAGGAGAAGGTCACAGTAAGCTGCCTGTTGGGCTAGAATCCACATAGCAAGCACTCAGGACTCTCGACAGCAGGTACAACTGCGACTCAGGCATTGTCCATGCTGGTGTAAGCGACCCGAGACGTACCTCCTTGGACTACATGAAAGAGACATTGAGGAGCTCTCTGATTATGTAGCCCAGGCAGGTATGACCCTGACCTTGAGCAGTATCCTACCTTCACCAAGAATGATGCCACAATACAGAGATAAGATGATCAGCTTTAACAATTGGCTTAAACTCTGGTGTCATTCAAAGGGGATCCAATGTCTGTCTGCCTGGGATGACATGCTGGACAAGCCACGCTGCCCAAGGGACGGCTTGCACCTGTCACCCTGGGATTCCGGATATTGGCAAAGGCTCTTGCCACCCCCATAGTGCCTTTTTAGGCAAGGCTCAAATTCTAAACCTACCACCCTAGAACACAAAAAGGAAAAAACTAAGGGTAATGCTGCTCAATGCCAGAAGTCTAAATCTCAAAATGCTGCACTTGAGGCCCTTCTCAGTATGGAGAACATCGATGTCTGTGCAGTGACAGAAACCTGGTTCAAGGCTCCTGAGAGCACCCCAGCACTATCAGGTTTTACCTCTTATCATGCGTTCGGCCCAAAATCCGGACAATACCAAGAAAGGAGGGTATCCATATTCATCAAAGACACCCACACCTCAAGACTGGTGGCAACGATGATGCATCGGAGACCATCCAGGTGCAATTAACCATAGGCAAGACTGCTCTGCAAATTGTAGCATGTTACAGGCCACCCTCACAAACTCAGGAACCTCACATGGCCTTCCTGAAAACACTAGAGGATAAATGTATCACCAAACACCATCATACTAGGTGACTTCAATTACCCTAATATAGACTGGGAACACTACTCAAGCCCAAACACCCTAGCCCAAAAGTTCCTGGAATTCATAAACTCAAATGCCATGGAACAACTAGTCACCATCCCACAAGAGGAGAAAACATACTTGATCTCATCATCACGAACATGGGAGCACAATGTTCAACACCGAAGTATACCCCTCACTGGTGAGATCAGATCACAAACTAATCTCGCTGGAGGTCCTCATCCCACCCCACCTGAAATAAAAAGACCACAGTAAAGAACTTCTCGAAAGCTGACTTCACACTTCTAAAGACTAGTGTGGTCTCCTTTAAGGCCCCGAGCCGACGGAAAACAGTACTCAAGCAGCTGAATCACTTACAAATGCCTTCTACCAGCACCTGCAGGACTGCATGGATAAGGCAATCCCAAGCAAAACAAAGACTCTTTGTACCAAAGGCAAGCGTCCACTCTGGTGGACCCCAGCCATAAACAAACTCTACAACAAAAGGAGGAAGCTACTACAAGATAGAGCAAAATCCTTAAAAGGTAAGACACCCTTGATCACTATAAGGCAAAAACTAAGAGCTCTCATAAAATCGTCCAAAGCAAATTTTGAGAGAAAAATAGCTAAAGACTCAAAAGACAATCATAAGGCCTTCTTTAGCTATGTTAGAAACCTGGGAGGAAACTCCCAGATATGCTCAGAACTAGTTCAAAATGATGTGAAGATTACTGATCCTACAGACATTGCCAACATACTGGCTGACAGGTTCAGTGCAAACTTCTCCCCCCCCTCCCCACCAAAAGGAGAGATATCTATACCAAGCGATTGCAGCCCCCCAAACATCTCCAACGCCCAAGTGAGAACTGCTCTCCAAAGCAAAAACACAGCATCCATGGGACCTGATGGTGTCCCCGGCTGTGTGCTCACTTAACTCAACGAGGAATTAAACCCACAGCTAGGACAGCTGTTTAATCATAGTCTTACCTCTGGATACGTACCCAGGGAGTGGCGCACTGCAACTGTGGTCCCACTTCACAAAGGCGGTGCCTCCACCGACCCTGGAAATTACCGGCCCATTAGCTTGACAAGCCTTATCTGCAAAGCCATGGAGAGGATCATAATGGACCTCATAAATAAAGACATAGGGAATTTGCAGACTTTGGATCCATCCCAGTTTGGCTTTGTCAAGGCAGATCATGCCTTCTAAACTTGGTTGACTTTTTGAAACAGTCACCAAAGCCATTGATGAGGGAAAGGCAGTCCATACAGCCTACCTCAATCTGGCGAAGGCCTTTGATACAATACCCACTCGGGTATCATTGAAAAACTCATCAGCTTAAATGTTAACCCATACATCACAAGATGGGTTGCAAACTGGCTGAGTGACAGAACCCACAGGGTCAGAGTTGCTGGCGCCATGTCAGACTCAAAGCCTGTCACAAGTGGTGTACCACAGGGCTCAGTCCTGGCCCACTCTTGTTTGGCATCTACTTTTCCAAGTACAAGCAAACACAGGAGGGTTATGGCTGACAAAGTTTGCAGATGACTGCAAACTGGCATAGTAGAAAACACATCTGACACAGATATCCTTCAGAAGGGTCTCACAGAAACGGATAACTGGTGCCAGAGCCATGGCCTAAAGTTAAATGCCAAAAATGCATAGTCATACCCTTGGGAAAAACAAGGTTACCTAGCTACCAAATAGGTGGCAATCCACTGAGTACAGAAGAAGTTATCAGGGACCTGGGGACCCAGGTTGATAGTAGTCTGTCATTCGACACCCATGTAGCTAAAGTAGTTAGGAAGACCTTCTACATTGCCCACCTTATCATGAAGGGATTCTCATCTAGATCAAGGGAGGTCATAGTCTCCCTATACTCATCACTCATCAGACCAATGATTGAGTACAATGCCCCATTCGAATGTATCTGACCCGACACTTGCAGCAGCTGGAGAGGCCACAAAAGTTCCTCACCAAAAGGATAAAGGGTCTCAAACATCTGTCCTATGCTGCCCGACTGAAAGAACTCCAGCTCTATTCAGTCGCCACCGCTTGCTCAGAGGTGACCTTTGCCTAACATACAAGGCCATGTCAAACCCAGATTTGATGAATATGCTTCACCTCAAAAAATCTAGATCCGTCAGAGCCACAAGGCGGAGACTTAAACCTCGACACGGCTATTAATAGGACGTGCTGGAGGGATAGATTCATCACCCAAAGACTCCCTATGCTGTGGAATAAAATCCCGGTATATGTGAGGCAGAGCACCTCGCTGGCCTTGTTCAAGAGAAATCTTGACCAATGGATGGGAGATCGCAGATATACCCCAGGGATTACCTCAGTGTCACTGCTCAACAGAGGCACAGCAAAATAATGGGTATAGTTCCCCATACTAAAGGAGTGGCGTAAGCCACAAAACTATGGGCTAGGCTTGTAAATGCCCTCGGGCAGATAGCCTAGTATGAACCTATGAACCTATGAACCTATGAACATGCTGCATACTACAGTATGCTACATTGTGTATGCACACATGTGCATACTATATGCTATTACACAGGTGAATGTGTGCACATGCACAGTGCAACCTGTGGCTGTCATACAGTCATGGATAATGTTCATACTGGTGTGTCACTCCTATACAGGTACCTCTGGCGTGCCGCACAGACATGGGTCCATTGCAGGTGAGACTGTCATCAGTATTAGGCATGTTACAGTGTAGATCTATTTGCCATGTGGCCAGTTAACACTTGCACACCTGATGTTTATTCCAGTCACGATATGCAGGTCGCACCACCATGCATTCACACACACCACCCATGTGCAATATATTCACATGTAATGATACACAGACTTGAAACCACAGTACTTGTCATTGCGTCATGTGTGGTCAGCTGTGCATACAATGGTGGAGGTGTTCTACAATGGAGGCATATGTAGTATGCATTGGAACAACATGTGTAGTATGCACACAGTACCACACAGTGAGCTGTGATATGGGCAGCCCACAAGTGTCACCATTGTGTCATATGCCCCTGCATCGGGTGCACACATTGTGATGTGCCACCTAACATGTCCCAGACATGTAGTGTTCTGTCTGCAATATTGTCACACTATCACATGACCTATACCCCACATACCAAACATACAACCCGTTGTCTGCACAGACCTGTGGAATGTGACATATCTGACATGTATGGTTGTATGTCATATGGGACCACACAGACATGTGGAGAAGATGCCCATCACACACAATTGGCCACCACATGTGCACACATGGCCATGGGGGATGGCCAGAGACATGTAGCCACACAGTACATGGGATGTGTATACACCCTGTTGCACATTGTCCACACATGGTCCAATTATAGCCTTAGTTGACCGATTATACAGTTGATGTGGTACAGTGGACAACCTAAAAGCCTGTGCACAGCTACTGGAGGTGTCACTGAAGTCTACCATATACGATCTGTCGAACATCACTACTGTGTTGCAGTTATGGCTATGCGATGCGTACATATTATGCATTCTACAGCAACATACATGCCTCATGTTGCCATGCAATGGCACAGTGTCTGTACTTCACACTGTATAGCAATGTAGACAGCTCACACTACCCTCCCGTGCTCATGCACATTTGCTAAACATGCATTCTATCTGTAGGGCATACACACAACACTGCAATGTGAAGCCCATTATGATGCTGTACATGTGTCAGGACACTATTGTGTCAAACATGTATGCATGTTAATGCACATGTCAGCAAATTACATGTCAAGGTCACGTCAGGCATGTGTACCGTTATCCTGTTCTGGGCCACATGGTGTATCACGGGGATGCATGCATACTACCATGATTGTGTGAACTGCATGGCTACTGATATGACACCTGCTTGCTGTAGTGTGCACCCCAGGGAGGTATGCTTACTAACACTATTAATGTCTGAGCTGCATGCCCTCTGCTCTATCGCAGGCATGCTGCATGCCATCTGACAAATCACATGCATGGTGTGTCTGTGTGTCTGTGTGTGTCTGTGTGTGTGTCTGTGTGTGTGTGTGTGTGTGTGTGTGTGTGTGTGTGTGTGTGTGTGTGTGTGTGTGTGTGTGTATGTGTGTCTGTGTCTATTGTACTTTACAGTATTTCTTTGCATTCACAGGTGATGTAGGTGCGTTACCCTCCTGCGGTCCATCTGATGTTAGTGTCCCCACAGATACTAGCGGTGATGAACATATGCATGAGGTACAGGCAGGGTTGTCAGGGGATGAATCTGTGCCAATGGTTACCATCCCAGCTTTGTCCCCCTCTTCCCTTTTACAGTTCTGCTGCCAACACATACCGCATCACCGGTGGCCATAGAGGAAGGACAGTCAGCATCTGTTGGCGTGGAACAGGAACGTGTGGTGGCTACAGAAGGTGTGTCTACACACCATAGTGTCAGTGTAATGACTGCAGATGTGCCACACAGGCATGTGGCTGGTGCTGCTCGTAGGAGGACCTCTGGCAGACATGCACCTGCAGGACAGAGCGCAGCAGCTGGTATCACCAGACGCATGTTCCAGACTTGTTCCATGTTCCAGATGTTACCATCACTAAAGATGAATATGGAAAATTGAGTCATACTATCTATAGGAAATCGTGCTGGAAGAACACATTATTAGAATTTACCAGCATGCATCCCAGACATATATTCCAAAACATTGTTAAAAGTCAATACATGAGAGTTAGTAAACTATGTAATAAACAGGATGATAAAACAGAACAACTAGTGAAACTAGAAGATATGTTCATAGAAAGGAACTATGATAAACGATTGATTCAGCGAGTGAAATTATTAACTGAAAGTATCCCCATCCCCTCTACTTTTAGGAAGGGATCCCAGAGGACTTATAATGCACCTAAGTCATATAAGGAAGCTATACCCTTTCAAACTAGGTACACCAGTGACAATAGTAATATTACCAATATAATTCGTAAAAATTGGGGTATATTACTCACTAATGATGAGGTGAAGGACATTATAGGTATTAAACCTAACTTTCTATACACTAACAGTAAGAACCTCAAAAGACTGCTATGTATAGAAAAACTAGAACAAGAGACATGCAGGACTATTGCTAAGATACAGAAAAACATAGAAGGAGAATCATCTCATTTGATTGAGACAGGAACCTTTCCATGTAATAGATGCAACATGTGCATCTACATCTCAGAAGATATAGAATTTACGCATCCCAGGTTAAATATTAAATTTAAACCAAGGTTTAGATCAACCTGCACCAGCTCAAACTTGATATATTTAGCCAACTGTTTGGATTGTGATGCGTTCTACATTGGGATGACTACAAGATCCTTGAAGGAACGCATCTACAACCATACCTATGACATTAGAAAGAAAGACCCGAAAAGTGCTCTAACCAAACATATTTTGAATAATCCAGAGCACAGGTTTAGGTTTAGAACACTGCAACTGATACATCCCAATGACAGGAAAGGTGATGTTTTTAATGAACTGGAAAGTATAGAGTTACAATGGATTCTAAAGTTTAAAGCACATTATACTCCGGGTCTTAATCAGTATGTCAGCGTTAGATCAGTTCTGAAGAAAAGAAGCCTGAAATAACACATAGTCCCTGTTTCTCATACATAAGCAGTCCTTGGAAACCCTTTACTAAACACATTATTCGGGTTTCTCTTTTTGAGGCTTTCTACATTTAAATTAAATTACTTTAATTTTTTACAGAGAGTTATACACCCTTATGTCCTATATATACTAAGGATATACATATATCTATATAGATAGCTATCCATAGTTTCACAAATATTAATAGTATCTCTTAATAATATTAAGACCATATTCACATTTCTCATTATATATGTGACATTGATGTTTTTTATTAACTATTAATGGTTAAATATGCAATTACTAATTATTATTATTTTTATATTTTTATTTTTATTTTTATATGACTAGTCACCTATTTTATTATAACATATTACATTTTATTTTATACATTGATCAATTATACTATATCTATACACTTTTGATATGTATTCTATAAATAATCTGTAATATTTGGCTGTTATATATATTCCCTTTTTTCTTTTTTTCTTTTTTCTTTTTTATACACTTTCATACATTTATATAATATTCTCAAGATGTTTTTATTATGTGATTGGAATTTCTATACAACTTAAGCTGCACCATCTTACACATCTAGGTTACAGTTCATCTAAAAATTCTTAACCATTGGCACCAAATACTTAATTAATTAATAAATAAATATTTAATAATTTATACAAGTAATATCTTATAGAGTTCGTTGTTTTTAGGTAGTTTTATCTTATATGCTTTTTAGTTAATATACCTTTTTACTACAAACAGACATTATCTATAATATGTCCCATAGTTCCTTCCATTAGTGTTCTTTATGATCTGTGTTCTATAAGGTTCTATGCCAAGTCGGAGAAGCATCAGCTTCATCGTACACTCATAAACAGACCCTTAGCTCCAACTAGTTTTAGAAATCATGATTTCTTTTAACAGTTTTGGTCTAGTGAGCTTTATGTTTTTTGAGTTGGGTTATTGTTGTCTTCCAGTAGCGACATAAGCTTTCAACAGCGTTAAGTGATTCTATGATGACATTTCATTTTTCTGTTTATTTAGCTTATAATAGCTACTGTTTAGTAAAACATTTATGAACAGAGCTTTTAGAGAGCTGTCTGGTATTTATTGCACATGAATTGTTATTTTACTGTTGATTTTCTCTACTACACACACGCACTTTATCAGACGCATTGTGTTTCTATGGTTGTTTTTAGTAGTGGATCAAATTCTGTATAATTTTTGTGTTTAGTTTTTATCAATATGAGATATTATAACCTCTTACCATTGTATTGTGTTTTTAAAATAGCTTAGCATATCTTAGTGTGTCTGGTTTTAAGCATAATGCTGCTGTTTGCAGCAACAGGAAATGTTTTAGCGGTCTCATTGAGTAAGCAGCTATCACTTGAGACAATCAATTTTAGATCTTGATTAATTAATTAATTAAGACACTAATTACTTAATGGACAATTAGAAGCACTATATAAGGTTTGCTCTATTTTATATGAATTAGATCTGAAGAAGCGTACAGTGTGTACGAGAAAGCGCTCATCTTCCTTGTTCTTTGTACCAATAAAGACGAATTTTGTTGCTGCATCATCGTGGTGTTCCTCATCCTTGTTTTCTCAATACTTTTGCCTACTTATACTTTGGAGGTGAGGATCTTTGGAGGTTTATTGCTGGGATTGTGATACATATGCATGTTCCAGACTGTAATGGTGGCACAGGCACGTGCTGAACAGCAGAACAGAGAAGGGAAGAGGCTGCAGAGGGCTGCTATCCATACCCTAAATGACAACATCCAGGCATTGGCAAATGCTCAACAGCAGATTGCTAATGTTCTGGATAGGCGACTAGGTGAAATGGTCAGAATCCTTGACTGAGGCATGGCAATCCGTGAGCGGGAGCTGTCTGTGCTGGAAGACCTGCTAGGAGTGAGGCATAGGCCACGTGGACGTAGGACAGCAACACCACCGAGTGTAGGTTGACGTGAGCATGCCACCTCACATGCCCGCTCCCATAGTGCCAGTAGCAGTAGCAGTGCAGCTGCTGCTGCGCTGTCAACACCAGGACACAGCAGGCCACGTGGATGTGGCCCTGGACGGTCTCAGCAGGGACACGTTTCCAATGAACATGTGTCGTCAGACAGTAGCCACTCTGTACCTCCACCTGGTAGTGCCCGTGCAACCCCAGGCAGCCACAGATCACGTGGCCATGGACGGACACAGTGAGCTGTACAACCTGCACTGTACAATCTGGGGCTGTCAATTATACCCCGTGTAGGCATCACAAATGGCAGAACTGTGTACACACATACACGCACACAGCAAACACAACTGTAGGGCTCCACAACATCCACATGCATTCTGCACAGACATGTCCAGTCAACTCACTGGCCCTTACACACACGCATGATGTTATCCATTGGTGCAGCCTATGCCCTTGGCAAACATGTCACCCTGTGCATATGATGAAGCCTGTGCCACATCCCTGTCATCCACACCATCGGTGCAGGGTTATGCACAAATATTCTGATGCACAGGGTGAACAGCATAGTGAGAGGTGTATGTAATACCTGTGTATGCATAGTGAAGGATGTGTATGTTGCAGTGGTTGTGTGCAGCCTATGCCCCTGGTAAACATATCACCCTGTGCATATGATGAAGCCTGTGCCGCATCCCTGTCATCCACACCATCGGTGCAGGGTTATGCACAAATATTCTGATGCACAGGGTGAACAGCATAGTGAGAGGTGTATGTAATACCTGTGTATGCATAGTGAGGGATGTGTATGTTGCAGTGGTTGTGTGTGAATACTGAGTTGTGTATGTGACATAGGTTGTGTACTGTCGACATGCACCAGTCACACCATGTAGTGCAGGTGCAGCATGCATTGTGATGTGTTCATGGTATGTGTCTCTGTTACATCTTTAGCACCATGTTGGTTGTGATACCCTGGTTCCCTCCTATGGTGTACTTGCATGTGCCTACAGGTAGCAGTGTTTGCAGTCCTCCACGTGTAACTGTGGAGTACACACAGGCACGTCTGGCAATATCAGCATGCTACATGTACCTTCATCCTGACTGTTGGACACACAAACATGACATAGATGTCCGCACATATACTGCACCTGGCGATGTGGTGGTGCCACAGGCTACACTGGACAGAGACGTGACATACATAGCAGGACACATTACAGGTATGGTGACATGGTGCAGGGGTTGTACACAGCGGCCTGGCCAATGATGATGTGAGGTGTCACTTGGTAGCTGGAGGCCGCACTGTGCAGCAGTAGGACCCTGTAACAGTACATGAACATGGCCGCAGTCACGGGGTGTACACCACTATAATGCACACCCCATAGTGTGCAGCTGGGGACCCTTGCCTTTGTGGTCATCACCGTCACAGTACTATGCACCCACACGACGTGTCACAGAGAAGTGACATGCACAGGTAGCCAGTATGGCTGGGACCTATGGCATCAACAAGGTTGTGCAATGCATCACCATTACGGGTTAGTCAACATGTGGGGCCAGTGATAACTTCCCAACGTATATTAGCATACACACTCACACCAAGCACCAGACATACATACAGACACACACACACACTGTGGTGACCACACATGTGTATACGGACAGCCGATGTGTGTGATGCACCTCACCAGTGAACGTCATGCTTCCCACACTGACGTATGTACAGTTCTCTACAATGGTGTACAGGGATGTGTAGCAACTGGGACATATTTCCCGCGATATGTGGCATCCCTGGTCACACATTTGGACACACATGGCAGTGCTGGGAATGATACACCAGCCATATGATGACACGTTTGATGGACATGCAGCGGTATTGATTGCATTATGTGTACCCACACTATATCTGGTGAATGTGCTGCTATATACACACAAGAGGTTGTAGGTGTTACAGGTGCCATATGACATATAGTTGTTAACACCTGACCGCTGTGTATGCATTATGTCAGCACCGTCACTTAACAGCGACATAGCACACAGTTAGCACATGGCATGATAGGATGGTGTGTGACACAACTGTGAGCCACCCACTGCACACATACATCTAGACAGGTGGTTCACCACGTTATGTACACACATCCCTCCATACGTGCTGTTTGTATGTCACCGTATACAGATGTCAATGATGGGTCTGCATTGCGTCTGCATGTCGTAGGTAGGTGCAACTATGTTACAGACATCGGCCACTGCACATGCATGTTTGCTGCATGCACAGTACAGATGTCACATGTGTCTCCTGTTGCCATGTTTGTATGCATTGCTATTGTTGGACATGTGTGTTGACATACATAACACATGGACTGCGGTATGATATCACGGGTGTCACAGGTGACCAGTACAAGGGTATGTGTCCCGGTCAACACTGCTACCCCCTGTAGTGTGAGATTTCAACAGACATGGGCCCACATTCAATTCGCGTGTGTAGCATTGATTAGGCCAGTGTTATGCACGAGGTACATCAAAGGCCATGTATGTATGTGTTGTGTGTGCAGTCCATGCACACATCCACACAATCACATGTATGACATACCCAGACGTGTGCTCATTGGTGTACAGCAACAGTCAGGTGTCACAGCTGTGTAAGGGCCATGGTATGTCTTGAGCTGACCTGTTTATGTATACTTGTATCATTGCAATGCATAACATCTGTTGGATCCCTGTTGGTACGTGTGTACTCTGCACAGCTGGTGTACACTGCTGTACAGCCCAGTGGTCATGTGTCACATGATGTTGTTGGACCGTAAGGCTGTGTAGTGCTGCACCAATGACATGGTGCTGACTTGACAGCTACAGTGTACACTGCAGTGTGTACGTGTGTGACCTGCACCTGTGACAGCTGTGATGGCAGCTGTGTGTGTACAGGTCACTGCATGTGTGACCATCCTGTGCGTGAGGGCAGTTATACCTTACTGTGCCCTTCTGTGTGTACACTCCATCTGCATGCAGGATTGCCCTTTGCAACAGCTAAGTGTGTGAGCATGCCCAGTACGCCGTTGTGTAGATGGACACACAGTACATTCCACACTGCGCCCCTCCATGATTAGACTCCATGTGCATGCAAGATGGCCCTTTGCAACAGCTAAGTGTGTGAGCATGCCCAGTATGCCGTTGTGTAGATGGGCACACAGTACATTCCACACTGCGCCCTTCCGTGATTAGACTCCATGTGCATGCAAGTTGGCCCTTTGCAACAGCTAAGAGTGTGAGCATGCCCAGTACATCATTGTGTAGATGGACACACAGTACTTTCCAAACAGACGTGTGATACTAAGCATGTGGGCATGGCCATTGACATCCTGTATAGCCATGGTGGTCATCCAGGCACCAGATGTCCAATTTCAATGTCACGATGGATGCCTACATTGAACACACTTGTTGCTCTCTCGAAGGGTGTACTGTCTGTGGCGCATCCCGTATCTATTAAGTGTTGTTGTGCTCCGTAGATATTTAGTTGGCCCGTTGACAGCACTGGCATGTTTGTGTACGTCTACCTTGGGACGGTAATATGCTTTCAGACCGCTCACTCTCTAAACATTCCCTATCGGCATCTTTGCCTTTGCAGATGATGTCACCCACCTAGAAGTATGCCTCTGGGAGTGCTGTGTTCAGTAATCTCAGTAGCGCGTTCTGTAAATGCGTAATGCTGTAGTGTGTTAGAGTAGGTAGGTGTGTGTTCAACTCCCATCCCTTCCAAGTGTGTGTGTGTGTGTGTGTGTGTGTCCAGCTGCCTGGGGACAAGGTAATGCTTTTAGATGCCTCACAACACATACATTCCCTATCGGCATCTTTGCCTTTGCGGATGATGTCATCCACCTAGAAGTATGCCTCTGGGAGTGCTGTGTTCAGTAATCTCGGTAGCGCGTTCTGTAAATGCGTAATGCTGTAGTGTGTTAGAGTAGGTAGGTGTGTGTTCAGCTCCCAGCACTTCCAAGTGTGTGTTTCCAGCTTCCTGGGGACACAGTAAAGCTTTTAGATGCCTCACAACATATACATTCCCTATCGGTGTCTTTGCCTTTGTGGATGATGTCACCCACCTAGAAGTATGCCTCTGGGAGTGCTGTGTTCAGTAATCTCGGTAGCGCATTCTGTAAATGCGTAATGCTGTAATGTGTTAGAGTAGGTAGGTGTGTGTTCAACTCCCGGCCCTTCCAAGTGTGTGTGTGTGTCCCCAGCTGCCTGGGGACACAGTAATGCTTTTAGATGCCTCACAACACATACATTCCCTATCGGCGTCTTTGCCTTTGCGGATGATGTCACCCACCTAGAAGTATGCCTCTGGGAGTGCTGTGTTCAGTAATCTCGGTAGCGCGTTCTGTAAATGTGTAATGCTGTAGTGTGTTAGAATAGGTAGGTGTGTGTTCAACTCCCGGCCCTTCTAAGTATGTGTTTCCAGCTGCCTGGGGGCACAGTAATGCTTTTAGATGCCTCACAACACATACATTCCCTATCGGCATCTTTGCCTTTGCAGATGATGTCACCCACCTAGAAGTATGCCTCTGGGAGTGCTGTGTTCATTAATCTCGGTAGCGCGTTCTGTAAATGCATAATGCTGTAGTGTGTTAGAGTAGGTAGGTGTGTGTTCAACTCCCGGCCCTTCCAAGTGTGTGTGTGTGTGTGTGTTTCCAGCTGCCTGGGGACACAGTAATGCTTTTAGATGCCTCACAACACATACATTCCCTATCGGCGTCTTTGCCTTTGCGGATGATGTCACCCACCTAGAAGTATGCCTCTGGGAGTGCTGTGTTCAGTAGTCTCAGTAGCGCGTTCTGTAAATGCGTCATGCTGTAGTGTGATAGGGTAGTTAGGTGTAAGTTTGATTCCCAGGCCTGCCAGGTGTGTGTGTGTGTGTGCATGCTCCTGTCCGCCTGGGGACTCAGGTTATGCTTTTAGATGCTTTGCAACACAGATGTATCCTGCTGATGTCTTTGTCTTTGTGGATGTTGACACGCACCTAGTAGAATGCCTGTGTGTCTGCTGTGTTTAGTAATCTCGGTAGCGTGTTCTGTAAATGCTTCATGCTGTAGTGTGATAGGGTAGTCATGTGTAGGTTTGATTACAAGCCCTGGCACATGCGTATGTGTGTGTGTATGTCTGTATCTCTCGCTATAGATATATAGATATATATATATATATATATATATATATATATATATATATAAAATCTATTTTCTGCCCAGAACTCTGCTCTTGCATGGACAGCTGACTGTTTCATGTATCGCATATTTGCATAGCTTTCACATACCAATGGGGTATGTTGCAACTCCAAACATTGTCCATGCAACGTTCGTGTTACGGGCGGTGTTACACGCCCTTATAGGTGTTTGCTGTATATCTTGGCAAACATCTATCCTTGCTGTACTCTCACTGTACTCGTACACGCCGGAAGCTTCATGTATCATGGCCTAGTTTTGATATGTGTATGTCTATTTGTGCTGTGTGCATGGCTCTGGGTATGTCCCACTATCATCATTTGTAAAGGTGACAGCCCTATAGGTTCTTCATGTAGACTGCTGTGTCATTTGACATGTCAGCACATACCTGCGGACAGTACTGCACATCCTACTGCAGCGCATTTCATACCTTCTGCGTTATCCTGCAGTCAATATTGCTGTTTCCTCACACATGGATCTGTTTCTGTTCATACCACTCCACCTCCTAGAACAAGTTGCTGGACAAGGCCTTATCTGATAGTGGGACACATAGGGGCAGTATTAACATGTTGCTCTTACAAACGTAGATAGTTGACACAATAATAGGTTTTGCATTAGTATGGCTTTTCTGTCGGATTTGGTGTCTTACTCACATGTTTGTCATTATTTCATGTCTTCAGTTATCATGAAAGTGCCAGAATGTTACTGTTGTTACGTGGAACACACCAAACATATGAGGCAGAACTCTGCACATTCTGTGTAAATCTGTACAGTTGTGGAGTATGTGTCTGTAACAAAATATCAACTTACTGACACCAATACACACACTGTATGGCGGCATCACAGGCCACATGCCATTACATTTATATTGCAGGACACACCCACCCAGACAGTTGTATTCCTCACACAGACCAACAGCTGCTTATCCACACTAATTGATCTATCATGTACCGTATGTGTGCGCCGGTATTTGCGCTTTCCGTCAGTGGCAGAGCTCACGTATGTGTCTGGGGGACTGGACATTGTTACGGTGACACTGCATGACACTCTGAGGTACACATTACTTTTGCGTCTATTAACCTTCCACATTGACATTCACAGGGCATACGTTGTCATTCACATTTGTCGGAGTACATGCGTGTGTCTTGTACATGTTTTCTCATTTATCCTGATGTCTTTCTTCTCACCTGTCCACCTAGTATCACTAGTTCTGTACATGTATTTTGGACAGGTTACCTTCATACCCCTAACCTGTACACATTATGGGTAAATGCCCCGATGTTTGACCTTGTTACATTTGTCATAGTGATGTGCCTTTCTGGTAAATTGCTGGCAAGGCATTACAGACTGTGCGGTAGATAATAGTGACTGACATTTCCATTACATGATTAGTAACACTCATAACATCCATATTCATGGGTACGCCAGTATTCTCACGATGTTCTGACTTTGTCTGGGGTATATCTAATATAGTCCCTATTTGTATTTCATGTACTATGCCTTAGTGCAGCTGTGTTATTCTGACAGTTTGCCAGTTATGGGTACCATCTTGGTCATACGCATGTCCATCCATGATAATCGCCTACATGACACTGATATAGGGCCCTACATATTGCCAAAATGGTTTCCGCAATATCCAGTGGATGGTTTGCCCCATTATTGAGAATATAGGCATGTGCTATACCCACATCACTCCCACAGGGCGGGCCTACAAAATCCCTGCCAAACAACACCTAGGCCCATTTCTGCATACCCATGATTCCCATACCTGACAACCCTCTACAGTACCCATTACACATGTTTAATGTGTGCGGTACTGAAGTGTGGAGACACTTATATGCACTCCCCACTCTCCGGATATCAGTTCGTACGTCATACATTCTATTGACACATGTGTTGTCACCCTTGCACCTGATACTGTTGCATGTACAGCTATTTCGTATTTGCTGCGGTCACTTCTTTTGCGTCAATGTCGGTTGACACTACATAAGATTCAATTTTTGGAGTCCTGCAATGGACACCTATCTGCATGTTTAAAGTGTAGAACTTGCTGGACTGTCACTTTCTGGCCAATGGTTTGGAATGCTGCAGCTTATTCACCTTTCCTACATGTCTGTTTGTCTACCCATATTAGATATAACGTCACCTATTTATGTACATATGTCATATCTACGGGACATAAGTCTGTTGTGTATACATATATACATGTACAATCCTCATTTCATAACTTGCTTTGGTTTACATCTGTGGATTATGTGTATACACATATATCTATATCCATACCATACCTTTCCACTATGCAGATCGTCGCAGAGTGTACAGCTGCTTGCCCCTTTATCTTCGCTGTGTTTTAAATAAACCTGTGTCTATCTGGCAATGTCATGGCATTTCATTTGAGACTTACAGTGGGGATTTCTGGCAAGCAGTTCAGGTTATGACTGCATACCCTTCAGAGAATCCATGCTACTGACACACCCGTTATTCTATCCACTTTCTATGTTTGTTCTGGCACATATCTGGTGTTTGTCCCTATTTGTACCGGTAGTTTGCATGGCTTTGTCCGGTTTCATACTTTATGAGGTTAACAGGTTTAAGCCATGTATAACTAACATGGGGGAAACAGCATTCATTTACTATGCTGTGAGTGGATCACACACGCACAGGCGCACTTGCATTTCCTTATTGTGGGTTACTCGCAGGCGCACATGCATATCCTTATTGTGTGTTACATATGTTTAC
Source organism: Protopterus annectens (assembly GCF_019279795.1). Classification (NCBI taxonomy): domain Eukaryota; kingdom Metazoa; phylum Chordata; order Ceratodontiformes; family Protopteridae; genus Protopterus; species Protopterus annectens. The sequence goes on from NC_056726.1 coordinate 1,528,126,610, forward strand.
TAAGTCTTTGTGCTTGCGTGGGCTTTATTACTTGTGACAGTACCAGTAATTATATGTAATACGGTTAACGGACGTTTGCGAAACACACGTTCACCTTTACATATTTAACTGTCTGTACAGCACAGACGCATTCATTACACTTTCACATTATATGTGCTGTAGTCGTTGTTCAACCGGGACTGCATTCACGTTGGCCGGATGCTGTAACCACTATATGTTTGGTGTTCTGACTCATTTATATGCATACCCATAGTACATAGCTACATTAACATATGCCTCACCGCTTCACTTACGTCACAGGCATCCATTCTCCTGCTGGGAAAAATGCGGTACTACATGTTACACATTCCCTATTCCCTACTGCTCTGGACCCACGCTGCATATTTCATCACTGCAGGGATATTCAGAACCCAAAGGCTTATAGTCCTGACGCATGCAGGTCTTTAATTGTCAGGGTGTTCATGTGGTGATCTGGGTTTAGGCTTGTCTGCCTGGTGAATGGAACTGCCCTGACCATGTTCAAATGTCAGACAAAGCACATGGACAGGGTTTGTCCATTTTAAACATTTAATCTGTGTTTACAGACACAGGTGTTTGGGCACCTGTCAGCAGCTTATGATGTTGGCAATACATAATATGGGTGGGGGCGGTTACGATACATAATCCACGGTGAGTGGTGTTCCCATTCACATTTGACTATTTCCTGTATTCATTCTTACGAGGGTTATTATTTTGCACATGACTTAACTATGAATTAACTATGGGTATGCAGTAGTACAGTCAACATATATACTTGTTACAGTATATATGTACGGACCTCTGTAATACTGGGGACTACCCCACATCCTTCACAACATTTCCTGCTTATGTACATACTATTATTCCTTGAACTTTCGAAGCTTGTGAGAGCAGTAATTACATCTGTCCCTATTTGTCCACCCATCCTTTTAGGCTTTGTCCAGGTTTTGTTGCTGTAATAGGTTGAGAGGTGGTGTCGGTATGTGATTGAGTTGAATATATACTGTCGATAATTCAGTGGGGAGTAGGGTTACCACTTGTTCCTCTTTGCGAGGGGAGTTCCCACTTTGTACTGTTGTGTCCTGCGATGACACCTAAGACATGGCAAATGTCCTGTGATTTTAAGACAATAATATATTTCTTCATTTCTGTACTAGTTGCATGATACAGGTATTTTGTATCTGGTACACATAACTATTATTTGGGATAGCATAAGCTATTCAAATGCTATGGCATTAGCTTTTATCTTGGCATACACGTGTAATTCTGTACTTTGCACAGGCTGGGGGTATGTTTTATCCTGCAAATTCTCACATTTCTACAAGGGATGTCCCACCTTGGCCATCTGAACAGGTGGCAACCCTAGTGGGGTGACCTGCATGGTGGACAGCTGTTCCATCCTGTGTAGTATGAATTGCATGTCTGTGTAGATACTGAACAGTACTGTGACTACACATACATGTTTTGTCCAGATGTGTACAGTAATGGACACCGTGGCGTGTAAACAACTCTGAGGTTTCAACAGGTTACTTATCCCACGCGGGATGTACACACATTTTGCCGTAACATTAACGTGCGGGCATTTGGATTTACGTACCTGTGATGGGATGTTTACAAACGTGGGATACATATTTGCAATCCGGACACTGCCTAGGACGATACTTCCTACTACATATGGGGAATACCCGCTATGTGTAGGTGTACGGATGCGCAAGGCTGGTAGCTGTATTTGGTTGACATTCGGACATGGGTGCGGGTTATGTGCTATACAGGGGCTGTTGCTTATTGCATTTGCATGCATGGGTTCTACTTTTGGATATCCCGGTTCCGCATATAGCATCCTATGTGTATGTGCCGGTTACATTCCTGTTCATGTGTATAGCACATTTTAATATACATATGTTTGTGTGTGTTTGGTATACAATATGGATTGTCAGGTTTCTTTACGGTTGTTATATAGCCACAACTGCCCTGCTGTGTACTATCACTACCACTGTGGGACTGCTGGTGACCATAACCATGGGGCTAGACGTGTGTATTGGTGGTGCGCTGACATGATGCGCTTCACTTCCACTGGGTATAACTTCTGACAGTGCAGTACATTACGGACACACGATTTTAAATGTCATTTGTTCCATGGATGGAAACTCATATTATGTTGCGTGCATTTCTGTTTTGTTCTCCATTTTGTGTGGCCAGGAACTGTCTTGCATGCTTTGCATACGTTTCATTATCCACGGACACTGATAGGTGCGATTACTATTGCAGGCAGGCTATAATATTCAGCAGTTTAGGTTGCTCATCGCCAGCCGACATTGACACGCCTCCGGGCGCAGCTTAGTAACGCCCCATGCACTCGCGCACGAGTCCTATGCACGTGGATGTGGTAGCAGCGCACCTTCATTAATATGCATATGGCGCTACTACACCATTTATCGCCACGGCTGGCGAGGCCTTACACTGGCCTTGCGCCAAGCTTCATGAATCCGGGGGTATATATATATATATATATATATATATATATATATATATATATATATATATATATGTGTGTGTGTGTGTGTGTGTGTGTGTGTGTGTATGTGTGTGTGTATGTAGATACATATAAATATAGATATAGATATATATATATTTACATACATATGTATGGAGACATATATATCTGTATGACAATTGCCTGAATGACCTAAATATTGACAGCAAAAATACCTAAACACAAAATATTGACAAACTTGAAGTTACACCAGGGAAAAGCAAGGAAATCATGGAGTTGGTTTACATAATTAACAGGGAGTGTGGGGGTGCAGGTGGGCTTGACCTCTGCAAAAACATTGACTTGGTAAGTGGTTAGGTATTGTCAATGTTGTGTGCTTTCAGTATTATTTATTGTCAGTATTTTGCTGATATTTTTAACATTAGGTGTTTCTGCATCAGTATTTTTGCTGTCGATATTTTGATATTTAGATCATTCGACTTTTCTCTGCATCAACTATTAGTAGTAGATATATATATATATATATATATATATATATATATATATATAGTGTAGTGCAATGCAGAGAAAACTTGATGTGCTTTATGTTGACTCATGTCAGCAAAAACATGTCAACACAGTGCAGTAAATGCTCTGAGGCTAACTGTCAGAACATACAAAGCAAAGTACTGAGTTTTTTGCAGGGTAGGCAAGCACTCCTGCACCCATCTGTGGAGGAGTACTTGCCCACTGCACCACCTGCTAATTACATATACTAACTCTGAGATTGCACAATCCCCAGGGAAAAGGCATATTCTCCCTACCCCGGGGACTACCGATCTCGCACAGCTGTTGACCATCTGCATATGTTAACCAGCACTGGTCGACAGTACACATGTCGACCATCCACAATTTTGATGTGTGTATATGGCACAGGTGCTCTCAGTTGTCTTTGATTTTGCAGTAATATCTGATTTTGCCTCAAAAGTTGGTACTTTCCTTGTAAAGTTTTGGTTTTTAGGCAAATTGTAAGAATGGCAGTTAGTAAATACTGGCAGATATTTGCATTTTAGACTAAGTAGCATTCAGATAAAGCATGCCAATTTAAAGCCTGTTGTTCCAGCAACTTTCTAAATATATATACATATTTAAATATATGCACACACACACACACACACACACACACACGTATATATATATATATATATATATTTATATATACACACAGACACACACACACACCTAGATCCCAAATCATCGAGACAAAAGCCTCAAAATCTCACTTCAACAAACGACCAGATCATCAAATCCATTCCCACAGTATGTCACCTCTTGGCCAATAAAGTGAACTTTGCCCTATTCCCAACTATAGTGGGATCTCGAAATTGGTATATTTAGTTAGGGGCTGTGGGGGGTGCAGCTGCCCACATGGGGGTATGGGGGGCATAGCCCCCACCTGGATGGGTTGGAGATGGTACAGTTTTGTTTTTGTTAGTTGTGGTATGAGAGGTTACTTCCTGTGGGAATGGATTTGATGATCTGGTTGTTCACTGAAGTAAGGTTTTGATGCTTTTGTCTCAACAATTTGGGATTTGATATTGTGCTTTTCAATGTTTTTAAGTAGACCCACAAATATTTATATATACATATATGTGTGTGTGTGTGTGTGTGTGTGTGTGTGTGTGTGTGTGTGTGTGTGTGTGCGTGTGCGTGTGCGTGTGTGTGTGTGGGTGTGTGTGTGTCTGTGTGTGTGTGTAGATAGTATTTGTCCCTAATTATGGTCCTTTGTTCCCCATTATTTTTTCTCTTTGACTCTTGAGTTCAGTGCTTGAGATGTGTTGTGGGGGTTGCAATGGGCTGCATACTCCATTATGAAAGGAATGAGCTCAGAAGATACATTCCTGTGTGGCAGTTATGTGTTTGTGTATTTGTTTAATCCCAGTCCTACTGCTGAGTCATACACTAAGACACCGTACGAGCACATCCACTCATGCATGAATCGTGCCATCCCAAATAGAACCAAGATGCTCTCCTCCAAAAAAATGAAGCCAATCTGGTGGTCCCCTGCCATAATCAAACTTTACAACAAAAGGAAGAAACTGTTTCAGAAAAGAGGAAAATCCCAGGATGCAAAAAACTCCCTTACCAGCCTAAGTAAGAAGATGAGATCCCTCATAAAATCCTCCAAAGCTAGTTACAAAAATAAAATTGCCAAAGATTCCAAAGACAACCACAAGGCATTCTATAACTATGTCAAGAATCTAAATGGCAATGCTCAGATCTGCTCTGAGCTACAACAGCATGGCATTAAATATACTGATCCCAAGGATATTGCCAATATCCTGGCAGATTAATTCAGTGCCAACTTCACCCCCTCTTATCCCCTAAATGGCCCATTTCAATACTGGAAGATTGCCAAATTCTGGTAGTAACGGCTACACAGATAAAAAGCGCACTCTCCAAAGCTAAGAATACAGCATCCATGGGACCAGATGACATCCCGGGCTGTGTACTACATGAACTACAAAATGAACAGGCACCTCACCTAAGTGTCATGTTTAATCATAGCCTCACCTCAGGCTTCATGCCCACTGAGTGGCGCACAGCTACAGTTATCCCACTCCACAAGGGGATCCACCTTGGATCCTGGGAACTATCCCCCCATCAGTCTGATGAGCCTGATCTGCAAGGCTATGGAACGTATTATCATGGAACTTATAAACAAAGACATTGGCAACCTTCAAACACTGGACCTCACCCAGTTTGGGTTTGTGAAGGGCCGATCTTGTCTCCTGAACCTGATTGACTTCTTTGAATCAGTCTCCAGAGCCATGGACGAGGGTAAGGTGGTCCACACAGCCTATCAGGACCTCATCAAGGCCTTTGACACCATCCCCCACTCTGGAATCATAGATAAACTTACTAAATTGGGCATTAATCCCTACATCACTCAATTGATTGCCAACTGGCTTACTGACAGAACCCACACTGTAAAAGTAGCTGACTCCAAATCCAGCTCCAGACAAGTGACAAGTGGAGTACCTCAGGGTTCAGTCCTGGGACCATTCTTGTTTGGCATCTACTTCTCTGAAGTACAGGCCATTACTAAGTGACTCTGGCTAAAAGGTTCACAGATGACGGCAAACTGGGAGCCATTACTGAATCTCCAAATGATGTGGATACTCTAGAAAAGGGCCTCACAGAAACAGATGCTTGATGCCAGAGCCATGGGCTCAAGCTCAATGCCAAGAAATGTATAGTTATCCTCTTTGCAAAAAAAATGTACCCGTGAATTACCACATAGGTGGCAGTACACTAAACACTGAATGTGTGATAAGATACTTAGGGACACAGGTGGACAGTGGTCTCACCTTCGATAACCACATCGCCACAACAGTCAGGAAATCCTTCTATGAGGCACACCTCATCACTAAGGGCTTTTCATCCAGAAAAAAGGAGATCATTATCCCACTGTACTCCTCCCTCATTAGACCCATTATAGAATACAATGCCCCATTTGGTATGTACCTCTCAAGACACCTGCAACAACTGGAAAGGCCACAGAAATACCTCACTAAAAGAATCACAGGCCTAAAGCAGATGACCTATGCTGACCGCCTTAAAAAACTCCAGCTATACTCTGTCACATATCGTCTACTCAGAGGCAGTCTCTGCTTAACATACAAGGCCATGTCAAACTCAGAGCTGTTGGACATGCTACACTTAAAGAAATTCCAATCCCTCAGTACCACATGCTCCAGGGATTTAAACCTTGTCATCACAATAAACAAAGCATGCTGGAGGGATAGGTTCCTGACCCAGAAACTCCCCAGACTCTGGAAAAGACTGTCCGTACATGTCAAGCAGAGCCCTCTTCAAAAGGAACCTTGACAACTGGATGGGAGAAAGGAAATTCACCCTGGGGATCACGTCAGTTGCCCTGCTAAACAGGAGTCCAGGAAGTAAATAGTGTGGGAATAAATAGCCATGGAATTGTTATGGCTAGGCTTGTATAGGCCCTAGGGCCGATAGCCTAGTACCAACCTATGAACCTATGAACCTACTTCTGAGGTGAATAGTCATAGTTATACCAATGGCTGTAATTGATTATTACGTGTGTGTGTGTGTGTGTGTGTGTGTGTGTGTGTGTGTGTGTGTGTGTGTGTGTGTGTGTGTGTGTGTGTGTGTGTGTGTGTGTGTGTGTATGTGTAGGGGAAATTGATGCTCTCAACTGTCTCTAACTTTGTCTCATAATCTGGTCTGTTACTCATAATGTTTGTGTTTTTTTCTGACAGATCAACGAGAACTGTACTTACTAAATAATGAAAGTCATATGAGTTTCAGACTTAGCAGAATTCAAAAAAGCATGATAATGCAAAGTCCATTTTGGCAATTTTTGTAAGTAATTAAGGGCACACACAGGAATGTATCGTCTCAACTCACTGCTTTCCCTGATTTTGATCCATTGTATCCCATTACTTTTTACCCTTATACTTTATTCTTTTTTTTTCCACTTTGTACACAAAAGTTTCATTTTTGCCATTTATAACACCTTTATCGATTTATCACTTAAGACATAGGCAAATATGCATTTATATAAAAGAAAACAAACCATATTAACATGTTCCCAGTTGCAAACATTATACATCCCATCTATTCTTTTCCACACCAAGCCAAAAACAAAACCAATAATCCAAGAAAAGACAGGTAGAAGGCAGGCAGGCAGGCAAAACATGACCACGAATACTTCTCCTTAGGACAACCAAATTCTTTATTGTTAAAACAAGATAAGCGCTTTTGTCTCAGTTTTAGACAATCAAAGAGACTTCATCAGATAAAGCTAGAAAAAACAAAACTAGATTTAAAAACCAGAACCAAGACCCAGATGACATAATTTCCTGCTAACAGGATTAACCATTTTTAAAGTGACAGTATTAAAATCAAATAACAGTGTGACTTGATCAAAACAATACCGTACCAGTTATAAAAACATCACTATGGCATGAAACAAGAACTTCATCTCACATAATATCATCGCTACCTTATATAATATATATAATACATATACTAAAAATTATGACTGCACATAAAATGTATGAGCAAGTAATTGAATAAACATATGTGGTTAAATGGAAAGAGGCAAAACCAAGCTAAATAAATAAATATATATAGTAAAAAGATATATGTATTAAATCGAAGTAATGTAATCCCATACTATAAATACTTATTAATATCCTAAAAATGTATATGAAAATATATAAATATATAAAAATGCAATAAATATTAATTAAATGTGAATAAAATTGTAAAAATAGGAATATATATATATATATATATATATATATATATATATATATATATATATATAGATAGATATATATGAACTATGAATGCAAATACATCCTAAATATTCAAATATTAGTGTCCAAAAATTAGTGTCTACTCAAAGCTTTTTTCTTTAGTAGACTACTAATTGACACATTTTCATTCAAGCCTGGCCAATATATTAAATTAGGATGAAGCTGACAAGATAATTCCATTTTTTCAACCAGATATGGCCAGGCACCACCCCTAGGGGAAATTGTTATATTATCCAATACTACAAATTTAAAATCATGCTGTGGGTATACCATAATATGTTTTGCTAGTGAATTGCATTCATGGCCATCACGTATATTCCTTAAATGTTCCGCTATTCTACTTTTCAACCTATGCTCGGTTTTACCGATATAGAAACATGGACAATTACTACAAAGGGAGCAATAAACCACTTCTGTTAAACAAGAGAATTTCCCTTTTGCCCAAATTTTCATCCCATTTACTTCCACTACAGTTTCTAAAATATTTTTACAACACTTGCACATACCACATTTGTGCATATATCCTTTGCCTTGTTTAGGTTTATTATACTCAAATATATTCTTTAAACAATCTATTCTTTTGTATAATTATCATCAATCCAATGTTACATAAATTGCCCAGTTCCTGCCTTCCCTTAAATCTCACTCCTTCTCTAAAACATTATTCTGCATGCACTGTTCTCACAATTTCCATTCTTTCTATGTAATTTGCTCCTACCCTTTTCTGAAGATACACTTCCAGTTCTTTTATCTTTGTTACAATATTCAGTACTTCAAATGCAGTTGGTTTAGACTTTGATTTCCATTTTTCATTAACAGCTTTTTTGGCAACTATCAGAATTAAACTTAATAAGGCCTTACTATGTCTATGCAATTCAGACCGAGTATCCCACCTCAAAAATAATTTCCTTAGTTAAACCCATTTGCTCACCCAATATTTCTGACAGAGTACTCTGTAGGGAATTTTTAAGCAATAATTCATGACTGGGTGTAGATATATGAGAATTTACCCATGGTTGGTGTTGTTTGATCATGATGAAGAAGCCTGAGTGATTTAACAAAGCTAACCATGGGTAAATCGTGTGATGCCCACACCCAGGAGTGGGTTATTGTTATTATACAATGACATTATTTAAGAAAGAAATTGCTTACCTTTCTTAAACAATGTCTTTGTTTAATGCGGCTCTAGTGTTCCTGCATGCTTTTTCTTTTTGCTGATGTACTACACATGTGTATGGGACTTAACGTTTCCACGTTTTCACAGCACATCAATACAGTGCAGGAGAAACAACAGGGAAAAAAGGATCTCCGTTGCTGATTTTTTTTTTAATCCAAGAAATCTGGACAAAGGCAAACATAACTGGGGGTGGGGGGGGGGGGTTGGAGAGAGGACCAAAGGTCTAAGAACAACTAAAGATTGTATTGCTCTTACAAACCTAGAAAGTTACTGCATCAAGAGTTTTTTCATGAGTGTGCATTTCCTGAAGTATATGAAGCCTAAACCTCAATTTTCTGTCATTATTTAATGACTTCCATCCCCAGCGGCTTGCCAAAAAACTTCTTTTTTTTTAGCAGGAAGAGACCAAGACTATGAGGGAAAAATGGGGACATTTTGAGAAGATCCGGACAGTTGAGACATAGAAGACAAGAATCTGCTGAGATTTGAAGAGGAACAGTGCAGAAATACAAGGAAAATCAGATAAATTTCTATTTTTTAGTTTTGCAAAATGTACCTAATATTTTTGTATTTTGCTCGCCCTCCATAGCATATGACAGTAGAAGAGTCTGCCCGTTCAATGGTACTTTAGTAGCTGGACATTTTTCAATTGGTATATGTACAATTTACAGTGGGCACACCAGTTGGGCTGTGCAGTCAGCACTCATGTTTTTGAATGATAATAAGCCATCATTCTTTAATTAAAGTCTGCTAACTCATTACGCTCCTCAAACAAATGTTCCCAATTACCTTTTTCTTCTCATTGCACCTCCTACATTTTGCCATCTGTCTGAGAAAAAAATTCTTTGGTGTCTGCTTGGACTATAAAATACCTATGTAAACACTCCCAAGCAAAAGTTGTAAATATTCTCGACTTCATTACATATTTGAGAGCCATACGTATGTCTTCCCATTGTTTCCCTGTGAATTGCTTATCCTCTTTCTCTTCCCAATCTTTACTAACCTCCTCTGATTCCCATAGTTATAGTAAAATATTTGAAATGCCATACTAATTTTCCCTTTATAAAAGTAGCTTCTGTTCTAGATTCAGCTAAAAACTCTATCAGACCAACTATTTCGCTTAGGATTCCCCTATCCCTTCCTTTTTGCCCATACTATCAATCTCTGATAGGAAAGGCAATCGCTGGCTTGAGTCCAAATGTCTTTTTAGCCTCTTCCCATTCTATTACATTTCCCTTTCAGCTATTTACTGTCAGTTCCTGGTGCCTTTGCCAGTTTTCTCCTGTAAATTCCATTCCCCTCTTGTTTATTCTCTGTACCCCTAATTGCAGTCATCCCTACTGACAACATTTTATTTCTCCATTCTAGAGTTAGCATAGTTCTTAGAATACTTTATGTTACTTTATGACTATAATATTATATATGGCTGTCATTGTTCTCATTAAAGATTTGTATCCAAAATCCCAGTCTCTCCTTATTTCTGGAATTACACCCACATTTCCCCAACATCACTTTCCACTTTGAATTATAGCTTTTTGCTTGTGTTATATATGAGTCCTAACTACATAGCTCTAAAATATCCTTTCAAATCAGATAATCCCAAACCACCTTGTTCTATTTGAAGGCACAACTATTATTATTTTTTTATTTTATTTTTATTTTACATTTGTTTACCAGGAAAGTGCAGCTGGTCAGGCTGTCCATTTTCAGCGGTGGCCCGGAGAAAAAAGCTCTATTATTAATGGTACAAAATTATAAAAATAGGAAGAATGTATTACAGTAGGTGTACAACAGAAAGCTTATCTTAATACATTTTAAAATCGTTGTCATAACAATTCACAGTGGTTACATAAAGTGGTAGTTATATATAGTGCTATAGAGTACATTATACAGTGGACCGAGATACATTCAAATATACAAATAACAATGATAACACTTAGAGATAAGAAAGAATAAAAACTCTTTGAAATAAGAAAGAATAAAAAATAGCCTTAGAAAAGCTGAGCCAGACATGTATATGTTAATCTTGAGTAGCATAGCTTAGTTGTCAAACAAGGTAAGCGAAAACGAGAAGTGTTTCACTTAATATAATATAAGGTTGATGTCATATACAATTACAGGATTTTTTTAGGGGGAAATATAATAAGATAGTATACATACTACAGTGAAAAAAGACACTATTATTAGACACAAATGATAGTGTTAGCCTTATAGAAATAGCAGCCTAGTTATACCTTTCTGTGCAGGACACATGCATTGCAAAATGTCTGCATATATTGTGCAAGTAGTATAGCCCAAGCTTGACTCTTACCTCTTACCCTCCCAGGTAAAATCAATCAACTCTTTATTAAATACTATCCATAACTTTCCTTCTACATGATAAAAATATGCCTGACTTGTATATAAAACTAAAGGGACTGAAACATTTTCACACTTGTATCTTGCTAATTCCATTAACAAGAGCTTCCATTTTCTCAGTTTTTGTATTATCTTTTGTTTAGTATCTTCCCACATATCCTTAGCTGCCATAACAGGATCCTTTTTAATCTGTACTCCTAACTACTTCGTTTTATACTCTCCCCATAAATATGGATATTGCTGAACTAATTCATGTGTAGGTACATAGTTTACAGCTATAGCCTTTATCTTCATTAATTTTAAATCCTGTAAACACATGAAACTGTCTCAAAATGTTCTACAAGAATGAGATGTCCTTCTCTAGTTTTACTTTATTCTTGACCTAAGAGGTTACAAAGTATATGGGGGATGCTTTGCACACTATATTCTGACAGCAGTGAGCTGAGAAAATGCATTCCTATCTTATCAGTGATTTATGTATTTGTTCATTTCATCTCAATCAAAGTTCTGAGTTCTACAGTCAAAGTCATAAAAGTTGCTTTCATTTATATATATATATATATATATATATATATATATACACACACACACACACACACACACACACACACATGGGGTTGTCTGTAATACAAATTACTTTGTATGTGATAAAGGGATTGTAGTGTATCTAAAAGCCGCAAGCTGGCCATGATTTTATTTTCACTTTTCATCATCAGCATTCTTCATAGTATGTGATTATCTGTGATGGTAAGGGCAGGCTGAGCGTGATAACAACTGATCATTGGCACGGTATTGCAATCATTATTGTTTCACAGTGCTTGGTTCTATGTTTGAGTTTTTGGCTGTGATTCCTTCTGTGTGTAGACTGCATGCTCTCACTGTCTTTGTGTAGGTCTTTTCAGGCTTCCTCTCCAGTCCTCCGTCTGGGGAGGTACAGAGGAAGCACATAGAGTCTAGTGGGAATATGCATATATTCAAATTCAGGGTTATAGACTTAGTGGTTCCTTACCTTGAAACCGAAATAAGTAATGTGTTATGTTTTATGCTTTTGTATTTCTTATGGATTTTGTTTTTAGGTTTTATGAATTTGTCATCTGACTTTATATAAACAGATGCTTCTTTATATGTATGTATTTAGTATTGAAAAATTCAAGGTACAGAGGGGACCATTTCACCTAAGGCTGGCCTTGTTGATTGTAGTCAGACATCTGAGGTGCATATAGTCAATAAAGTGGTGATAAAGAGTGAGTAGGCAGTCTGTGGATGAAAGTAAATGACGCCATCTGTTGAATCATCGGCGACCTTCTGTAATAAAACTCAACCCTTTCAGTTGCTTCCTGCAACACCACCCTTGCCTTGAAGTCACCAGCCATACTGAATCCAAACCTTTTTATGGTCTATTACCTTTCCACCAAGGGTTCTCACCTTTTCAAATACCCAAAGTGGGCCATTTTTTATGAAAGCATGACATTTTGCCAGGCAAGTCATGCCCATAACCAGTGCAAAAGGCTATTTCCACTTTTGTGACAAAGTAAAAGTTTATTGTCATTTTTATGTAGCATATAAGTGTGTCAGATATAAGCTAACTGTTTTATGCATCTATTAAAGAAAATATCAAAAGACATTTTTTTTTTCATTTTGTCATGTTTTTTTGCTGGGCATAACTGCCCAAATAAGGATTCTTCTGCATAAAGATGGACAGGTAATTACCCTTTTTCCACCATTAAAATTCTTTATCCAATGACAGCATTCACTGGAATGTAAATTTACAATGTGCTTGCCACCTGAACCCTTGAGATACAACAACACCCCAGCAGCCAGAAAAAATTCAATACTGTACATACTTGTCCTGAAGTGATTGCTTAAATTCCTTGTGGATTGTTTTGGGGACTTTGAACATACGTATTGGAAGTTCTAAATGTGTAACTATTGGCATTTTTGTAATACACTTCTGAAGGAAGGGAGTTACAACACACATTGCCCAGTGTATCACACTTTTTCAACTTGCTTAGTGGAAACTGCTAAGCTTCGTCTGTTGACACTTCAATATTACTTTGTATGTGATTTTAATGGCCATGGTGAGAGATTAACCCCCCCCCCCAAAGTTTTATTTAATTTTTATCATTGGGTATTTTGTTCTAAAACTATTGCTTTGTGCACAGCTCTAATTCCTGTAAGTGCACACCTCTACCTAGAAATATCTTTAATGTACAAGGTCATCCTGTATCACTCCATTGATTTCCCCCAATGTGCTGTGAAACGTATCTTAAAAACATGAAACGTACTGTGATAGTGAAAGCAGTGGCTGGCATTTCTTAAATTTATTGATTATTGATGCAGATATTGTGCCTAGTCAAACCTTGATTTTAGGTGTGCATGTACAGAATCTGCTTTTTATGTGAGGAGGTCCAATGTTTATTTTTTTTCTTTTTCATACTTTGTGGAGTCTCTATCCGCAGTGGTGCAGCAGTAGCATTGTTGCCTCACGGCAAGAGGTTCTCCTGTTTGATTCCCGGCTGGAGTGTGGGTAGTGCCTTCTGTGTGCAGTCTGCATGTCCTCTCCGCGGTTGGATGGCGTTCAAAAGACATGCATAAATGGGCGTGCCTTCATTGAAGGTTGGATGTCGAGCTGGCACCTCGTGTGTTTGTGAAAATCTACTGCCAATCATTAGCGGACCGGACCTTAATGGGGAAAAGCCGAAAGACAAACAACAACAACAACAACCTTCTCTAGAAAAGGAAATGTCAGGGAGTGGCATGACTGAATTGTTTTCAGGCAGTGCAGGCCCATTTCCTGCCTCTATTATTCAATTTATCTAGTACAATATGATAGATACAATGAGAGTGTTTGACTCTTAAGTTCAAAAATTCCAACCCAACAGAACTGAGGCTGAAACATGGAATTCCATCATAGCAATACTGATGACCCACCAGTTGTCACATACACAGACTCAGAACAGCTGTATAAATTTGTAGAGCATTTAATCACTACAGTGCATTGCATAAGGTCTGTAGGGCTAGAGGAATGTTAATTATAGGATGAGTGTCATCTCTTGCAAGGAATGTCTGTGTTTGTTGACAAAACGAAAGAAGAAATACAATATTGCTGGTATGTTTCCCTATGGTGTGTATGTGAAATGATGGGGACAGTTCTATCCCCACTCCTTGCAGAGAAGTACAGCTTTAATTGTACTGTCCATCTGTCAGTTTTACTATGATGTATTGGTTTGCACATAATTCAGCAAATTAACAAAAAAAAAAATCACTTGAAAATCTCCCTTTATCAGCAGTCGCCTCCTACAACCAGTTGACTGTGGAGGCACTGAAGGTGCAGAGTATAGGTTCTTGGCTGTGTGCCATTTACAGCGAACAAAAATGAAGCAAGCTTTAAAAAAATAACAGCTAGAACAACAGCTCATCAGGGGAGAACAAGTAACAGCTGCAACAACATGTCAGGAAAGTAAGATCTGTCGATGGGATGCCTTTTTTTGCTTCTGGTGGACTGAGCTGGTGGAACAGATTAGAAGGATCAAGGAACGGGTTGCTGCACATTCCGCAAATACTTTAATCTTCTGCTATGTTTGGACAGGCAGGCATTTGATAAAGCTGTCTAGTGTTTCATCCCAGCAGTCAGAGAATTCTTCAGTTCAGCACGTGCCTCTTTGTTCATTGTTTGCGTATATTTACATCAGCATTCAGACAGTCATTTATTAAGGTTTATATTCATCAAGTAGTATACAAATTATGAAAACTATAACAAAACAGCCATAACAGAGGAATATTCCAGGTTTAATGAATTTCATTATTTTTGTACACTGTCCTTTATTTAGAGTTTATCTAAACTTTGTTATATTGTATATCTTACACTTTTTTTTAGCTTTTCTTCCTGGTCCTCCACTGAAAACAGGCAAAGTGACCCACCAGTAAAGCAAAACAAACAAAGAACAATTGACAAATAGATGAGCATTATACTGAATACTTACTTATGGGTGGGTTTGACATAATGGTTAAGGTCTTCATATCATGCTGGCAAGGTACAGCATTTGATTCAAACCTCAGATTACTGGCTAGGCTTAAAACATGATCCTGTGGGGCAGTTAGTTCTATATTCAACCTTGATCCTAAAGGTACTATTAAACATATGGGTCTTAATGTTTAATTGTTACCATCACTCCATGTCAGCTGTCTCTTCCTAAAAATAACATTTCTTTAAATGTGGTTCATCTTGGTGATAGAGTAAATAAGTTTGGTAATTCTGTTAGCTGAGACTTGAGTAGCAAATAGGTAACCTTGTCTTCGTAAAGGTGAATGAGATAAGCTGACAAGCAGGTTCTGTGCAAACAGCAATGTGCCTACAAAGCAGAGGTGTTTCAGTAACCCCAGTGAAACAGTATTTTTACTCCTGGGGTTCCCCTTCTATAACATAGATGTTCTGCTCCATTATAGCTGGCTTCTGTAGTAAATACATAGACGTGTGTCATCCATAGTCCGAGCATCCTGTATGAATGTGATTCTGGCTTTAGAGCATGTGATAAGATGGGTTAAGGCCAAATATAGAACTACAATTTGCTAAACTACCTCTGCCCATCCTCTGACATTTATTTCTTGCTTTATTCTTCTGGTCACAGGGTAAGTGAATGGCCACTGGACACATTTTCAGCCATAACCTAAGTATGCAGAACAGGTAAGGTACAAATTCAGTATGACACCTTCGAATATAAATGTAAAGGCAGGTGTACAGTTCCAGAAAAAAATACTGTGATGTTCCAGCTGAACTTAATGCACCACATCTAGATTTGCCAATATTTCATGTATCTTGTAAGTCATTTCTAGGGTCAAATTGCAATCTCTCTCTTCAAATGGAGTTTATTTTTTATTTTCTGGTACTCATTTACAGCTTCCTTGGCTTTGTTCTAGATTCTGTTTTTTCCAAAGCACATGGCTGTGCACAATTCTACTGATATGAACCCGGCATTCATCATAGGCAGCAATTTTAATCTCAAAAATGTTTAGTAGCCGCCTACTACCCAGGAAAGGCAGATTGATTTCAGTACCTCTAAAACTGCTATTAATCACTAGGGAACAAGGGTTACTACAGACAGGGGAATTATAGCAGCACCATTCATGGGTGCTAGAACCACAGGGTGGGGTGGGGCAAGAGCCCCCTCACTTTCAACAGTCGTCCAATGTGCCCTGAAACTGCTGTCAGAATAGCAATTACAAGGAATCATTTGTGTTGTTTCCAAAATAACCATAACCTCAAACACCTGGAAAATGATTATTTGAGTAATAAATCCCCTTTTCCCAGCTGCCTGAGTTTACAGCTACTGCAGAAATGCCTGTGAGAGTGTTTCTGAGGCATACTGATCAACTTCTTTCCTCAAGAATTTTGGACCAAGCCAAAATGAGCAGAGAAATGAAGGATAAAAAACAGGGAAAGAATTTAAACATTACTAATTCATTTAGAAGTTAAATAGAGCAGGATTTGTCAACATGCAATAGAAGTATGAAACTTTAATGTCTGGCATTAGTGACTGACCACAATCATCAGTAGACATTTTAACTTTTGCTTAAGAATTCTTCAGAAATAATGAGAGGACAGAGGGGCCAAACTCAGGGAGAAATTTTAAATATTGCGATCATAAACTTAGAAAGCTGCTAGTATAACAGGTTTTGCAATAGCATGCATTTTCTAAAGGATAGAAGTTTTGAACTCAAATGTTTCATTATTTAGTGAGCACAATCCACAACATTTTATGAGGAACAGATATATATTATATGAAGCAATAATCTAGACATTCTGTGACATTCTGGAGAGTTGAGAACCGTGATCCTGAGTGTTTTACCTGTAAATCAAACATTTTATGAGGAACAGGGGAAAAATATGAGACAAAATCAGGGATGTTCTGCAATATTCTGGACAGTTTATTTATTGATGCAATTTGTTACCAGGTAAGTGGACTGGTCTATTGACCATTTTCAGGCACAACCTGGGACCAAGAGCAGTAAAGACAACAATTTACATACATTTGAGTAGACATTACATTCATGTACATCAAACTTTACTTTTAGAACATACCTTTTGACTGTACGATGTATGAATGATTCCCATAGACTGGCACATACCTGTGTATTTATTGCCTTCAACTCACTGAGTACCAGGACTGGATTTGGCTCTTCCATCTAATAACCTGTTTTAGGCAGACCTTTCCATAGAGGTACATTTCACTGGAGTTAGACTGACGTAGTAATATTGTAGTATTTAATTATACATTCATTCTCTTGGGCCCTCTTTATGCTATTCAGGATCATTATCGGGGTAGGCAGAGATTTCCTGACAAGCTGTGGGAGTAAACCACAACAATAGTTTAGATTATAGATATTTCAAGGCCAACAAGTCTTATGACCCTTCATGCCATATCAGTACCCTCCCCTCAAGCAGTGCCTCCTTTCTCCAGGAGGACCATACCAGTCAGAGCAAGAGTACATTTGCGGATACCTATCTAGCCATCTAGTTTACGTTTAAGGTAAGATAGTCAATTGCACTGTCTAACATGTAGGGAAAGTTTATTTCAGAGGTATGTGAACTGCTGACTTATAAACCTGACTCTCCACCATACCCTATTGATCTGCTGCTGAAGATTAATGTTTCTGGTTCTAGTACTGGTTGAAGATATTGTACTTGCAGGAAAACATGAGATCAAGAACATCTGGGTGTCTAATGGTGCAATGATTAAGGCAGATATTTCCCCTCAAAAGTCTGTAAAACACTGAATAAAGGGATAGAGTTTCCAGCTTATCTTGGTAGCTCAGTGACTTAAGGCCTGTGATCTTTTTACTTATGAGCTTCTGGGGTCTTGTTAATTATTTGATATTATTAATGAGATATACCCCCAAAGGGGGTACTGTATTCAAAAACTGTCATGATCAATGCTGAGTATAAGCAAGTGGTTACCTCTTTAGACCAGGATGACCTTCTCTTTGCAAATAGGTGGGCTAAATAATATCCTGACAACCTTTGCCACCTAATGCCAAACAGAGATGGAGCTATCACTCCAAGTACCTATTCCCTGACAAAGTTTTCTTTTTGTAGAGGTGTGTTTTCTATACAGCATGATGGGGGAAGGATTGTCTACAAAAACTGATGATACTAAACTTTTTATCATTTAGTTTGAGACCATTTTAAGGACACTGGTTTACTAGGGAGAGTTCCTCTCCTCGTACCTCCCAACCCTCTCCTCTTACCTCCCAACCCTCTCCTCTTACCTCCCAACACTCAGACTTGTGAGAGGTGCACTTATATCACCATTCCTCTCCTCTTACCTCCCAACACTCAGACTTGTGACAGATGCACTTATATCACCGTTCCTCTCCTCTTACCTCCCAACACTCAGACTTGTGAGAGGTGCACTTATATAACTGTTCCTCTCCTCTTACCTCCCAACACTCAGACTTGTGAGAGATGCACTTATATCACCAAATTGGAAGCTTTGCATTCTCCAGCCAAGACCGGACTAGCTGGTCAAGAGGAGAAGGTCAACACCTACACCACACCACATGGAACACATAGCTCTCCAGAACACCCACTATCACAGCTCTCACATAAAAACACAAACCACACACCCACCTTCATGGAGATTCTCAATAGAAATTTACCCAAACAGCAGAGACCTCCAAGACTGAAATGCACTCAACCACCACAACACAGCATAAACCACAGGACACATAGCTCACCTCCACAGTGTGCCCTTCAACCTAAGCCCCTAAGGCTAAACACCTTGCCCAATACACTAATCATAGGTGACTCAATAGTGAGGCATACAGATGCCCCCACTCACTAGGTTGAGTAAAGAGAAGGTAACAGTCAGCTGTCTATCAGATGCCAGAATCCAACACATAACACACGCACTCAGGTCACTCCACAACAAGTAAAAGTATGACTCTGTCATTGTCCATGTGGGTGTGAATGCCCTGAGATGCACCTCCCTGGACTACATGAAAAGAGACATGATGGAGCTCTCTGATTATGTGGCCCAGGCAGGTATGACACTAGCCCTGAGCAGTATCCTACCGTCACCCAGAATGATACCGCAGTACAAACAAAAAATGATTGACTTCAACAATTGGCTAAGTTTCTGGTGTCATTCTAAGGGGATCCAGTATCTGTCTGCTTGAGATGACATGATTGACAGACCTCAATGCTTTGCCAGAGATGGCCTGCATCTTTCACCCCTGGGTTTCCAGGTATTGGCTAAGGCTCTTGCCACCCCTGTAGTGCCTTTTTAGGAAGTATTCCAAAGACCAAATTACCACCATAACAGCTATAAATAAATGCAATCTGAGAGTCATGCTGCTCAAAGCTAGAAGTCTAAATCTCAAGGTGCACTCGCTCAAAGCACTCCTCAAAATGCAGAACATCGACATTTGTGCTGTAACGGAGACCTGGTTTAAACTGGCAGAAAGTAACCCTGTGCTACCAGGCTATAACTCGTTCCACACCTCTTGGCCCCAAAACATGGAATGAAGCTCCAAAGGTGGTGGTGTTTCTATATTCATAAAGGATGTGCACACCTCCAGATTAGTAGCCCAGCATAATGCATCTGACATACTTTAGGTACAACTAACATTGGGTAAGACGGCGATCCAGGTCATAGGTTCATAGGTTCATAGGCAGGTACTAGGCTATCTGCCCGAAGGCATCTACAAGCCTAGCCAGAATGTGTTGGCTTTCGCCACCCCCTTAGATTAGTTCCCCTGTACCTCTGTCCAGCAGAGCTACTGAAGTGATCCCCAGGGTAAACTTTCTGTTTCCCATCCACTCGTCAAGGTTTCATTTGAAGAGTGTTAGCGAGGAGCTCTGCCTAATGTAGATTGGAATCTTGTTCCAAAGCATGGGAAGTCTCTGGGACAGGAATCTATCCCTCCAGCAAGTCCTATTTATTGTTGTTGTGAGGTTTAGATCCCTAGAGCATGTGGCTCGAGGGGATAAGGTTTTCTTTAGGTGGAGCATGTCCATTAATTCTGGGTTGGACATGGCCTTGTATGTCAGGCAGAGATCACCTCTGAGTAGGTGGTATGCAACCGTGTACAGCTGGAGTTTCTTCAGTCGAGCTGCATAGGGCATCTGTTTGAGGTCAGTGATCCTCTTGGTGAGGTACTTCTGTGGTCTTTCCAGCTGTTGCAGGTGTCTTGTAAGGTACATCCCAAATGGGGCATTGTACTCTATGATGGGTCTGATGAGTGATGAGTAGAGGGGCACAATGACCTCTTTTGATCTGGATGCCAACCCTTTTGTGATTAGGTGGGCCACATGGAAGGATTTTCTAACCACTTTGGCAATGTGATTATCAAAGGTGAGATTACTATCTACTTGGGTCCCCAGATCCCTTATTACGTCTTCCGTATTTAGTTTGTCGGTACTTTGTTTTTTCCAAAGGGGATGACTATGCACTTTTTGGCATTTAGCTTGAGGCCATGATTTTGACACCAGGTATCCATCTCAGTGAGACCCTTTTGGAGGAGGTCTGTGTCAGCTTGAAAGTCAATTATAGCCCCTAGTTTGCAGTCATCTGCGTACTTGGTCAGCCATAGTCCTCCTGTGGTTGCCTGTACCTCTGAGAAGTATATGCTGAACAGAAGGGGTTCTAGGACTGAGCCCTGGGGAATGCCACTTGCAACCGGTTTAGAGTCGGACCTAGCTCCTACAACTCTCACCATGTGGGTTCTGTCTATGAGCCAGTTGGCAACCCATCTTGTGACGTAGGGGTTTATGTTCAGGCTGGTGAGCTTGTCTATAATACCAGAATGGGGAATGGTGTTGAAGGCCTTTGCAAAGTCTAGGTAAGCTGTGTGTACTACCTTTCCCTCGTTTATGGCCTTGGTAACTGTCTCAAAGAAGTCCATTACATTTAGGAGGTATGATCTGCCATTAACAAAGCTGAACTGGGTAGGGTCCAATGTTTGGAGGTTCCCAACGTCTCTGTTAATGAGTTCCATGACGATGTGCTCCATAGCCTTGCAGACCAAGCTAGTCAGGCTTATAGGGCGATAGTTCCTGGGGTCTGTTGTGGCTCCACCTTTGTGAAGCAGAATAACTGCTGCTGTGCACCACTCTATGGGTACATAGCCTGTGGAAAGGCTAAGTTTGAACAGTGTGTTTAGGTGAGGGGTTAGTTCATCTTTGAGCTCATGTAGGATGCAGCCTGGGACAACGTCCGGTCCCATTGATGCTGTGTTTTTGGCTTTGGAGAGGGCTGTTTTAACCTGAGTTTCTGTGATTTCAGGGACTCTACAGTTTTCTAGTATGGTCATGTGCTGTTTTGGGGGTGAGGGGGGTGAAGTTTGCGCTGAACCTGCCTGCCAAGATGTTGGCGATATTGGTCGGTTCAGTGTTTTTTGTGCCATTCTGCACTAACTCTGAGCAGATCTGAGCATTGCCACTTAGATTCTTGACATGGCTAAAGAATGCCTTGTGGTTATCTTTGGAGTCCTTGGCAATTTTTCTTTCGAAGCTTGCCTTGGATGATTTTATGAGGAAATCGTAGTTTCTTGCTGATACTGATCAGTGATGTCTTCCCTTCTTGGGATTTTTCTCTTTTCTGTACTAGTTTCCTCCTTCTATTGTATAGCTTGTTTATGGCAGGAGTCCATCAGACTGGTTTTCTTTTCTTGAAGGAGAGAGTCTTGGTTTTGCTTGGGATGGCACGATCCATGCATTCTTGTAGGTGCCCGTAGAATGCATTAGTAAAGGATTTTGCAGCTTGGACAATGTTATCCTTTAGCATGGCGGCTTTGAAACTTTCCACCTTGGTCTTAAGTAATGTGAAGTTTGCTTCCGAAATGTTTTTACAGTGTTTTCCTTGTCTGGCGGTGGGGGCGGAATGTGGATATCCAAAGTGATTTGTTTATAGTCAGATCTAACCAGCAAGGGGTTGACCTCTAGTGTGGAACACCGATCGCCCATGTTGGTGATGACCAGGTCCAATATGTTGTCACCTCTGGTGGGAGTGTTGACCAGCTGAACCAGGGCATTTGAGTTTATAAATTCTAGGAAATGTTGGGCAAGGGAATTAGTACTTGAGTAGTTCTCCCAGTTAATGTTTGGGTAATTGAAATCACCCAATATTAGGGTATTTGGTAGGACCTTTATGTTTCCCAGTATTTCCAGAAATGCGGAATGGGGATCCTGGGACATGGTGGGTGATCTGTGGCAAGCCACAATTTGAATTGCAGTTTTGCCCATTGTTAGTTGCACTGGGATGATCTCTGGAGCATCATGCTGTGCTACTAACCTGGAGGTGTGGGTATCCTTGATGAATATGGATACGCCCCTACTTTTTGTATTTCGGTTCGGGTTCTGTGGCCGAAATGTATGGTATGAGTTGCAGCCTGGTAGTGCTGGGGTGTTCTCTGGAGCCTTAAACCAGGTTTCTGTTACTGCACATATATTGATTTTTTCCATACTGAAGAGTACCTCGAGTGCGTGCATTTTGAGATTTAGACTTCCGGCATTGAGTAACATTACCCTCAGTTTTTTTTGTTACTTGTGCTATTTACAGCAGTGGGTTTGTCTTTTGAGCCTTGCCTAAAAATGGCACTATGGGGATTGCAAGAGCACTGGCCAGTATTCAAAAGCCTAAGGGTGACAGGTGCAAGCCATCTCTAGCGAAGCAGAGTGGCTTGTCAAGCATGTCATCCCAGGTGGACAGACACTGGATCCCCTTTGAATGACACCAGAAACTTAGCCAATTGTTGAAATTGAGAATTTTTTCATTATACCGTGGTATCATTCTTGGTGAGGGCAGGATGCTACTCAGGGTAATACAGGCCTGGGCTACGTGACCAGAGAGTTCTTCCATGTCTCTTTTTATGTAGTCCAGGGAGGTACGGCTCAGGTCATTCACACCAACATGGACAATGACAGAGTCATATTTGTACTTGTTCTGGAGTGACCTGAGTGCTTGTGTTATGTGGCAGATCCTGGCACCTGACAGGCAGCTAACAGTAACCTTCTCCTTATTCAGCCTAGTGAGTGGGACATCAGTGTGCCTGACTATAGAGTCGCCTATTACTAGTATGTTGGGTATGTTATTTTGCCTTAAGGGCTGTGATTGCATGGCACACTGGTTTTGTGAAGTATGTGTTTCATGGTTTGTGTTGGGGGGGTTGGAGGTTGCTATAGGTCCCCAACCATGTCCCCAGACTCTCACTCCATATCCCTAAGCACCCTGGAATCTATCAAGGTCCAACCCAATACTCTCTTACTAGGAGACTTCAACTATCCCTCCATCAACTGGGAAAACTACTCAAACACCAGTATACTGGCCAAATGCTTCCTGGAATTCATCAATTCCAGTGCCCTGGACCAGCTCATTCTGACCCCCACTAGAGAAAGCAACATCTTTGACCTGGTTATTACTAACATGGGAGACCACTGATCAACACCAATAGTCAGTCCCTCCCTGGTCAGATCCAACCATAAACTAATCATCATGGAAATCCACATCTCACCCACACCCTCCACAAAGGTAACCACCTTGAAAACCTTCTTCAAAGCTGACTTTGGACTCCTAAAAACGGAGGTGGCTAACTTCACGGCACCCATGCCAATGGAAAATAGCTGCATGAATGCCGAATCATACACCAATGCACTGTACAAACGTGCATAAATGCATGGAACTAGCCATACCCAACAGAACCAAGACACTCTCCTCCAAAAAAAAGAAAGCCAGTCTGGTGGTCCCCTGCTATTAATAAACACTGCAACTGAAGGTAGAAACTGTTGCAGAAAAAGGTGAAGTCCCAAGACTGGAAAAACTCCCTTATTAGCTTCAACAAAATGTTGAGATCCCTCATCAAATCCTCTAAAGCCAGCTATGAAGGCAGAATTGCGGCAGACACTAAAAACAATCACAAAGCCTTCTATAGCTATATAAAGAACATCCATGGCAATACCCAGATTTGCTCTGAGTTACTGGACAATGATACCTCCTATACTGAGCCAAAAAACATTTCCAACATACTAGATGACAGATTCAGTGCCAACTTTACCCCGTCTCCCCCCCTAAAGACCAATCACAATACCAGAAGAATGCCAGGCACTCAGCATTACTGTAGTTCAAGTTAAAGCTGCATTGTCCAAGGCCAAGAATACAGCTTCCATGGGGCCCAATAATATCCCTGGCTGTGTTCTACATAAACTACAATGTGAACTGGCACCACATTTGTGTGCCCTGTTTAGTCACAGTCTCACCTCAGGCTTTGTCCCTACCAAATGGTGCACTGCTACAGTCATCCCTCTCCATAAATGGGGAGCAACTACAGACCCTGGGAATTATTGCCCCATTAGTCTGATGAGTCTAATATGTAAAGCTATGGAGCACATCATCATGGACCTGATTAATAAAGATGTAGGAAATCTCCAAACTCTAGACCCCACTCAATTTGGCTTTGTGAAAGGGAGATCATGCCTGCTCAACCTGGTTGACTTCTTTGAGTCAGTTACCAGGCCTGTGGATGAAGGTAAGGCAGCGCATACAGCCTACCTCAATCTGGCCAAGGCCTTTCATACCATTCCCTACTCAGGAATTATTGATAAACTCACCAAACTAGGCATCAACCCCTATATCACTAGGTGGGTTGCAAATTGGCTCACAGATAGGACACACAGTGTGAAAGTAGTAGACTCCAAGTCAGACTGCTGATGAGTCACAAGTGGAGTCCCACAGGGATTGGGCCTGGGTCCCCTCCTGTTCGGCATCTACTTCTCAGAAGTCCAGGCCAACACAAAGGGACTCTGGATGACCAAGTTCACAGATGACTGCAAACTGGGAGCCATTATTAACTCCCCAAGTGATGCAGACACCCTACAGAAAAGCCTCACTGAGACCAGTGACTGTTGTCGAAACCATGGCCTTAAGCTTAACGCCAAAAAATGCGTCATCATCCCCTTTGGTAAAAACTCAGATCCCACTAATTACCACATTGATGGGATCCCACTGAACGCTGAAGGAGTTTTGAGATCTGGTGATGCAGGTTGACAGCAACTTCTCCTTCAACCACCACATTGCCACTGTTGTCAGAAAGTCCTTCTATGTGGCACATCTCATTACCAAGGGTTTTGCATCCGGGAAGAAAGAGGTCATCATCTCTCTCTACTCTTCCCTCATTAGACCAATCATTGAGTATAATGCCCCATTTGGCATGTGCCTCACTAGACACCTGCAACAGCTGGAGAGGCCACAGAAGTACCTCACAAAGAGGATCCTTGGCATTAAACACATGTCCTACATGGACAGACTCAAAAGACTCCAGCTATTCTCTGTCTCATATCACCTACTTAGAGGTGATCTCTGCTTGACTTACAAAGCCATGTCTGACCCAGCTCTGTTAGAAATTCTACATCTAAAGAAATGTCAATCCCTCCACACCACATGCTCCAGAGATCTCAACCTCACTACCACAATCAACAGAACATGCTGGAGGGACAGGTTCATAACCCAGAGACTGCCCATGCTCTGGAACAGACTTCCCATACATGTCAAGCAGAACAACTCACTGTCCTCTTCAAGAGAAATCTTGATGAGTGGGTGGGTAATAGAAAGTTCACCCCGGGGATTACTCCAGTGGTTCTACCTGATAGAGGCACAAGGAACTAACTTCGCGTGGCATGATAGCAGGGAACTTCAATGAGCTAGGCTTGTAAAGGTTCCAGGGCCATTAGACTAGTACACACCTATGAACCTATGAACCTATGAGAATTTGAGTGTCATGGGGTGATGAAAAAACAACCTCCAGTTTGCAGCCATCTGCAAACTTTGTTAGCTAGAGGTCTGTCTTGACTGTCAACTTGGTGATCTGAGAAGTAAATACCAAAAGCAAGACGTCTCTGCACCAAGCCCTGAGGAACACCACTGATCACTTTGTACTTAATGAGGAGGCATCTGCATCTTACACTGTGTTGTCTCTCTCTTTCAGCCAGTTTGGTATCCATATGCGTCAATTTTTTAAAGAAATTAACATTTCCATGATGCCAGCATGGGGAATGGTGTTAAATGCCTTTTTATTTCAATATACACAATATGCACTGCCTGGCCATCATCTACACTCCCTGTACCTCTTTTGAAGAAGTTTTCCAGGTTAAATAGACAGAATCTAACCTTCATAAAGCCAAACTGTTGGGGGTCAAGTCTAGCAAGAGTTTTGATATCACAGTTTATGCGGATAATCATAATATACCCTGTAGTTTTGCCAATGATGCTTGTAAGGCTGACAGGAATGTAATTACCCAGATCAGTTGCAAGCCCTCTCTTACAATGGGTCATCACCACTGCTGTGCGCCATTCATCAGAGATAAAGCCAGGAGTTAAACTTAAGTTAAACTGCTTGAGGAGTGTGCCTGCAAGAACATGTTTAACACTGTTTATTAAGTAACCAGGTACTTGATAAGTAATGGTAAATAAAGTTACAGTCAAAAGGATTGTTATATAACAGAAATCAGACAAAACCATGCATCTTGCATTTTTTTGTATTCAGATTTTACAGTGTTATGGAGTGTAACAAACTTTGTTGAAAAGCTGAGCGGTGTACTTAAAGCTTTTGTTTGGTAACAGCATTTACACCACCGTCTGTGGTGCAGAAAGTGCAGATCTGCATCTTTATTGTGCTGGTGAATGTTTTCATAATTTAAAGGAAAAAAACTGTGAATTTTGTTTTTTCTGTGCTGATGACACTGAGGTTTAAGGCTAGTCTTTAACCTCAGTGACATCAACTGAGGGGAGAATGAGAGCGGCACCCAGAGTTTAATGGATGTATGCACAGAGAGGTGTCCATTAAAGTCTGTGGACATCTACCTTACATGACGCCACACAGGGAAAAGCTAAATTAAGCCAGAGGTCTCAGTTCCCCAGAAGACATTGGGTTCCAGATGCTTTGACTTGTACTTTAGAGATTTTTTTCAAACTTTCTAAATTAAAGTTTGTCTAAAACAAATTGAGCTAAAGAAAAAAACAATATTGTCTCTCTTTATTTTCTCCCTGTATTCTTTCACCAGTCCCTAAATGGCCAAGACTGCATTGCAATAACTATGGAAGAAATAAGCAATCTCTATACCGGAAGAATGCAAGGTTCCTATAATCACGGCTGCAAAGGTAAAAACCACACTCTCCAAAGCCAAGAACACAGCATCCATGGGACCTGACAACATCCCAGGCTGCGTTCTGCATGAACTACAGAATGAACTGGCACCCCACCTAAGTACCATGTTCAATCATAGCCTCACCTCAGGCTTTGTGCCCACTGAATGGTGCACAGTGATGGTTATCCCATTCCACAAAGGGGGAGCCACTACAGACCCTGGGAACTACCGCCCCATTAGCCTGATGAGCCTGGTCTGTAAGGCTATGGAACATATCATCATGGAACTTATAAATAATGACACTGGTAATCTCGAAACTCTGGACCCCACCCAGTTCGGGTTTGTAAAAGGCAGATCATGTCTCCTATACCTGATAGACTTCTTTGAAGCGGTCACCAAAGCCATTTATGAGGATAATGTGGTCCACACAGCCTATCTTGATCTCGCCAAGGCTTTTGACACCATCCCCCACTCTGGAATTATAGATAAACTCACTGAACTGGATATAGATCCCTGTGTCATGGGATGGGTTGCCAACTGGCTCACTGACAGAACCCACACTGTGAAAGTAGCAGACTCCAACTTCAGACCAGTGACAAGTGGAGTACCACAGGGTTCAGTCCTAGGTCCTCTCCTCTTTGGTATCTACTTCTCAGAAGTACAGGCTAACACAGAAGGTCTTTGGCTAATGAAGTTCGCAGATGACTGCAAACTAGGAGCCATAATTGAAACTCCCATAGATGTGGACATCCTACAAAAGGACCTCACTGAGACAGATGCCTGGTTTCAAAGACATGGCCTCAAGCTCAATGCCAAAAAGTGCATCATCATCCCTTTTGGTAAAAACTCTGTACCCATGAACTACCACATAGGTGGTAGTCTACTTAACACTGAAAGTGTGATAAGAGACCTTGGGGCCCAGGTGGACAGTAGTCTCTCCTTTGATAATCACATCACCACAGTAGTCAGGAAATCCTTCTACGTGGCACACCTCATCACAAAAGGTTTCTTATCCTGGAAAAAGGCGGTCATTGTTCCCCTCTACTCATCACTCATTGGACCCATTATAGAGTACAATGCCCCTTTTGGTATGTACCTCACAAGACATCTATAAACAACTAGAAAGGCCCCAGAAATACCTCACAAAGAGGATTACTGGCCTCAAACAGATACCCTATGCAGACCCTCTCAAAAAACTCCAGCTTTACTACGTCACATAATGCCTACTCAGAGGCGATCTCTGCCTAACATACAAAGCTATGTCAAACCCAGAGCTGTTGGACATGCTCCACTTAAAGAAAGCTCAGTCCCTCCGAGCTACATGCTCTAGGGACCTAAACCTTGTCGCCACAATAAACAGAACATGCTGGAGGGATAGATTCCTGTCCCATAAACTTCCCATACTCTGGAACAAACTAACTTTCTATATCAAACAAAGTTCCTCATTAGCACTCTTCAAGAAAAATCTTGATGACTGGATGGGAGATAGGAAATTCACCCCGGGGATCACCTGTGTGACTCTGCTTGACAGGGGCACAGGAAAATAATTTTCTTGGGTGGCGAAAGCCAGGGAACTTTTATGGCTAGGCTTATATAAGCCCTAGGGCCAATAGCCTAGTACATACCTATGAACCTATGATCTCAGAACTCATGGAGTACTATATGTTGTGAGGTATATTTTATACTTTTTCTCCAGCCTTTTGTTACAATTATGGGCTAGACAAAATCAGGACTACGCAAAGAAACAGAGTCTTATTTTTTTTTCTTTCAGTGAAGAAATATGCTGTTTCCAAGGCTTAATGATCAAAGTTGACAAAAACATAATTCCCAATAAAATGAGAAGATAAATGCTTGCAAAGATACATGAATCATATCTTAGAATAGTGTCTGTTTCCCTATCAAAGGAAAAAAAAAAGATAGTCACCTACTGTGTATCACTCTAATGTTACACTGGGATGAAATTGATGAATAATGGCCTCGGTAATATATTTCAAGTTGCTGCTGTCACACATCATACAGCTTGCCTCTCCACCTCTACCTCCAAAAGACAGTTACCTTCTGGGAATACTTCCAGGAAAAAACAGTCCAAATCCACCATTCGATAAATAGTTTAATAGCTCAGGACATAAACAGCATAAATAGCAGAACAAAGCTTTTGAGTACAAGACTCTTCTTCAGTGTTTAATAAAATTGTCCTACCATAACACAAGCATATATACAACCACACAGCCAATCAAAGTACAAACTTAATAATAGCAGCATTTACATCCTTAAGTGCCCCACATCTTGTAAAGGGAACACTGAAGAAGAGTATTGTACTCAAAAGCTTTGTTCTGCTATTTATGCTGTTTATGTCCTGAGCTATTAAACTATTTATCGAATGGTGGATTTGGACTGTTTTCCCTGGAATTCTGACTGCTTTCATCCAAGTCCTTTGATTTGCTGAAGACCTGTTACTTTGTATTGCTTCTGGGAATACTTCTGACAAACAGAATATAGTAAAATTATTTAAACTTGTTGATCTTGCATGTATATTCACAATATCCTTCCTTACCCCTATCCCCAAAGTTAGCCACCCGTATACACTTCTGATGTGTAATCATACCTCTCAACTTCTTAGAACAAGAAATCTGGACAAAGCCATTAATAAAAGTGGGACAAAGGTCCCAAAATAGGAAGAATTTTTAAATATTGCTCTAACAAACTTAAAAAGCTGATAGAATAACAGGTTTTGCATTAGCAAGAATTTTCTGACGGGTATGAAGTCTGAAACTCAAATGTCTGTCATTATTTTCTAACTTCAGTCCTCAATGATTTGCCAGTAATTTGCCAGAACACCACAATTTTATGAAAATGGACCAAAAATATGAGGCAAAAATCTGGACATTCTGTGGAAATCTGTACAGTTGAGAGGTATCTGTGTGACTAAGATAAACATGAAAAACATGATCTAAGTCATGTATTCCATCCTGTTGCTAATAGACAGTACACCACCCCTACACAAGTTATAGTGGTCTTCTGTGCATATCCCTGAGGTTTGTGGAAAACGTTAAAGAAATACTGAGCACACTGTCACAGCCCCACATAAGTTATAGTAACCTTTTTCTTTCTTTTTTTTTTTTTTTTGCGTATTTCTGATGTTTAACTATGAGGGAAATTAGAGAAATAATGAAATAGTGACCACACTTTCCCCAGAGCCAAACAAGTTATAGTGACCTTCTTTACACACTTCTTTGGTTTGACTATAAGGAAACCTTAAGAAATAATACTCTCTCTGTTCACAGCTCCTCAACCCCCCCCAAAACACAAGCTATAGCAAACTTCTCTGCACACCTCTGAGTAGAGCTGGTTGTAGAGTAGGTGAGTCCAGGGCAGACACTTGTGTCAAAATCCACTTCTACAGCCTGATGAGTGGACACTGCCAGGGTCTTGATGTTCTATGGTACATTTTAAGTTTTACATTTGAAAGATAATGATTTTTAGTGCATGGATCGCAATGATTATGCTCTGAATTTGGAGAAAAAGCATGCTTGGTAAGCTCTTCTCTGACATCTGAAATGTTCTTAAGTTTTTATTAAGCAGCTTTTACTATTGCTAAGCTCTAGTCATGCAATCGTGCATTAACAGCAATCAGTGGTCACCATAAAAGAGCAGCGGAGCACTGTTAAACACTTCATTTCATAGGTAGGTAGGTTCATAGGTAGGTACTAGGCTACTGGCCCTAGGGCCTATATAAGCCTAGCCAAAAAGGTACCCTGGCTTTTGCCACCCAAGAAAATTATTTTCCTGTGCCCCTGTCAAGCAGAGCCACAGAAGTGATCCCTGGGGTGAATTTCTTATTTCCTATCCAATCATCAAGATTTTTCTTGAAGAGTGCTAATGAGGAGCTCTGTTTGACATAGATAGGCAGTCTGTTCCAGAGTATGGGAAGTCTCTGGGACAGGAATCTATCCCTCCAGCATCTTCTATTTATTGTGGTGACAAGGTTTAGATCCCTAGCACGTGCAGCTCGGAGGCATTGGGATTTCTTTAAGTGGAGCATGTCCAACAGCTCTGGATTTGACATAGCTTTGTATGTTAGGCAGAGATCGCCTCTGAGTAGGCGATATGCAACAAAGTTTTTGGAGTGTTTTGAGATGGTCTGCGTAGGGCATCTGTTTGAGGCCAGTAATCCTCTTTGTGAGGTATTTCTGTGGCCTTTCCAGTTGTTGTAGATGTCTTGTGACATAAATACCAAAAGGGGTGTTGTACTCTATAATGGGTCTAATGAGTGATGAGTAGAGGGGAATAATTACCTCTTTTTTTCTGGATGAGAAACCTTTTGTAATGAGGTGTGCCATGTAGAAGGATTTCCTGACCACTGTGATTATCAAAGGAGAGACTACTGTCCACCTGTGTCACAAGGTCTGTTGTTAATTAGACTACCACCTATGTGGTAGTTCATGGGTACAGAGTTTTTACCAAAGGGAATGACAATGCACTTTTTGGCATTGAGTTTGAGGCCATGGCTTTGACACCAGGCATTTGTATCAGTGAGGCCCTTTTGTAGTATGTCCACATCGTTAAGAGTTTCGATTATGGCTCCTAGTTTGCAGTCATCTGCAAACTTAGTTAGCCAAAGACCTTCTGTGTTAGCCTGTACTTCAGAGAAGTCGATACCAAACAGAAGAGGACCCAGGACTGAACCCTGCGGTACTCCACTTGTCACTGGTCTGAAGTATTTAAAGTCTGAGTGAAGTGTTTAACAGTCTGAATAAAGTGTTTAACAGTCTGACTGGTGTTTAACAGTCTGAATTGTTTAACAGCTTCCCACAACTCTTCTGTCATGGATGCTGTCTGCGTGGCACCAGTAAGTGTGGTAGGGCACTACTGTACTTTTCTTTTTCCTCTGACATTTGAGTATATGATGACTGGATCACATACCATTCAAGTGCAGCATCAGCCTCATTTGTAATTGTCTCTGAAATTTGTTTGCAGTCATTCTAAGTGTAACTCATATTTACAATACATGCATTTGTGTTACAGTTATGTTTCTGTTTTTGCAGTAGACAGCTAAAGAAATGCAGTTTTAGATCACTAAGTATCACTTTTGCCTTCTGCCCCCCCCAGCCTTCAGCAGCTTCTGGCATCACTGGCACCATTTCTGAAACTTATATGAGATGGGCCCTATAGATTCTAACATTAGCATACAGCTATCTGTTTGAAACCATACATTGCGTGGTGTGAATTATACATTACATGTCACATGTCACAGGTGGTGTGAATATTGTGCAAGATGTCTTATACATTACATACTACATTTGGTGAGAACATCAAATAGGATGTCTTACACAGTTCATGCTACAGATGTTGTGAATATTGTATAGGATGTCTTATACATTACATGCTACATGTGGTGTGAACTTTGATGTTTTATGCATTGTTCCCCACTATTGACTATTTTGATGATAACTTCTTGCACATGTACATTATTGCACCCCCTGATTATTCTGTATATTAATATATATTACAATGGCCCCTCTAAGCCATGTGCTTTCATTCACAGAAGCACTGCGACCAGAGGTCCAGAGGTCAGAATTATGCTATGCTTGTCCTGGTATATGCAAAGCCACATTTCCATAGACATAACTGTTCAGGCGATCCTGACATTCAGAGAGATGCATGAAGTACCACCACAGGGCAGTCACAAAAGATGTCCTGCACAAAGCTGTGCTTCGACAAATGTGACGGTGCATGTCATGTGTCAGTGGTGCTTCATTCTGCTAAACAACATGATATGGTCCACCACGTTGTACTTGTAAAATCAGTCACATTAGAATTGGGGAGTCTACCTCTACAAAGAGGCCAGTCACAAGTGAAGTTCCTCAGAAATCAGTCCTTGGACTGCTCCTTTTTGGCATTTACTTCTCAGGAGTCAAGGCCAATGTCAGTGGTCTCTGGCTGACTAAATTTGCAGATAATTGCAAATTAGGAGCTGTCATTGAATTGCACACTGACATAAATGTTCTCCAGGAGGGGCTGACACAGACAAACAACTGGTGTTAGAGCCATGGACTAAAACTAAATGCCAAGAAATGCATAATAGTATCCTTTGGGAAGTCATCCATTCCTGGTAATTATAATATTGACAACACACCCCTTAGAGTTGACCCAGTAGTCAGGGACTTAGGAACACACATAGATAGTAATCTAGCCTTTGATCATTACGTGTCTACAGTGGTGAGAAAATCATTCTATGTTGCGCAACATATAAAACAAAGGTATGGCATCTAAGTCCAATGAAATCATTGTTCCTCTGTATTCGGCATTCATCAGACCTGCCATTGAGTACAATGCCCCCTTTTGTATGTACCTAACCAGGCATATCCAACAACTGGAACATCCACAGAGGTTCCTCACTAAAAGAGTACAGGACATAAGTAATATGTCCTATGCAGAATGCCTCAAGGCCCTATCCCTGTATTCTGTCTCCTACAGGCTTTTGAGGAGAGATCTATGCCTGGCATATAGGGCATTGTCAGACCCCACTCTGATGGACCTCTTGCATATCCACAAAACAAACAGCACCAGAATTACCCATTCTAAAGACTTAAACCTTGCCTGTGATATAACCAGGACCTGCTGGAGAAATAGGTATGTATCCCAGAGACTACCCCATCCATGGGTAACAGAGTTCCTCCCTAATCCAATTCAAGTGCAACTTGGACAATTGGATTGGAAACTGGAAATTCATCCTTGTTTTGGCCCTTATGTCTCTAATGGACAGAGGTAACCTGTAAATGGTTCATTTCTCAGACCCATGTTTACACTTATCAAGGGTATCAGAACTTGTCAGAGATTTGGGATGCATGCCTAGGCTTAAAAGGACCCTTGTGGTCGTTAGCCTAGTAAACACCTATGAGCCTATGAACTTGGCTCCCTGCCCACTAATGTGCACTATTTTCACTGCAGTTAACAAACAAATAAACAAAGTAAACAAACATATAAATATTTAAATTAGACAAGGGAAAGATGTGGGAAAAGAGGAGGGAAACCCTAGCCCCTCCCCCTTGTACTAGTGCTCTGTGTACAAGGGAGAAAAAATAAGGTCATCAACAGCAAAAGGGGGAAAAACATTCTCTGTATCATCACGGATGGATAAAAGTGAGGTCAGGCACCTCCCTGCGACTTTTCATGAATGTAGTAACTGACAGTAAAATATGTCTAAAGAATATGGGTATTCTTCCCATGTGCCCACTCCTAACACAGTACAGTGTGGTAGGGGGCATACTGTTAACTTCCATTTTTTGTCTGCATTTTACATCAGCATTGAAATGTAATTCTGTATTGATTTAATTAAAAGATTAATGTTTTACTCTGCATTTTTAAAACAATATTGGACATTTTTAAGCTTACATACCAGTCCAATTTTAGTCTTAGCAGACACTGTAAAAATAAAATCATTCAAAACAATCACTGAATATCCCTGCAGGTTTATAAGTCATAGGGACAGTACTTCTGACCGGACCAGAGTAACCCATACAACTTCAGCCCATTTTGTCAATTCATTTATTTCAGTTGCTTTAAATTTATAACTGGTGTAAATATCTGACTCTACTCTGCACTCATTTCTCTCAAATGTGAGTCTGTAGCCTCTGGTTGTCTGATCTCTGTCTTGCTTTATATTTCTTAGACTATGAGTTTCAGCCTTACAACTCCATGGCCATGTGTGTGTGTGTGTGTGTGTGTGTGTGTGTGTGTGTGTGTGTGTGTGTGTGTGTGTGTGTGTGTGTGTGTGTTTCTGTGGGATTTTCTTGGACTACTCCAGAAAACCTTGACATTTTATCCTAAATCATAGCTGAAAAGCGTTTATAAAGAATCAGTACAGTTAGTCCATTAATAACTAAGTTGAATTAAATTGAATTAAATATACTGCATAACAATGACTCTAACATCTAGATCAGATTATTTACTCTACAAATGGCAGCTCAGTTTTATTCCAAATGCTGGAAGCATTTGGCATGCATTTACCTTCAAAGCCTTGCTGTTCTATTTCCTCTTAACATTTACTCTTTCACCATCCCTTGCCCATCTGTTTCTGGGTTTTTTTGCCTTAAATGTGACAGAATGAACATTTGGTGGTTGTCCTGCAATGTGGAAAAACCCGTAACAAGGCCAGAGGGAGAAACAACTTTAAACCTAAAATGGTTATCTTAGATTTGTCTGGGTCACATAAAACATATATGAATTAATTAATTTGTGAATGGAGCCATGATCCATTTGTCTTAGCTGGCCTAACTGTGCTTTATTGACATTACAGCTGTGTTCAAGACATTGCAGCTGTTTTAGATACCATTGTAAAGCTGCTAATAGCAACAGTACTCTCAGCTGTTGCGACAAATAACTAGAATAAAGAAATGTCTAGCAAAGTGGACAGCTGAGAACTCTCTTTGGTTTACTTCTTTATAGTATAAGGCCTGCTGGTGGTCCTGCACGTTGCTTAGCTGTCAGACTTGTATTTTATGCATTTCAACATCTCTTTGAATTTTATTTAGCCTTTTTCATCTTCCCTCATGAAGCAGTGTGGCTCCCATTGCTTTCCACAGCTGAATCTTCTGTTCCCTACAGTTTTAATGAACCCCTTAATAAACATGTCACTTTTGCCTTCCGTGGCCCACAATTTGTTTTTGTTGCTGTTAATCATTGTCCTACCCGCTTGTGTATACATTGATCCTTCCATTCTGGTAAAAATAAATATAAATATATATATATATTAATTGCGGTGGTGGTGCTGCGGTAGCGTTGTTGCATCACAGTATGAAGTTGTCCTGTTCGATTCTCAGCTAGAGCGTCTTCTGTGTGGAGACATGCGTGAATTGGCGTACCTTCGTTGAAGGTTGTGCATCAGGGCTGGAAACTTGGCACGTAAAAATCTGCTGCCAATCATTAGCGGACCAGAGTTCTGCTGTGGCGACCCCTAACCGGGAAAAGCCGAAAGACACAACAACATATATATATATATATATATATATATATATATATATATATATATATATATATATATTACTGATGAAAAAATAAAAAAAAAACACTGAAAATCCTTAGTTTTATTTTCTGCAAAAGTTTGTTAAAACTGACAGTCAGCCTCATTTCTGTATGCCTTTGACTGTTAGATGGCAGATGTTTTTGAATGAATTTAAATAGAAAAGTTATAGTTGCATCTCATGTAGTTAAACTCCATGCTTAGTTTGCCACAAATAACTCTCTGCCGAGGTTCATTAAGATAAACATCGATTAATTTGCAATGGCCTTTCAGATGAATTACTTCCATCTGAAATGATTATGTTTTATGAAATTACATAGGTTGTCTATTAATTTCATTTAAAGTGCAGAACTAAGCTGGATTTAAATTATCATGTCTCGCTTTAAATTGTAATTAGTACTTTTAGAGTAGTTATTTGTTATGTCTTTTAGTTTGCTGTAATTTATGTTTGTATGTTGCGTGTTGGATATATATTACTTTGTTGACAATACTTGCAGATTCTGGAAAATTTAATTTTTTTTTTGTAATCATGATACACTCTATCAAGATATTGCTTATGTTTAGCTATACCTAATAGATTACACATGTAATTAATTTTTTTTTCCCTTGGCCTCCTTTGAGAATGGCTTAGCTCAAATGGACAACCTCCATTACATAACACAACCAACCAAGAAAATACATGAGCAAACAAACAAACAAACAAACAACAAACTGACAAAGAAGTAAACAATGTACTACACAGTGTGTGTTTACATTTAATATACTGTTGGAGTGAGTACAAAATAACATTGAAACATGTGGTTTTGTATTTTCCCGTTGCTTAAAGCCTATGCCTTGATAGAAGAAAAAGACCAAGAGGCTATCAGCCCATATTTTTTAACTCTCATCTACACCCCAGAATCACTGTATGATAATGGCCGTCAACGTCCCTTTTCTTTTCTAATACATGGTCTTGCCAAAACAGCTAAACCTCTTAGAACAGGAATACAGGATAAAGCCAAAAAATAAATAAAAATAAGGATAAAAAACCCAAAATTAGAGAGAGATTTTAAATATTTTTCTTATAAATGTAGAAAGTTGCTAGAATAATAGGTTTTGTGTTAGCACGCATTTTGTAAATGATGTGAAATTAGAAACTCATATATCTGTCATTATTTAATTATTACACTCCAGTATGATTTGCTAGGAAACTACACATTTTACAAGGAATGCCAAAATATGAAGTAAAATCAGAGACATTTTGCAAAATCTGGGACAGCTTGGTGGTATGGTCTTAACAGACAAAACAATCATAATTCTGTCTTCT
Source organism: Protopterus annectens (assembly GCF_019279795.1). NCBI lineage: Eukaryota > Metazoa > Chordata > Ceratodontiformes > Protopteridae > Protopterus > Protopterus annectens. The sequence goes on from NC_056726.1 coordinate 1,528,164,459, forward strand.
GTTTTACACTGACCTGAATGCTCCTAATGTACCTACACTCATTACAGATGAACAGCTGATTGTTTTTATGTTATTTTTCTTTTGTTTTATTTTTGTACTGAGATACCAGTGTTGTTGATGACTGCAGGCTTGTGTGCCCCTACAATTCTTAGAGTTATGTTCTCTGTAGCTTTGCACTAATGGTAGGGTTCCTTAGGCTAACAAGGTATAAATGGAAGGGAAAGACAAGCAGCAACCAAAAATTTGCCCCCCCCCCCATGATGATAATTTGTAGAACTAGGAAATGTCACCTAGGACAGAGACATCTGAACCCATCTCTTGAGTCAAGTCTGGTTGTGTGGTATTCACCAATGAGTGCCTAGTTCATAGGTAAGTACTAGGCAATCAATCTGCAGATCATTACAAGCCTAACTAAAAACCCTGTTCTAAAGTTATCTCTAGCTTCAAGGAGGGCAAGACAAGATATACTAAGGGAGAATTTGAGGCTTCCCATCCAATTATCTAGGCTGACCTTGAAAGTGGCAAGGATGCTAGTCTGCTTGATGTGCAATGGAAGTTGGTTAAAGGAACTAAATATTCATCAGCAGATAAATAAGACACATTGGCTTGATAGGCTCATATTCCAAAGTATTCCTCAGTTCTGGAATTAACAAGTATTTATTTATTTTTTTATTTATTTAACATTTGTTGAATGGGAATGTCTGACTAGGTTCCACAGAGTCTGTTTTCAGCGGAGGCCCGGAGAGAAATGCTCCAGATGCATGTCTTTGGAATGTGGGAGGAAACCAGAGAACCTGGAGGAAACCCATGCGAACACAGGGAGAACATACAAACTCCACACAGAAGGCACAGGCTGAGAATTGAACCAGAGAACCTCTCGCTGTGAGACGATAATGTTAACCGCTGCACCACTGGTGCCATTAGTTCTGAGAAGGAATAGGGGGTCAAATAGGACTAAATCTTTCATGGCTTGAAAGGCTAGGTGATCTCCACGGAGGAGTTTGTAAGAGACTGAGTACAGGAAAGGGCTTATAACTAAGATATTTGAGACCGCTGATCTTTGTAGATATGAATCTCTGAGATCTCTCAAGTTGTATGATATGATTAGACAAATACATGCCAAGAGGTGCATTATATTAAAAAACGGGTCTGATAAGATATGAGTAAAAAAGAATTGACTTCTTTAAATCTAGTGGCGATGCTTTTGGAAATTAGACAAGCCAGATAAAAGGGTTTCTGAACTACTTTAGACATGTTGCTTTCCAGGTTTCAGAAATGTTACCAGTAGAGATCTTTAGAATAAAGAGATTAACTAGGGGTTCAGAAAGGCCATATTTGGCACTGGTAGTCAGGCAGCCTGGTATATTATCCGGGCCCATGAATGAAGTATTCTTAGTTTTTAGAGGGCTGTGAGAATGTGTTTTATAGTAATTAAAGGAGATGTCTGAGACTGAGGAACCTGTGAAATAGCTGTAACTGTGGGTGCATTATCTTTTGGACTAAATTTGTTAGCTAGGGGTTTAGCTATTTACTTTGGGTCAGACAGTGCAGAAGTATTGTGGAATCACTCCAAACATTGTTGATTGTTAGTTCTTAATTCCTCACATAGTTAAAGAAATATTTATAGTTATTTTTCATTTTAGTGGCTATTTTAAGTTCACACTTGCTTTGAGCTTACTAATCGTTCCCTTTAGCCCTTTATTAGTTTGCTTAGGTGTCCCCTTAAGGTATATAAAATGAGACCTTTCACAACCATTAAGCAGTTTCTTTCTCTTTTTGGTGGCTGAATGATGTAAGCAGAAGTATTAATCTAAATCAGAAATGTCAATGGATCTGACTTGTGAGCTTACCACATGCATGGAAAAGGTTAAAGGTCAAGTGCAATGCATTTCTAGGTGCAGGAAGGAGATGTACAGATTAGGATGAGCTATTCTGTGGTACTAAAAAATATTTTTGAAACATAGAATAGCATGTAACAAGCCAGACCTTGTGTGGGAGGCTGAAAAGTACCAGCTACATATTGTTGATCTTAACTATATATCCCGCATTGTTTCTAGAACTGGAAATTTAATTTGGGAGCAGTTTCTCACCTATTCAATAGTTGCTACATAACAGAGGTACTGGGAAAGTGTGGAAATAGTCACAAGCCACCAGATGAATGCCATCAAGTTAGAGTTTGTGCCACTGAATGACAATGTTATCTCAGTGCTGCTGTGAGTAGCAGAAAAGAAAACACTGCCCATTTTCTGCATACACATCTTGCACCAACTAGGAGAATTCTTGGAGATTTTGGATGTAGTGCTTGCGAAGGTACCACCTTCTGATTCTGTAGTCCTTCCCACAGGTGTGGTGTTTGGTAAGGTACCATCTATATCTATATCTATATCTATATCTATATCTATATCTATATCTATATCTATATCTATATCTGTAGTTATATCTATCGATATGTGTGTTTGTGTGTGTATGTGTGTGTGTGCACGTGTGTGTGTGTGTGTGTGTGTGTGTGTGTGTGTGTGTGTGTGTGTGTGTGTGTGTGTGTGTGTGTGTGTGATGCTCTGGGCAAATCATGTAGTTTCAAGAAAGCAGGTTACCCCTTTATCATTTCCTTTAAAAAATACAACAGTTATACAGAGTCATTTCACCAGTATGCTGGCTGGTGTGTTGAACTTCACCAGTATGCTGGCTGGTGACTGGAACTTCACCAGTATGCTGGTTGGTGACTGGAACTTTACCAGTATGCTGGCTAGTGACTGGAACTTCCTCAGTATGCTGGCTAGTGACTGGAACTTCACCAGTATGCTAGTTGGTAACTGAAACTTCACCAGTATGCTGGTTGGTGACTGGAACTTCACCAGTATGCCAGGTGGTGACTGGAACTTCACCAGTATGCTGGCTGATGACTGGAACTTCACCAGTATACTGCCTGATAACTGGAGCATAATTCAAGGCTAAATCTTTGGAAAAGAAAAATTTTTCAGCTACTGTATCCTACAGGAACTATATGTGCTCTAGGAACGTATGCCCATTGTTCATTTGTCTGATTATATATGGAGTAAACAAGAATATATCTTTTCAGTGGGAAGGGAGGCACAACATGTGGTCCTATACATGCTTCTTCCTGATTGCTAACAACTTTAATCTTGATTCAGAATGTGATAATACATCATAGCGACTTCTTTAACCTCACATTAGTTTGCCATGAGTGACACAGTTATCATTCCTAAACACTTGTAATTTAACTATTCAAAAAAAAGCAGCTGGCTCTGGAAATCTATAAGTTATTATTTATTTACATTTGTTAATCAGGTAGTGACGGTGTCCGACTGAGCAAGTTGCCTATTTTCAGTAGAGACCCAGGGAGAAAAACTCCAGTATAGTAATAATATTATTAATAATAATAATAATAATAATAATAATAATGATAAAATAAATGTTTGATTTACAGTAAGAAAGATTAAGTTCTTTGGCTTAAAATGGTTAGGTTCAACTTCATGACCATACTTAGAGATATATTCTTCAGTATTTTGGTTGCTTTGTAGAATAACTTTCAGTTAATATAGTTACAGTAAAACTGACTCATAAATGAGTTTGGCTCGCTGATGTACAAGTTGGAAAAATGTCATTCACTACCCTAACAGTATCAAATAAAAGAAAAAGCAGAACTTCAAGTAATAAATGCAGATAACTTTTCTTAGTATAGAAGCAAAATGACAGCAATTTTCATGGAAGTCAGTTCATCAAAGTTTATTGTCTATAGCTCAGAAATTTTAAAATGTGAAAATGCCACTCCTTCCATTGCACTCATGGACAGTAACATTACATCTAAAACAAAAATTCTCAGCACATTTGTGGCTGTATTTTAAAAGACATACAAACAGCTTGTACAGTTAGTAACACAGGTCTGTGTCACCATTATATCTAAATAGGATAAAAGGCTGTGTTTTTCTCAAACACAGGAATAGTTTTGTGGACCGCCTTCCCTTAGTGAAATAAATCATTTACATTGTTTCTGAACAGAAATCTTCCAAAACTTCACACACACACAGATGGATCCTTGACATTCTTATTTTAGATCTTCTCAACACAAGTAAGCCCTGTTGTTTAAAAAAATCATGTAATATCATCTTAGAAAATATGTTCTCACCGCTGTATCTTAATCATTCAAACAGCATTCTAACATAAAATAAAACTCTAGCCCATAGATGATTGGGAACCACTTATGTTAAAATTCTTAAGAGACACTTCACATATGGTGAAAGTTAAAAAATATCTCATTTAACATTGTTTTCACTTTTTTTCCAGTTTTCTGCTGGCATGTATTAATTCCCTTACAGCGGAAACAATTTTTCTTGTATGGCCTAAATGCTAGAAGGACAATAATTTATTGCTGTAGAAGTTACCAAGGGAATGCTTTTGGTCAGGTATGTATTCTTGTTTTATTACAGGCTGAACTGGCACTCAGGGTGCCTCTATCTGCTGTTTACGGATGGCCTAATGGCAAACACAAGGTGCAGGGTTTGAGTTTCACAAGGACTAATTGGCTAGGCTTACAGTGGCTCGCAAGGGCACTTAGCCTAGTACTAATCTATGAATTACCGCCCGCCAACCCCATCCTGGCCTACCTAACATAACTTAAATTACTTTATCCCCTTCTCTCACAGTTTGTCTTCTCTCTGTCTCTTATAAGTCATAGCCAACTTCTCGAGTGACCTAGCAGACAACCACCAATCTGCAGTTTTAAGTCTTCATGTTTTCACTCACTCATTCATTCATTCATTCAATGCATCTTTACTAGGTAAGACTACACTCTGACAGCTGTGAAAGAAACAATGGCATGTTTTGCACTATTGTTTTTAAAGATGATTTAAACTGAGTAAATAAAAAGAAGATATGTTACTTTCATTCAGATAACCCCCACCGAGCACTTATAGATATGGTTCTGGGGGTTAATAGACGACCTGAAGCCATGCATTTTCTAATTATTTTGAGGTACATTTTAGAGTTTTTTAAATAACTTATTCATACAATGTGGTTCAAAAAATCCTGATTAAGGGGAAAAAAAACAGCATTATCCTTTTGCTTTGATTTTTCCTGCATTCTTTCAACACACCTTAACTGACCAGGAGCATACGGTAATAACTACAGAGTAAATAAGTGAATTAAGCTGGGAGGTTGAGGGCAGCTAAGACCCCTGAAGACATATGGGTTCTGGAATTTTTTAAAAAACATTTTATCCAATGATGGTCAGAGCAATAATCCTAATTAAGGAAAAATATTCAGTGATGTTCTTCAACTTTATATTTTCCTGCAGCCTTTCAATGTATCCTAAATTACCAGGAAGAAATAACTGAATTAAGCTGGTGGTCTGGGGGCTGCTAGACCCCAAATAGCCATGATGTTTCTAGACACTGTGAGGTGCATTTCAGAGCTTTTTCGCAACCTTTTAATCCAATGATGCCTGAACAAAAGTCAGGATTAAGGAAAGAACAGACTAACTGGCCAAGACTACACTGTAATAACTGTGGAGAAAATTATTGCATCAAGGTGGGGATCTGGGGTCTGTTAGGTCACTACAAGCAATAGGTGTTCTATATGGTCTGGGGTCCATTTTAAATCTTTTTCCCAACATTTTGATCCAAAGATGGCCTGATCAAAATTCATAAGGAAGCAAATTCATTTTTTTTAGCAAGGAAGTAATAAACTGCATTCAAGCTTAAGGCTCAAAGATGACAAAATAGCATTTCACAACAGGGAAGACAGGTGTTTGTGAGGGCACATAAATCATAACTGGGAATAATACATGTTTGCCAAATCATCATCGTCATAAACCACTTTTTTTCCATTTTTTTCTATGAGGTTGGGGTGTCGTGTGAAATGTCATCATCTCTCTCGATGCAATGCCACTCTCCTACCTTCTTCAACATTCATGCCTTACTGTTACAGGTCTTCTCTCACACAATCAACCACCTGTTTGCTGGCTGGCCTCATTTTCTCTTGCCTTCCTTCTGTCTGTCCCAAATCTTCTTCACCAGATTCTTTTCTGTTTTGGGAGGCTGGCATAATGGTTAAGGTGTTCCCCTTACAAACACAAGGTGCAGGGTTTGATTCTCACATGGGGTAATTGGCTAGGCTTAAAATGGTCCACAAGGGCAGTTAGTCTAGTACTAACCTATGAACATGCACCCAGAAAGCAGTAATCTGTTCTCTTTGGCCTTCTCTGCAACTGGGGCTAGTTTCCTCCTGCTCTGATGTCCTTATTTGTTCATCTGTCCCACAGTGTGCATCTTACCACCTATCTGAGGTACTTCATCTCTATCACCTCTAGTTTCCTCAGCTGCTCTGCCTTTACTGCACAGGTCTCTGTACCATACAGTCGTACTGGTCGCATCACTTTTTTTTTATTTTGTACACCTTACGTTTCAGCTTCTTTGGCATTCTACTGTCACACACTACTCCTGACACTCTGTGCCAGTTGGCTGCAGCCCATCTAATTCTAGCTTTGACCTCTTCATTCAGTCTTCCCTTCTCCTCAACCACGCCTCTCAGATACTTGAAGATGTTAACTTGTTCCACTGTCTTCCCTTCTATCTCAATTCTCAGCTACTTCTGATTTCCCCCATTTGCTGTCATTACAACTGTCTTATCTGTATCTGGTCTCATCCCATGTGCTGTCAGTTTTGCATTACATCCCCCTATCATTTGCTGAAGTTCTTGCCCAAAGTCTGCCTGCAATATCACATTGTCTGCCAACAGCAACTTTGTTGACCTGTTCCCTCCAACCTGTTTGCTAATCTCCATCACCATTATGAATAGCAGTGGGCTCAGAGCTGAATGCTTATGGACACCCATGCCCACTGCAAACCGTTCATTGAGTTCAAACATTGTTTGCACTTGAGTCATTGGATCTTTGTACATAGCCTGCACAAATTATACCAATGTTTCTGGGACTTTGAACTATCGTAAGATTGCCAAAATCAGTTTTCTTGAGACCTTGTCATATGCTTTCTCCTAGTCTAGGAATGCCCGATTGGACTCTTTACTCATTTTTAGCATATTCTCATCCATCTCCCTCACTGCAAAAAATGGGAGAGTTGTGCTGCATCCTGATCTGAATCTGAATTGCTCATCTTCCATCTGACTTTCTACTACTCTTTCTATTTGTTTATCAATCACCCTCTCCGGGACTTTCATGCAGTGTGATAGGAGTTTGATACCTCTGAACTGCCCACAGTTGTGCATGTTCCCTTTGTTTCTGAACTCTGGCACTAGTAAGCTTATTCTCCAGTCATCTGGGATATTCCTTTCTCTCCACTCTGTTATGAGTACCCTCAGGAGCCATTTCTCCCCTCTTTCACCCAACATCTTTATTATATCTGCTGTGACCTCATCTAAACCTGCTTATTTCACTGATTTCATTGTCCTTAATGATGCTCTTACTTCTTCTAGGGTGGGTTCCTTCTCTTCTTTCATTGTTGGCTGTGTCTGGGGCAGTACAGCTTTTGAGGGATTTTCTTCATTCAGAAGATGTGGGAAGTACTCCTTCCATCTGCCTTTGGTATCCTGTCTGGTGGTGAGCAGGTTGTTGCTGACATCCCTTATGAAGGGTGTCTGACTTTTTTCTTTATCTTTCTGTCTTTGCCTTGCAACCTGATAGAGTTTCTTTGTACCATCTACTGAGTCACTTTCCAGAAGTTGGTACAGTGCCTCTGATGCCTTGTTCTTTGCTATTGCAACTCCTTTCTTAGCCTCCTTGTTAGCCAGCTAGTATTCATTCCTAGCTGCTCTGTCTTTTCTATCTCCCACTTTTTCCTGCACTCCTTCTTTCTTTTGATGACTTCCTGGACTTCTGTATTCCACCACCAGCTTTCACTATGTACATTGCTTCCATACCTGGATCGGCCACATATCTGTTCTATAGTCCTCAAACATGCTGTTTTGAGGTGCTGCAATTCTTCAACTCCACCTAATTCCTCTTCTTCTTGAGGTACAAGAGCTCTGAATAGTTCCTTGAACTCTTGTGCTTTCTCCTCAGTTAACTTCCACTTCCTGAGCTTAATCTCTGTTAACCATAAAGCCTTCTCTGACCACTGCTTGCAACTGATTGTGGCAACCAGTGGTTTATGCTGCGGGCTGACTGTTTCACTTGGGCTGACTTTGCAGTCACAGATACTACCCCAATGCCCTTTCCCTACTAGGAGGTAGGACATCTACATGAGTTGCATGCTGACCACTCTTCCATGTGACCTTGTGACTGTCTTGTCTTGCTGAAACATCTGTTGGCTACTATCAAGCCATTTGCCAGACAGAAATCTAGAATGGTCTCTCCTTCTTTATTACTGTTGCCCCACCCATGTGGACCCAGGCAGTCCTCATATCTTGATCTCTGTCCCAATATATGCATTCAAGTTACCCATTGTCAACACCAATTCATGTTTTTTTTAATCACCTTTATTGAATTATCACTTGTGACACAGGCAAATTTACATTTACACTGTTGCCTCACAGCAAGAGGTTCTCCTGTTCGATTCTCGGCTGGAGTGCCTTCTGTGTGGAGTCTGCATGTCTTCCTGTGGTCAAGTGGCCTCCGAAAGACATGCGTGAATGGGCGTGCCTTCGCTGAAGGTTGGGCATTGGGCTGGCAACTCGGCACCATAAAAATCTACTGCCAATCATTAGCGGACCGGAGTTCCGCTGTGGCGAGTCCTAACCGGGAAAAGCCAAAAAGACAAACAACAACATAAAAGTAATCAAACTGTATTAACAAGTTCACATTTACAAACATTATACTTCACATATATTGCTATATATCATACAACCTAAGCAACATTACATAAATTATTCAATTCCTGTCCTTTTTTTTAAACAAGAAACATCTTTATTAAACCATCACTTATGACATAGGCCATCTTACATTTATATAAACAAAAACAAATCCACACCAACACAATCCTAGTTGCAAACATTATACATGACATATAATTTACCCAATCATTTTCAGGCAAACATTACATAGCTCATTTAAGTCCTGCCTTCTTTTAAGTATCATTCCTTTCCTGTTTGTATCATTCCCACATTTCCCACCCTTTTCTAAAAATCTCAGTTCTAGATGTTTTATCTCTGTTACTATATTTACTACTTCTAGTATAATTGGATTAGATTTTGATTTCATTTTCTAGTAATCGCTTTTTTGGCAGCCACCATAATTAGGCGAGACTACTTCTTTTGACCTAACTTTCATTTGACTGACACTCATTTGCCTGACCCCATTTCACTGAAATTTCATTTGCCTGACACTTCATTTGCCTGACACTTCATTTGACTGACAAGTATTATTAGCAAGAAAATGGAATATGCCCCCTTCCCCACTGTAGTGCGACCCTGGAGTTAGAATATATAGTTAGGGGGGGGGCGAAGCCCCCCACTTCATTTCATATGATATTGTTAACTTTTGATGTAATATTGCTTAGTAAAAGAAAAGTTGTGTCCCCCACCCCCCCAACTATATATTCTAACTCCAGGGTTGCACTACAGTGGGGAAGGGGGCATATTCCATTTTCTTGCTAATAATACTTGTCAGTCAAATGAAGTGTCAGGCAAATGAAGTGTCAGGCAAATGAAATTTCAGTCATTTGGTCTCAGGCAAATGGGTGTCAGGCAAATGGGAGTTAGGTCAAAATAAGTAGACCCAATTAGACACAGCAAGGTGTTACCATGTCTAGGCAATTCCAATTCTGTATCATAGCTCAGAAAAATAATTTTCCTTGTCACACCAACGTGCCCACCCAGCATCTCCGACAGTGCATCCCACAAGGAATCTTCAAACTCCACCCACCAGCTCCCTGCACTCCTAGAAAATATGTTCCCAATTATCTCTTTCTTCCCCGTCACACCTCCAACATTTGCTGTCTACCTGAGAAAAAATTCTCTGGAGTCTACTTGAGGTATAAAAATACTCATGTAAGCATTTTTTTATTTATATTTATTTTATATTTACAAGCAAAAATCCTAAATGTTCTAGATTTTGTTGCATATTTGGGAGACATACTTCCATTGTTTCTTTGTGAATTGCTATCCAATCTCTCGTCCCAATCCTTGATCGATTCTTATAGTTATCATGCAATATTTTATATGCTCTACTACTTATTCCGTTTTTAATTGCAGCTTCTGCTCTAGATTTTACTAAAAACTCTACTAGTACTGGTCTTTTGTTACATTATCTGTGGGGGCTGAATTGCTTCATCTGTGGAGGCTGAATTGCATCAACTGTGGGGGCTGAATTGCATCATTTGTGGGGGTTGAATTGCATCATCTGTGGGGGCTAAGTTGCATCATCTGTGGGGGCTGAACTGCATCAGCTGTGGGAGCTAAGTTCCATCATCTGTGGAGGCTGAATTGCATCATCTGTGGGAGCTAAGTTCCATCATCTGTGGAGGCTGAATTGCATCATCTGCGGGGGCTAAGTTGCATCATCTGTAGAGGCTGAATTGCATCTTCTGTGGGGGCTGAATTGCATCATTTGTGGGAGCTAAGTTGCATCATCTGTGAGGGCTGAATTGCATCATTTTTGGGGGCTAAGTTGCATCATCTGTGGTGGCTCAATTGCATCATCTGTGGGGGCTGAATTTCATCATTTGTGGGGGCTAAGTTGCATCATCTGTGGGGGCTGAATTGCTTCATCTGTGGAGGCTGAATTGCATCATCTGTGGGAGCTGAATTGCATCATCTGTGGGGGCTAAGTTGCATCATCTGTCCAGGCTAAGTTGCATCATCTGTGGGGGCTGAATTGCTTCATCTGTGGGGGCTGAATTGCATCATCTGTCGAGGCTGAATTGCATCATCTGTGGGGGCTAAGTTGCATCATCTGTAGGGGTTAAGTTGCATCATCTGTGGGGGCTGAATTGCATCATCTCTGGGGGCTGAATTGCATCATTTGTGAGGGCTAAGCTGCATCATCTGTGGGGGCTGAATTGCTTCATCTGTGGGAGCTGAATTGCATCATCTGTGGGGGCTGAATTGCATCATCTGTGGGGGCTGAATTGCATCATTTGTGGGGGCTAAGTTGCATCATCTGTTGGGGCTGAATTGCTTCATCTGTGGAAGCTGAATTGCATCATCTGTGGGGACTGAATTGCATCATTTGGTGGGGTCTGAATTGCATCATCTGTGGGGGCTAAGTTGCGTCATCTGTGGTGGCTGAATTGCATCACCTGTGGGGGCTGAGTTGCATCATCTGTGGAGGCTGAATTGCATCATCTATGGGGGCTGAATTATATCATTTGTGGGGGTTAAGTTGCATCATCTGTGGTAGATCACTTGCATCATCTGTGGGGGCTGAATTGCATCATTTGGGGAGGCTAAGTTGCATCATCTGTTGGGCTGAATTGCATCATCTGTGGGGGCTGAATTGCATCATTTGTGGGGGTTAAGTTGCATCATCTCTGGGGGCTGAATTGCTTCATCTGTGGGGGCTGAATTGCATCATCTGTGGGGGCTAAGTTGCATCATCTGTGGGGGCTAAGTCGCATCATCTGTCGGGGCTGAATTGCATCATCTGTGGGGGCTGAATTGCATCATTTACAGGGACTAAGTTGCATCATCTGTGGTGGCTCAATTGCATTATATGTGGGGGCTGTATTGCATCATTTCTGGGGGCTAAGTTGCATCATCTGTGGGGGCTGAATTGTGTCATCTGTGGGGGCTGAACTGCATCATCTTTGGGGGCTGAATTGCATCATCTGTGGGAGTTAAGCTGCATCATCTGTGGGGGCTGAATTGCATCATCTGTGGGGCTGAATTGCATCATTTGTGGGGGCTATGTTGCATCATCTGGGGGGGCTGAATTGCTTCATCTGTGGGGGCTGAATTGCATCATCTGTGGGGGCTGGCTTGCATCATTTTTGGGGGCTAAGTTGCATCATCTGTGGGGGCTGAATTGCTTCATCTATGGAGGCTGAATTGCATCATCTTTGGGGGCTGAATTGCATCATTTGTGGGGGCTGAATTGCATTATCTGTTGGGGCTAAGTTGCATCATCTGTGGGGGCTGAATTGCATCATCTGTGGGAGCTAAGTTGCATCATCTGTGGAGGCTGAATTGCGTCATCTCTGGGAGCTAAGTTGCATCATCTGTGGGGGCTGAATTGCATCATCTGTGAGGGCTGAATTGCATCATTTGTGGGGGCTAAGTTGCATTATCTGTGGTGGATCAATTGCATCATCTGTGGGGGCTGAATTGCATCATTTGTGGGGGCTAAGTTGCATCATCTGTGGGGCTGAATTACATCATCTGTGGGGGCTGAATTGCATCATTTGTGGTGGTTAAGTTGCATCATCTGTGGGGCTGAATTGCATCATCTGTGGAGGCTGAATTGCATCATCTGTGGGGGCTGAATTGCATCATCTGTGGGGGCTAAGTTGCATCATTTGTGGGGGCTAAGTCACATCATCTCTGGGGACTGAATTGCATCATCTGTGGGGGCTGAATTGCATCATTTGCAGGGGCTAAGTTGCATCATCTGTGGGGGCTGAATTGCTTTATCTGTGGGGGCTGAATTGCATCATCTGTGGGGGCTGAATTGCATCATTTGTGGGGGCTACGTTGCATCATCTGTGGAGGCTGAATTGCATCATCTGTGGGGGCTGAATTGCATCGGGCTGAATTGCATCATTTGTGGGGACTAAGTTGTATCATCTGTGGAGGCTGAATTGCATCATCTGTGGGGGCTGAATTGCATCATCTGTGTGGGCTAAGTTGCATTATCATCATCATCACTTTTCCATTCACTACTTTACTGTTGCATGATCTCTGACAAGTTTAGCTGTGTAGATTATTCTCCGGTATTTCAGATGTATATTTCACTGGTTTTCATTTTCCATGCTACTTCTCCTTAACACATCTATGAAATGTTTATCTTCCAAGCAAACGTGCTGTGTATGCATAAAACGAAGCTTCTACATTGACCAGATATCCTCCCTAATAGTGTATTGCTGTATTTTTGTATATGATGTGTACAAACTGACTGTCTACCATAGGAATTATACCTCACAGCATTAATCTGCTACAGCAACTACCAAACTCATCTGCTTGAGCTTGTATGTTTGTATATTTATGTTTGTACTTGCCTCTAACCTGGGTTGTAGCTGAAAAGGGTCCCTGGACCAACTAATTTATCCAGCCAATGAACTTAAATAAATTAACTAATTAATAGATCACTAAATAATCTGTGAACTATTGACAGCAAAAAAAAAAAAAGATACGAAACTGGACACCATATTTTGGCCCACATTGCATTAATGATTTATAGTTTTTTTTTTTTTTCTTCTCCCCCCTTACACATTTCGGTGCCCTTTTGGTGGGGATGGCTAATGGACATGGGCAGGCAATAGGAATGGGTGACCACACAGCTGTCCTTTAATTGCTGTAGCATGATGATGGGAGGGAAGGCAGTGCTCTACAGTCATTGGTTGATTGAGAAACATTTTGAATAACATTTCCATGACGGTTGAGCAGGACTGGATACATTGGGCTAATGAACGGATTAGGTCTGCATTCAGTTCATTGCCATGACCACTGAGCATGACCCGATACATTGCGCTAATGAAGGGATTAGGTATGCATTCATTACCATGACCGCTGAGCAGGACTGGATACATTGGGCTAATGAAGGGATTAGGTATGCATTCATTACCATGACCGCTGAGCAGGACTGGATACATTGGGCTAATGATGGGATTAGGTATGCATTCTGTTCATTACCATGTCTGCTGAGCAGGACCCGATACATTGCACTAATGAAGGGATTAGGTATGCATTCAGTTCATTACCATGACCGCTGAGCAGGACCCGATACATTGCGCTAATGAAGGGATTAGGTATGCATTCATTACCATGACCGCTGAGCAGGACTGGATACATTGGGATAATGAAGGGATTAGGTATGCATTCAGTTCATTACCATGACCGCTGAGCAGGACCCAATACATTGCTCTAATGAAGGGATTAGGTATGCATTCAGTTCATTACCATGACCGCTGAGCAGGACCCGATACATTGTGCTAATGAAGGGATTAGGTATGCATTCAGTTCATTACCATGACCACTGAGCAAGACCCGATACACTGCACTAAAGGGATTAGGTATGCATTCAGTTCATTACCATCACAGCTGAGAAGGACTCGATACATTGCGCTAATGAAGGGATTAGGTATGTATTCAGTTTCTGTTGGTGGGAGATTTTCTTCAGTGTGGTTGTAGCAGGCCCTTGCATAATACACTAAGTTTTGGGATGTTGCTTTGTATTTCTTATTTTTCTTTATCTTTTTTAATGTATTATTGCAATAAATGATGATGTTGTTCCTCAATTATGTTACGCTGAACAACACATTACCATTTTCTGAACTTCAGATGCCTGGCAACTGTACACTGTATGGCATGTCCACATTAGTGCATCTGAAAATCCCTGCTCCTAATCCACAGTGTAGTATATGATTTATACTACAATCCTAAAAAGACTTCCCCTTAATGATGCAGTTGAACATTTCAACAGCATCCTCCTAAGCATTCTTAACTCCCTAGTCCATCAGCAAACAAAAAGAATAAATATAACCATGCCCCACGCCTTACCAAATCACGTAAAACTCTAATGAAAGACAGGGACAAAGCATGGACTGCTTGGCTAAAGAATAAACATGACATAAATCTTCAGTTATACAGACAACTCCACAATCAAACAAAAAGACAAATATTGCATGGCAAAAAAATCATACTAGTCCTACATTCAAGATAACCACAAAAACAAACCTAAGAAAATCTGGCCCTCTGTAACATCACTACTCAGCCCAGGAAATAAAAATAATCCCACTCCGTACCCCAATATACCACCTCTTCAAACAACCACCAGATTCAACACATACTTTACAGAGTCCATATCCAACCTAAAAGTAAATACATTTCATCCACCCCAACTCACTACTTCTACTAATACCCACCAATACTAACCTCTACACACCCCATGCATTACACATACACACAACCAACCCCTCACTCATAACCAAAAAAACAAACCATCCCCAGCTTACTTTTCAGCCCATCCCTTTATCTCAAATAAAAAAGCTACTACAAAAACTGAAAACTTGCTCAACCTCAGCAGCCACCACCCACTAGAATACCTAAAGCCTGCCGCAGAGGCCATACGTTAGCATCTTAATTAATAGATCCATAGCTGAATCACATATGTCTAACCTATGGAAAAGATCACACATTATCCCTTTATATAAGGGAGGCAACTCCACTGACATCACAAACTTTCATCCTATTTCAATCTTGTCCGCCTTTTCTAAGATTCTAGGAAAAAAGCATGCACCTACAACTTCTCCACTATCTTACACACAACAACCTTCTTTCCCACACTCAACATGGCTTTAGACCTGCACATAGTACCTCAACAGCCTTATTAACTTTCATGGATTCTGTCAACAAAGTGTGTGACACTGACAAACTGGTATCTGCGGTATTTATAGATTTGTCAAAAGCATTTGACAGGGTATCTCACCCCAGACTCCTTAAAGAACTTTCTAGCAATGGTCTATCCTCCTCCTCACTTCAGTGGCTTTCTAGCTACCTAGCTGACAGGCAGCAAACAGTAAAATGGCAGGGCTTTGTCTCCGCTTATCACATCACCTCCACAGGTGTACCTCAAGGATCCATTCTTGGCCTATTGCTATTTAATTTCTTCATCAATAATTTACATACAACCTCCTGTGAAGGCACTCTAATCCAATAGGCAGATGACTCCATTATCATCTGAGTATCAGACACATTAACTCACCTACTACACGTAACACAACAACCTTTTTCTTCCATAGAACATGGCTCTCCAATGCAGAACTCCTGCAGACCCCCCAAAAAATCAAAGCTCCTTCCCTTTTCCACAAACTCCATAACTCCAACAAAACAAACTGCAAGATCTTTTCAGCCAACAACACTGAAACTGAATTGGTTCAGCATACCAAACTACTAGGTATCACAATTTCTGATACTCTCAAGTTTGACCTACACATATTCCTGTCAGTTGTACAGATTTTCACAGAATGTCTAGATTTTTGCCTCATATTTTTGACCTGTTATTCATAAAATTGTGGTTTACTGGCAGATCATTGCCAAATCTTTGAGGACTGAAGTCAGAAAATTATGACAGACATTTGAGATTCAGACTCCGTATGCTTCAGAAAATACATGCTAATGCAAAACCTGTTATTCTATCAACCTTGTAAGTTTGTAAGAGCAATATTTGAAAATTGTCCCTATTTTTGGGCCTTTGACCCCCCCCCCATTATTTATGGCTTTGCCCTGGTTTCTTATTGTAAAAGGTTGAGAGCTATGCCTACACAGCAGTATAAAAAAACAGCAAAAAATAGGCATGCTGTACAGGAATAAAAACTTCCTCACAGCAGCTACCAAAATTACCCTGGCCAAAACCTACCTCTTCCCCTCACTGTTATATGGTCCCCCAATTCTAACTATCTTATAGACCTCCCCAAGGAAAAAACTAGAAAGCTGTTATAACAAAATTGCCAAATCTGTCATAAATGCAACCCCTCTAACTCATCACTGTAAAGCCCTACATTCCCTAAAATGGCTTGTACTCCCCCTCTACCTCCAATACGTACAACTTACTATGCTATACAAATATCATCCACAACCCACTAGCTTGTCCTGCTCTTATAGGTTCATAGGTAGGTACTAGGCTATCGGCCCAAGGGCCTATGCAAGCCTAGCCAGCAAGGTACCATAGCTTATGCCACCCAAGAAAGTTATTTTCCGATGCCACTGTCCAGCAGAGACACAGAAGTGATCCCCGGGGTGTATTTCCTATTTCCCATCCACTCATCAAGATTTTTCTTGAAGAGTGCTAATGAAGAACTTTGCTTGACATAGATGGGCAGCTTGTTCCAGAGTATAGGAAGTCTCTGGGACAGGAATTTATCCCTCCAGCGTGTCCTGTTTATTGTGGTGACAATGTTTATGTCCCTATAGCGTGTAGCTCGGAGGTGTAGGTGTAGCATGTCCAACAGCTCTGGGTTTGACATAGCTTTATATGTTAGGCAGAGATCACCTCGGAGTAGGTGATATGCTACGGAGTAAAGCTGGAGTTTTTAGTACTTACAAGTTCTGAACAAGCCCATGAATCAACTTTCGTATCACAAATAAACATCTCAGATCTGAAGACAAACATCTTCTCACAACTTATAAACCTAACAAAACCCCAGGCCTAAAACTTTACTCCTGCTCTATGCCAAAACTATGCAAATACCTTCCTTTAACTATCAAAATTGCTACAAACTCACACTCCTTCTAAACCTCTGTGATGTCTGGCCAATACGTCACCAGACTTCCAACAATTATATGACATCCCTTACTATCCTGGGTCAGTAACTAAGGGGCTTCCATCCTCACTACTGACTCCAGTATGAGACTGTCACTTAAACAGAAATAATATTTCACAATTTTTCCCTAAGAGCACTACAGGAACACTCTCTATTTTCTGGGACTTGACTATATACCTCTGTCCACCCAAATGTATTTTCTTATTATACACTTCAGAGTAAAGTTTCCAAGTTTAAGACCTCTGATACACTCACACTCAAAGTAAATTTAAATCTCATACATCCAAACACTTCTGGGAAAGCCTGACGTAGATTTCCAGCTGTGTCGCTTTCCCAAAATAATATAGTAATGCTGCCAACAATCAGAGGGTCTTCATGCCCTTCTAAAGCAATGTCCAATTATGAAAATTAATTATTAAAATAAATGATAGCTATGACCAGAACAGCCAGGCCTTCGAGGTGACCTGGCAAGTATCAAACAGGTAGAAGCACTCTCTAATCTCTACAGAAAAACACTGGTTTCCAGCCACAGTGTAAAGTAATGAAAAACATTTAATAATAAGTAAAATAATTAGAAGATTGTAAATCAGTAACTCTCAATAAACACTAGAATTCAATCACCAGAAATGTAAAATCAAACTACAGGATAGGAGTCCATTATTCTAGAAAAACTCTTAAAAACTAAGCTTTCCTGGCCTAACTAAAGAATACTGTCCTTGATCTACTCTAAGATATACTGTAATAGCAAGGCCAAGGCAAGCTTAGATTTTTTGTTGAGTTCTTTTTTCTTGGTGAACACTGACTGTCCAGCACTTGACAAACTGCTCAGTACTTGACAAACTGTAGTCTCAACTGTCTAATTTCAAACTATAACAGCCAGCTGTTTATTTATTTTATTTATTTATTTATTTAAGTTTGATGACTGGGGAAGTCCACTGGGCCATAAAGAGCCCATTTTCAGTGGAGTCCCGGGGAGAAAAGCTCCAAATATTGCAAGTTACATGTTACATGTTACAAAAGAATAACAAAGATTTGTACAGAACAATTAAAACATTTACAGAAATATAATACATTATGTAATAAGCTTTTAGTGAGTTAACATTTAAACAGAAGGTTACTAGCCCTTTAGAAGGTTGGGTAAACTGAACATTTGCAGAAAAAGACATTTTTGTCTAATAAGCTCTTTGCATGTAAACATTAAACAAGTAGCTACTAGCCCTTTGCAGGTTAGGTGGACCATTTTGCATGGAGAGGGTACCAGAAAATTGGATTATGGAAAGTATAGTACATTAGATAGCAGAGAGAAAATCAGTCCCTGGTAGGGCGAGACTGTTTTAGGTTGAGATGAAGCAACAGAATTGGTAAATGGTAATGATTTCAGTGCAGGATAGAAAGAGATGAGGTGGAGAGGGGGTTATGTTGGAGAATGACATGAGCATTCCCATTTGCTGATAGATGAGAAAATAGCTAAGATTTGAAATTGGTATGGTTTGGAAGGTTGCGAAGGTGGGGGGAAGGAGAGTTCCACTGCTTGGCTAAAGTGTAGGACAGTAGTAGGTGGCCAGGAGGTCCTGCTGGTTTGTGGACCTGAACGAGATTTTGGTTTGTGGATCTCAGTTGGCGGTTGGGTATATGGGTTTTAAGGATGTACCAAGAAATGGGCAGTTTGTGGGTTTAAAGATGAGCTTGTAGGCAATGGTGAGTATTAGGTAACTGAGGTAGTTGGGGAGTTCAAGCCAAGTGAGGGTGAGGAGGGAGTGGCAGTGATGGGATGAGTTTTTTGAACTGGTTGAAAATTTGCAGATCTTGTGGTAGCAGAATTCAAGTTTGGATCATAAGCCGAAGTGGAGATTTGTAAACAGAGAGGCACCATACATCAGGGAGGGGAGCAGGAAGATGGATGCCAGGGTTTGACGGGTAGAGGGGCTGAGGAAGTGGTTTTGTCTGCAGAGGAGACCTATCTTTTGGTGGGTTTTTTGATTGCGGAGTGGATGTGGGTATCAAATTTTGGTTCATCATCAATGATGATGTCAAGAACCTTGGTAGTGGGAACAATTTCAAGGGGGGTGTTGTTCTGGCTCTGTATGGTGAATGAGGTTTTGTCAATAATAGAGTTTTTGGTAGGGGAAAAGATCATTAATTTGGTTTTATTTGCATTTAGAGCTAAGAGCGTGGACTGCATCCAGGTTTTGGTTGTGGAGAAGGCTAATTGGGTTTTTGCAAGAAGCTCGGAGAGTGAAAAGGCTGAGCAGATGATAGTCGAGTCATCTGCATATTGGATGACAGATGACTTTGGGATGGAGTGGTGAAAGTTGTTAATAAACAGGTTAAAGAGTAGAGGGCCAAGAACGGAACCTTGAGGGATGCCTGTGGGTGTAGGGAGGAAGGCGGAGGTTGATGTTTTTCATTGGAAAGCTTGTTGGTGGTTTGACAGGTAGCTGGAAAACCAGGCTATGGTGGAGGGAGAGAGATGTAGCGTGGAAAGTTGGGATATGAGTAGGGTGTGGGAGATGGTGTCAAAGGCTTTTTACAAATCTAGGAATAGTATAGATACAAATTTGCCTGAGTCTCATTCAATGTTGATGGTTTCCAGAAAGGAAAGAAAGGCAGTCATGGTGGAATGGCCAGGGCAGAAGTCATGTTGGGTAAGGGAGAGGAGATTGTTTTGGGTTAGGTGTGTCATTAGTTGTACTTGGATGGTTTTCTCTAGAATTTTAGAAAGAGGGGAAAGGATAGCAATTGGCCTGAAGTTGGTGGTGTCAGTATTCTTGCCAACTTTGTGTAGGGGGATGATGCAGGCATGGCACCAGATGGAAGGGAGGTATAATTCTTGTATGGATCTATTTATAAGAATAGAGATGGGATAGGTGGTGCTGTCTGCAGATAGTTTGAGGAAGGTAGGTGGAAGATTGTCAGGTGCATTGCAACATGACTTGAGTTTGAGGACGAGTCTTTTTATAGTTCTTGTGGGAATGGGAGTAAGGCAGAAGGGTGTGGAGGGGGTAATTGGGGTGGAGGTTGTGGTGGGAAGGGCTGGGGTTGCAGGACATGGGTGAGAAGGAGGTAGATAGATTGGCTATTCAGTCTATGAAGAATGAGTTGAACTGGGAGGCTGTGTCAAGGTCAGAGTGGGTGGGATTAGGACATGGGTTTTCTTTATTACCAGGGTGCAGAATTGATGAGATGGAGTCCTAATATTTGTGGGGGTTTGTTGAGTGCAAGGACTGGAGTTTGGAGTAGTGAGCTTTGCGATCTTTAGTTATTAGCTTTTTTGTGGAATTTCGGAGATGCTTAAATTCTAAGAGGGAGTTTGGGTTTTTATGTTTTTGATGCTCTTTCCATTTTTTGTCCCTTTGTTACATGGCTACTTTAGTTTCTTTTGATAACCATGGGCAGGTATTGGTTTAGATGCATTTGGTTCTTGGGGGGGGGCTTGCTGTATTTTTCTGTCAATCAGCTGTTTAAATAATCTCTTAGCAACCAGGAACACTATAATGAGATCACTCACTGTTCAGCCGATTCTTCACAGTTTGTACTTTAGAAAGTCCCTCTCAAACATGCCCAGTTAGAAATGTAGGAATGCAGTGACAGATTCTTTAAACATTCTGTTTAAACAGGGAAACACTAAACATTTCAAAACTTATTTACATTTTCACAATTAGGCATGTTGGCATACAATACATGTTAATCAGAGAATATGCACAAATCTCCTGCCATTCATGCTAACATAGATGACAGTGTTTTCAGTTTCTTCACAACCTATAAAAGTATACTTCAACAAAGCTTGAATTTGCTCCTGTATGAGCCTAGGCTGAGGTACTCATACGTTTTTCTACTTCTACTCTCTCCATTCCCACTACTAACTTACCATACCCTCCCTTCCTCTACACATACTCCCCTGAGGTTACACTCATACCTTTTCCTCATCTATTTCTACTACCCCTCTATCATACCCTACACTTCTCTACTCATACTATACGCCTTCACCAATATAAACTGTTACCATATTTCATAACTTCTAGACTATTAATAATCATTATAATAACCATCTATTATGTAAATACTGCTGAATTTTCCTATTATCAGGCTTTCCATATAATTTGTGCTTGAACGTTTTTATTGTGAAAAACTAATTTTGTTCTTGAATGTTATGACTTTATCATGTCTGTTAAGTTCTGATTCTGACCAACTAACGTGTTGTTTTCATATTTGTGCTTGAATGTTATGACTTTATTATGTCTGTCTAGTTTTTCATTCTGTTAACCATATGTATTCTGGAACTTTTTTCCCCAGGCCTCTGTTGAAAATGGGTACCTAATGACTCATTCAGACTTTCCCAGTAAACAAATGGGTACCTCATGACTCATTCGGACTTTCCCAGTAAACAAATGCCAAATAAATAAATAATAAATTTACAAGTTTCTGAAACGTGTACTATGTTGTGAATTTCCTTTTGCATATCAGCTGCATAAGTGAAGCCCTCCAGGTAGGTAGTCATGTATGTGGTTTCTCCATTGTGTAGAGGTCCTTTTATGAGCTGTGCAGGACTTTGGAATGTGGTTTGGACCATGTACCAGCCCTTCAGAATGGCAGATAATGTTTATGATTCCTGTTTGTATCATTTACAGATCGCAGCATTAATCCAGAGACCCTACTTTATACTTTATACAGCTACACATAATTTCACTCCCAATCAGGTTACTGAGATACGTGTAAATTTTGTTAAAAATGTTAGGAAATGGATAATTATACATGATTTTGAAAGTTAATGTATTATGTTCCACTGCACAATTTATAACCTATATTTCATTCTGGTTACAGATGTACTGGACTCTCCTTTGCTACCAAAATTTCTTAGTTTAATAGTTTGGCTGATATAATGGACAGTAACTCTTTAGACCCAAACCAATATATTCTGCATTCTTCTAGTTGGCCCAGATAGTTAAAGTTCTAAGCTGTTAGTAAGTTTATTCCTGTTGTACATGGTTTGATTTCCTCAAATTTCATTTGCCTGCTATGTGTTTTTGAGCAAGTCACTTAACCAGACAGCGCTTTGGGGTAATTGGGAATTTGGACTGGGCTCCTTAATGATCTCCTAGGCTGTATGCAAGTGGTTGTCTGGCACTCCCAATAACAATGTGTGGATACAAGTAAAGGTTGCCAGTATAGATGATTAAAGGGACATTGCAAACTGCAATATAGTTAAAAAACTGAGGACTTCTTTTCTTACTCTATGGCTTGCTGTCTTGAAGACTATGAGACTGCAATCCTTCATTAAACATTCTACAGTATGCAGAATGGCAAAAGGGACAACATGGAAAACTGGGGTAGCATTGCATAATGGGTAGACTAGACATTACAATACTCTGTTTACTGTGACTCAGTCAAAGTGTGGCTGGTGTCATGACTGAATCTGTCAAAAATATGTGCTCTCAATAGCATGGTCGACTCTGGTCTGAAAAACTGAAGCCAGCCTAATATCACATAATACCTTTCCAGACTTCACTGATAATTATTCTCTGTGGCTTTGTCTGGTAATAACAGGACTGACATCTTACATTTGTCTGGAAAATTGCAATACTTTATGCAGCCAAAGCAGCTAAGGCAGCCAAGTGTAAGAAGAAATGATCAGACTTTGAGCGTTATTCAGGAAAAGCCCCCCCCCCCCCCCCCCGGAGTTCTCTTAGCATTAAGGTAGAATGGTAAACACTCGTGTTCAAGTTTCCAAAGACAGGTTTTCTGTTAAAGTACCATAATCCATAACTCTCATTTTAAAATGGTAGCTTTCAGTCAAGCATCCTTATTAGCAAATCACTTGCAGCATAGGTGAGAGTAAAATAGTTGTGCTATTTTCAGTGAACGTAAGCTTTTGAAAGCAATGATGTATCTTTTGTTTCAGTTGCATTTGCTTTTTTTCAGAGTACCTACTTCTTCATAAAAGAAGATCTGCAAACTACCACTGATAGCATTTCTAAATATTTCAATATTTTCACAGTATGCTTCTTGGCGTTAAAGCTAGCAAAACTAAGTATAAAGTTCAGTCAAAATTGTTTTAGTAAAGGTTGTAGATAATTATTAGTTTATTTACACTTTAGTAACTGGATAAGGGTGATGAACAGGTTTGACTTGATTTGTAACATAACCCAAAATATATTAGCATAGAATTTGAGAACATTGTTAGCATGAACAGCGTGAGAGATTTTGGTAAGATACAGACTAGATCAGCAAGATTTATAACCAAGTAACTTGGTGACGTTTTTTAATTTATTTTTAACCAGGTAAGCCTAAAGGACAAAAGTGCCCCTTTTGGGGGGGGGTGACCCAAGTAGGCAAATGAAGGCTGAGGAAATGAAACCCTGCACCTTGAGCAAAAAGCAGCTTTACTGTTTGCTGTACTATTTGTATGTAATGTTAAGTGCCATTGAAGGAAGGTGGTGTCCTGAGATTAAGAACAATACTTCCAGGTTTGCCTTCATTTTCATATTTTCTGAGACATATAATTGAGTCAGATTTGCTATTAGAGGAAAAAGAACTCTTAAAGGAGTGATCCCAAGAAAGCATTGGGGGACTGCACTGGTGACAGGAGATGATAAGGATAGGAGTCCTTCTCTTCTTATATCTCGTGCACAACTACGTAGCCAGTTGTGGAACAACATTATTACAGCTTAATTTAGCTTTAGATTCCTGAGTTTATGTATGGGAATGTCATGCAGTGTAGTGTGAAATTCTTTAGTTAGCTCAGAATAAACCACATGCACAGATAAACCTTCCACCAATAGCAGCGATCACCATCTGTGCCATCTGGAAACATTTATGAGGTTAAGCATGCAAGATCTACACTTGACAGAACTGTATCAGGTTCATTGAGATTGAAGGAGGTTTCCCTATGTCTGTCTGAATAAGTTCCATGATGATTCCATCACCTTGCTCTTGTGTAGTTGATTGGTCAGTAATTACTGGGTTATATGGAAGGGTCTCCCTTGTTAATTTTAACCAAAATAGCCTGTTTCCAGATAGCAAGGTAGTAGCCAGCTTTTAATGCTCTGTTAAAAATATGCATAAGGGGACCATAATATATTATGTCTGATTTCATCTACTGCCTGGAACTGATTTCCGATCTAGCATCCTGCCTTCTCAGCTCTTCACTGGAAGAGCAAAAAATTAATGTATATACATTTTGTCCTTTTTTTTAACCTGTAGCAAGCTGGCTACTACATTTGGAGCAATTGACTTCCTACAGCTTTCCACACACAAAGCACTGATTTGCTGAACTGTATCTATCATTCTAGGAATCACTGACCTCGACTGAAAGGAAATCTCCAGTGAGCATAAATCAGTTTAAGCATTGTCTGAGGAGTGGTAGCAAAAGGAGGGTGGAGAGAGAGTTCAGGTGTTCACTGCAGTTTGATTTTCACATCTGGGAGAGGAGTATGTGGAATCCACAGAAAAACTGGTTTTCTGGTCCTAACTTAGGACTTTTAAAACTCAAAGAAAAACAAATTTAAAGTAACGCAACACTGCAGTAAAATAAAATCAAAAGTCAATATGTTGGATGCTTCTATCTCTTCCATGAAAAGATGAATAGGACTGACATTGCAGGTACCCTTACTAAAGCTGGTAAATCCTTTTTGGCTGTTGAGATCCTGCCTTCACCAAACAGGGCACTTAAATATATAGAAGATCTTACTGACTTTAACAAATGGCTTAGATTATGGTGTAGGTCCATGGGGATTCGGTGCATTTACACTTGGGGAGGACTGCAAACTATACAACAAGAAAACAGTAATAGTCACAGTGCAGTCTTACAGGTTTATAGCTTTTAGTCTGCAGAGTACTAGAAGCCTAGCTACTAGCTAGAGGTCAGAATTAAACCCTGTACCTTGTATTTGTGAGATAAAGACCTTAAACATCATGCTAGCTCCACCCCCTTATTTTCAAACTGAATTGTGAAGAGAGATTCCTGATTGTGTGTATCTAAATGAAGCTATTGTGCAGCTAAAGCTTACAAAAGCAAGACCACGTGACCAGCATATACATAGTAAATTCTCCATGTATGGTAAACCACTGACAGAAGTTGACAGACATATGGATTGTTCGATAATTTAGAAAATTCTAAGGACTGAATCATTGCATTATTGAAAAAAATTTGAATGCGCTTGGCTCTCGGGTGCAGAAGGATAGTGCCCTTCCTTTGCCCCAGATGACCTTGAGTCAAGTTGGCAGCACAGCTGCTGCAATAGCTGGGATGGGGGGTAGGACAGACACAGCTTTTTGTCAGTGTTTCTGCCTGATGGGGAGTAATATGGTGGCTACTGAATCACTAAGTCCAGTACTCAAGGTGTAGGCTGAGGCAGGTTCCCACAGTAAGACCATGATGGTTTGTGGGGCATGGGTGGTGTCACCCAAGCCAACATTCTAACACCTCACACAAGGCACATACAGTAACATGCATGCTCCTGCGTGGGAACAATGGTAGTTTACATGAAGAGGTGAGTGCTTTGAGTGCTAATGTCACCATATAGAGATGGGAGTTATGAATCACTCTTGCCTGAGGTGAACAATTGAGCACTGGAGCTCTCTCCCCTGCATACCTCTCAACCTCTGATCATAGGAAGTCTGGACAATTCCAAAATGAATGAGACATAAAGGCTCAAAATCAAGGACAGGTTTTAAATATTGCTCCTATAAACTTATAAAATGTGTAGAATAACAGGTATTGCATTAGCATGTATTTTCTGAAGGATATGAAGACTAACAATTAAGTATATGTCATATTTTAGTAACTTTAAACCTCGGTGACTTGACAGCAAGCCACAAATTATTTCAGTAACAAACTTAAAATATGAGGTAAAAACCTGGGCATTTGTAGAAAATCTGGACAGTGGACAGTTATACCCCCCAGTGCGGAATGAATGGGCAGCTGTTAAAGCAGCTTAATAATCACCTGTCATGGCATGTCTGCAAAACTTTCATTTGCTGTAAATATCCCATGGCATGTACAGTCATCATTATCTTCTTTTGGCTGCTCCCGTTAGGGGTCGCCACAGTGGATCATCTGTTTCCATTTCTTCCTGTCCTCTGCATCTTACTCTGTCACACCAACCACCTGATGTCCTCTCTTACCACATCCATAAACCTTATCATAGGCCTTCCTCTTTTCCTGTTACCTGGTAGCTTCATCCTTAGAATCTTTTTCCTAATATACTCAGCATCCCTCCTCAGCACATGTCCAAACCAACGTAATCATGCCTCTCTGGCTTTGTCTCCAAACCTTCCAACCTGGACTGACCCTCTAATATACTTATTCCTAATCCTGTCCACCCTTGTCACACCCAGTGCAAATCTTAACATCTTTAACTCTGCCACATCCAGCTCTAACTCCTGCCTTTTTGTCAGTGTCACTGTCTCCAACCCATATAACATAGCTGGTCTCACTACCCTCTTGTAGACCTTCCCTTTCACTCTTACTGGTATTCATCACAAATCACTCCTGACACTCTTCTCCACCCACTCCATCCTGCCTGTACTCTCTTCTTCACCTCTCTTCCACACTCACCATTACTCTGAACTATTGATCCCAAGTATTTAAACTCATCCACCTTCGCCACCTCTACTCCTTGCATCCTCACCATTTTCCTATCCTCCCTCTCATTCACACACGTATATTCTGTCTTAGTCCTGCTGACCTTCATTCCTCTTCTCTCTAGAGCATATCTCCATCTTTCCAGGGTCTCCTCCACCTGTTCTCTACTCTCGCTACAGATCACAATGTCATCTGCAAACATCATAGTCCACGGGGACTCCTGTCTGATCTTGTCTGTCAACCTGTCTGTCACCATTGCAAATAAGAAAGGGCTCAGTGCTGATCCTTGATGTAATCCCACCTCCACCTTAAACGCATCCCTCACTCCCATCGCAGACCTCACCGCTGTCACACTACCCTCGTACATATCCTGTACCACTCTTACATACTTCTCTGACACTCCCAACTTCCTCATGCAATACCACAACTCCTCTCTAGGCACCCTGTCATATGCTTTCTCTATTTAATTTTACACTGACCAATATAACATAACGCATGCTTCTCATAAATATATTTATGTACTTTATAGTTCATTTTTCTTTCATATTTTGTATCACCCCCAGTATGTACCTTCTGGCTAACAATATGCTGATTTGTTTAAGTGTCCTCTGCATTACCCTCCCCCCAGGTGTGGGACCCCCTTAGCCACTTCATAGGTATTTATTGTTTGGTCACTGCTGCAGTAGCCTAACCACATCTACTGTAATGGTAAGCAGCATTTACACAGCTATAGTTTCCTAACTGTTAATGATTTAGTTGCAGTGTTTAATTGCACATACACATGCACACACACACACACACACACACACACACACACACACACACACACACACACACACACACACACACACACTGATAGACATGCACGCAGGGTGAAATACAGCACCTTGAGCCACAGCTGCTTGAATTCCACTTCCTTGCATTGAGGGACTCAAGGAACTGGTTGCCCATATGACTAAATGCCCATGCCCAAACATGAATATTATGTCTGTGCCAGGTTCAGAAACTGTGGGGAGGGAGTTCAGCTAACATATTTCACCGGAACACTATATTCAAGTTTGAGTAAGGTATGGTTGCCATGGGTTAAGAGTGCGGGTTGATTTGACTAATGATTAGAATGTGAGGTTTTGGTATTAGATAGTGAGAAGCAGGGTGAAAGTTTAGGAAGCAAGAATGGAGTGTAGGGTCAGGGAGCAGGAGGAGAGTTTTAGGTTTAAGGAGGGGAAGGGGATTTTAAATTTCAATAGTGATCGAGTACTTTTAGGTTTTGAGAAAGAAGAGGGGATTTTAGGTTTAGGGAACAATCATGGAGTTTTAGGTTTAGGGACTTACTATGCTTACAACTGGGTGGCAGTTTTAGGTTTAGGGTTGAGGTTCTGGTAAGGCTACTTAAGATCGGATTTTAAGAGGATATATAGCATGAGGGGATTGAGATTGTGGTAGTCATAACACTTGCTTTTTTGAGCAAATGACAGCAAACAGGTGTATCACAAGCTACTAGCACATGGACACCTGTAGTAAATTCCAGACACATACACACACAGTGTGTGCTCATGCATGCACACACACACACACACACACACACACACACACACACACACACACACACACACACACACACACACACACACACACACACACACACACACACACACACACACACACAAATACACACATGCACACATACACACATATACACACATGCACACCCATACACAAACATACACACACACACACACACACACACACACACACACACACACACACACACCATACATAAATAGAAGCAAACTAAGAGGATCACTGCTTTGCTATGAAATGTTTGTTCCCAACATGAAGAGACTTCAGATATGTAGATTTTTTTAATAGCTCTACTGTATTAGCCTTTCATAGGTTCATAAGTGATTACTAGGCTAATAGTACAAGATCCTTTACAAGCCTAGCCAATAATACCCAGGATATGAAAATATTATGTCTTAACTCCCCAGATATGGGATGGGGTAGTATCAGGCTAGTGGATCTTTGGGTGCTGGAGCCCTAAGTCATTTTACAGATTTCCTCAGTCCATAAGGGACATGGGCGGTACCCAGGGAGTGAATTTATAGTATCATACTTCTCAACATAAATAAATAGGGACACCTTTTAAAAATTTCTCTTACAAACTTAGAATGTTGCTAGAATTTTCTCAGGGGTACGAAATATAAAACTCAAATGTCTGTCATTATTTTCTGACTTCAACCCTCAATGATCATGATACCAGATCCTTAGTAGATGGGAAGGAGCAGGGGGGAGTCACTTAAAGGTTAAAAGTGAGTGTGTTTAGTAGTAGGGTCTATATTGAATGTTCGAACATTCAAAAATCTGAATCTCATAAGGTCGACACCATATAATCGGATTTTTGAATGTTCGAACACTGTAATGGAGATCTCCATAAGGAAAGATTTCCCTTTACTGCACTCTAGTGCTATCTCAGAGTTGGTATATTTAAAGAGTGAGGGGTGTGGGGGTGCAGCCCCCCACACACAGGGTGCAGAGGTGCTTGCCCCCCTGCTTAAAACCTTCAGGTAGCTGTTTTGTGAATTTTTTGTCTTTTATTAGATATTTGAACTTTTGAAAGTTCGAACATATGCTATCGACCATATGTGAGTCAAGCTTTCAAATGTTCGAGTATCTAATATAGACCCTTAGTATACCATTAGATGACATGCAGTGATGCTACCCTCTGCATAAACTGTCAGCTCTTTGTGCAGCTATGACTATGGAGAGTGTTTCCTATAGAAGATTTTAAACTGGAGTGGTTTGCTTATATACAAGGTATATTTGTGAATCAGAAGGATGAAACGCTTTTACACAGTTAAGCCCTCAGACCAACCAGATAAACATACAATAAGTCTTCCACCAGCAGGTCCCAACTCAGATGGGTTGAATCAGTCCTCTGCTCCCACCAGAGTGCAGAAAAACATTCTTAATGCAAAATTAACTGGTTTTGAGCTTAAGTGCAGTAACAAATGTTTTATAACAAAAGGCAGAATTCCTGCAGTAACAGGAATCCTTGGAAATAAGTTCACAAACCCTGAGAACTGTTCCCAAGTACAGAAATACGAGCAGGATGAAAGACTTTACACAGTTACACCCTCATGCCAATCAGATAAACACACAATAAGCCTTACGCCAGCAGGTTCCAACTCAGATGGGTTGAATCAGCCCTCTGCTCCCACCAGAGTGCAAAAATCCCTATTAATGTAAAATTAACTGGTGTTGATCTCAAGTGCAGTAACAAATGCTTCACAGCAAAAGGCAGAAATTTTGCTATATCAAGAATCCTTGGAAATAAGTTCATAAACCATGAGAAATGTTCTCAAATACAGAAAAAAGTGTGCAAATGTAGGAAAACTTCTACAAACACAGAAAAACTTTACAAAACTTAGAAATATTTTAGCAAACACAGGAGAAGTATGGCAAACTCAGAACAGGAAGTTAGGAAGTATCATAATACTGTTAAAACAACCTAAGAGCAGTACAATAACAAACAGATGGCATTTGTTTAAAGAGTTCAGGCTGATAAACAGTCATATATTCAACCAAATCAAGAAATACAACACAGAAGTGTTAAAATAGCACTGAAACAGTTAGAGCAAGTAAAAAAGTATGTATATTAGCTTTGTAGGTCCACAAATGGTTTTAGAATCAATTGAAGGTCTTGTAGTCACAGGTGTCTAAACCAGGCACATGGAAGCTCTGAATGAATGAGCACAGTCTCAAAAAATGTAAGGCTTTATACCTGAAGAATTAAAGATTTTTACATAGTTAAGCCCTCAAGCCAATCAAATAAATACACAATAAGCATTCCACCAGCAGTTCCTGACTCGGATGGGTTGAATCAGCCCTCTTCTCCTATCAGAGTGCAGAAAAACACTCAATGTAAATTGAACTACTTTTCTGCTCAAGTGAAGTATCATTTAGAAAGCTATGTTATTTAGGCATACATTTCGGCAATATTGACTTGAGTACTGTTTTGTTGTATGTTGTATGTTTGTTTTCATTATACACTTCTACTTCTTTGAATTTACTTTCTACATGTTTTAACCATTGTATGCTACCACGTGCTTTAGAAACATGCTAGAAATACATTTGATTGATTAACATATTGAATGACTGAACGGAAATCCTTTTTAGACATATCAATTTCATTCAGACAGTTTTGTAATCAAAAGGCTTGTCCTGGTGTCCCAAAGCGAATTACTATTTTGTATATTTTAATAGCTGTTAATTCATGTAGTATTCCATCTTTGGTTAACTGCCAAAGATTACCCACAGTATGGGCCATTATATGTTACAGAGTGTTGTAAAGCCTACCGTTTAGTATTCTCAACTTGCCCATAATGCATCAGGGTTTCTGAGTTTCTATGTAGTGCTGTAGTGCATGTTTCTGTTCAAGTCAATTCTATACTAAAGGTTCTATACTGTCTAAAAAAACTTACTGCTCTAAACCTTCACAGCAGTTCATAGGTAGTTTATTAAGCATACGGTCCAGTAAGGAGCCTTGTTCAAATTATAAGTTACCCCCAAGCACTGTCTGATTAAGGGACTTTCTCAGTGTTACATAGTAGGCAAATGAGGGCTGTGGGAATCAAACCTGATAAAATGGGAACTACTGCCCACCACCTTAACTCTATGTGCAAACTGCCGTCTGTCCTTCTTATAGCGTATAAGCTTTGGGTGACATTGATTGTGAATTTGTCCCTCTAAAATGTCACATTGTACTTGATACTCAATCTTACAATAAATTCTTATCAGTACACAAATGGTACAAACATTTAGCATATTAACAGTAAAAAAAACGATGTTATAGTATCATCACTGTTAAAAACATGTCTGTGATAAGTGGCTTATCCCTCATATGATCAGATGAGTGGGTAGAGAGTTGGCATAATGGCTAAGGTGTTTACCTCACAGACACAAGGTACAGGATTTGATTCTTACCATTAAACGGTAAAATGGCTAGGCTTAAAATGCCCCACAAGAGCAGCTAGCCTGCTTCTTACCTATGAATACATCATTCCTATGAATAGATGCCCCTGACTCTAAATATGCCAACTTTTGGGGTAAGAAAATAATTATTTATCCGTAATATTTATCAACCTTGAAGTTATTACTGTAGCAAGCTCAGATGTTAATAGACACTGAAGTTTGTGACAGAGTCCGTAGATTCGTGATTAATGCATCTTTGAATGAAGTACAACCTACTGCCATAACAATGCAAAGTTTCAGATGAGACAATAAACCAAGATCTCATTTGCCTATTATGGTGGTAATTCAAAAGGGTGATAAAACACTATGACACTAAAGAGTGATGGTATGTTTTATTTATTTATTTTTTAATTTATTGTGTTTGCCAACCAGATGAGTGGACTGGTCCTTGGACCCTTTTCAGCCAAAACCTAATTGCTTATAGCCCAAACATTTAGTTTCACAGAGCTTGTGGCATAACAGTAGAACATGTCATCAAAGAAATATTCTTGACCAACAATAATAAAAAGTATCAGATCAGCAGTAAAAAACATTACAACTCAATTCCAGAACAGCCCAATGCATGACAATAATTCACAATGAGGTAATGTTTGGGGACTATTCAACAGGAAGTCATAGCATATATAAACAGTGAAAATTAATTTATTTCATGATACTTGATCAAACTTCATTTTATGGTGAAAGTTGTACTAAGTGACTTAATTTTGTGAAAGTGTCTTCTTCCCCCAGATAAGCTTTTGTTACTGTTAACTGTTCACATTGACATTTTGCAAGATTCATTTCAGTTTTATAACATTTTATGTTGTATTCATAATGTAACTTCTATTAGTTAGTATGAATTCCTCCTCAGAATATAGAACTTTCTTTGTTTCCATCCGTTCTGTCATCCTCTTATTTCTTATCCAGATTTAATTTCTTACGTTCAGGTGAACATGACTCACCTCTCCTAGTCTTCTTACTTTATTTCCAGTTACTTTATTTATGAGCACTTGTCATACTGTTTTCTCATTGCACACTTTAATTGTACCAAGCTGTCTACTATTATGTATTAATATGTGTATGCAGTGTAAGCACTGCATATGCACATATTCTTTATTTTATATTAAATTACCAAAAACACCCCATTACCTACTCCTCATGTATCTCAGGGAACATACTGATATGAACTGAGTATATATGTTTGGGAGAATGTTTAGGGAAAACAGACCATACAGATTGCAGCTGGTCTTGAAGATAAGTACCTTACAATCTGTAGTAAGCCATTGTAGCTATTACTGCAACATTCATTCTGGCAATTTAGATTTGTGAGATGGTGTTACTTATTAAACCCAAAGGTGAAACAAACGCTACAGTCCAAGCACTGCAAAAAAATTACATGTTTTAACATTGCATGTAAATAGGTTCATAGATTAGTACTAGGCTAATTGCCTTTGTGAGACATTTTAAGCCTAGCCAATTATCCCTTGTGATACTCAAACCATGCACCTTATGTTTGTAAGGCAAACACCTTAACCATTAGGCCACCCTTTTATCTTGCAGGGTAACCTTATGAGTTATGCTAGTTAATATTTTCTGAATCCAGGATGCATATTTTTATTCTGGCTGCTGTGTAGTTTGTATCAATGTCATATAAAGGATGATTTTCAGAAAATACGTATGTGCAGTCCTGGATTAAAGATGCACAGAGCTGAAGTATCATGTCAAAGGAAACTAATTTTTCACAAAAAATGCAGGTACTTACTTGATAAAAGGTAGCATAATACAGAAAAACAAAATAAAAGCACCATGTGGATGCTTTTTCTACATCATATTCCCTGAAACCTATTTTAAGTGTGACAGTGACTTATTCTAGTATCAGGTGATTTCTGCTCGCAGACTTAGCCTGATTAACTCATCTCTCAGTTCTGAATGCTTATTCATTTACATGCAAATATCTAACAAACACCTATTCTCATGCTACTGGTTCTGATAATTCTGATTTCTGTTTTGTTACATTACCACAATGTAAAAATATGCAAAATGAGACTCCATAGTGATTCTAAACAAGAAGGTGCATTTACTGTATCTCTCCTGCTTTAAAAAAAACACCATTTTCCAACTGAAAGTGATTGCATTCCATTAAAATATTTTCTTTTTCAAAAGAATGCACAGACAAACCTTACATAAGTCA
This sequence comes from Protopterus annectens, assembly GCF_019279795.1. Lineage (NCBI taxonomy): Eukaryota > Metazoa > Chordata > Ceratodontiformes > Protopteridae > Protopterus > Protopterus annectens. Next base: position 1,528,198,630 of record NC_056726.1, read on the forward strand.
TTTCTTGCCTTGCTGTCCTAAAGATGCAAAAAAAGATCTGTGGTGCAGGTTCATAGTTTCAAAGGTTCATAGTTGTATACTAGGCTAATGGCCCTGGGGCCTTTACAAGCCTAGCCATAGGATTACCCTGGCATAGTGCCACCCGACCTTAGTTCCCAGTGCCTCTGTTGAGTATAGCCACTGGAGCTATCCCTGGGGTGAATTTTCTGTTTCCCATCCACGCATCAAGATTTCTCTTGAAGAGGGTCAGCGAGGTGCTCTACCTAACATGTATGGGAAGTCTGTTCCATAGCATGGGCAGTCTCTGGGTTATGAACCTGTCCCTCCAGCATGTTCTGTTAATTGTGAAAATGAGGTTGAGGTCTCTGGAGAGTGTGGTGCAGAGGGACTGGGATTCCTTTAGATGTAGCATTTCTAACAGAGCTGGGTCAGACATTGCTTTGTAAGTCAAGCAGAGATTGCCTTTAAGTAGGCGATATGAAACAAAGAATAGTTGGAGTTTTTTGAGTCTGTCCATATAGGACAAGTATTTAAGGCCTAGGATCCTCTTTGTGAGGTACTTTTATGGCCTCTCCAGTTGTTGCAGGTGTCTAGTGAGGTACATGCCAAATAAGGCATTGTGCTTGATGATTGGCCTAATGAGGAAAGTGTAGAGGGAAACAATTACCTCTTTCTTCCTGGACGCAAAACCCTTAGTAATGAGATGTACCACATAGAAGGACTTTCTGACCACAGTGACAATGTGGTGGTCAAAAGAGAGGTTGCTGTCAACCTGTGTCAACTCTGTGTTCAGTGGACTACCATCAAAGTGGTAATTCATGGGAACTGGTTTTTTCCCAAAGGGGATGACGACACATTTTTTGGCATTAAGCTTAAGGTCATGATTCTCACACCAGTCATTAGTCTCAGTGAGGCCATTCTGTAGGATGTCAGCATCACGTGCGGAGTTAATAATAGCTCCCAACTTGCAATTGTCTGCAAACTTTGTCAGCCAGAGTCCCTTTGTGTTGGCCTGGACTTCAGAAAAGTAGATACCAAACAGGAGAGGACCCAGGACTGAACCCTGTGGGACTCCACTAGTGACTAGTCAGCAGTCTGACTTGGAATCAGCTACTTTCTCATCTTCATTTGTACATAAAGTACTGTCTCTGCCTAATCAAAGTCTTCTTTGATTAACCATCTTATCTGTTATTTAACATCACTGTCTGTCCTTTGGCCTTTCTTTTTCTACTCCCTACCTAATCTGCATCTGGAAGGCTTTTAACCTCATTCTTAAATTAGATGGTTATCTTTTCTCATGTGTAGGTCTTTGTTTTCCTAATTGCCTTATGCGGGTCTTTTTATCTTCAGCTGATGTTGTAATCTGCTTTTGTTTTCATTTGTGAATTCTTACACTTTTTGGGTACAGCCCATTTTCCAAATTTTTTTTTTTGCAAATTTTTCAAGAGCCACAGGTATTTTTCTTCTCCTTTTAAAGTTTTATTTTGAGTCTAATAGCATCTTTGATGTGTACCATTTGCTTGATATCTTTCCATATGCTCATTTCTGGAGCATTTATCTGCATTCTTTCTTTTTGCAAGAATCAGACCCTTATTTCTGTTTTAAAGTTTTTTTAAGTTAGTAGCTAGACAAGTAAACTAATTAGGACCATTACAGCTATAACCCGAACAAATACTGGCAAAGGCCAGTGTGCAGTGTAAACCAAAATATACGGAGCAGACTGCAAACTGATACACATACTATAGCAATTACTTGTCACAATGTGATTAGCAATGGTGTTAGCAGATACCTGACATTTTTGTTAGTCTGTGCAATAAAGTCTGCCCCTTGGTGTGTTGCACAGTAACGCATTAAACAAGTTCAGTGCATTCTACAATTTAACTGTTAAGTCTTTGAATATATAATATGACTATTAACTGTTGTAGGTAACTAAGATGGTAAGACACACAGTTAAATGAAGAAGCAATACACAGGTACAAGATGTTAAACCAGAGGCCGTATGACTTGCAGAGAAAAAGAGGAAAATACAGACAGCGAAAGAAACACTAAGGCATATGTGTAGAAACTGAGTTAACAAAAGTCAAACAGGCAAACAAAGTTTTGCTATACCGAAGGTGAACATAAGCAGAATGGGCCAAGAAGCTTGTTTATATATGGGTCTATATTACAACATTGAAAGCTCAGGTCAGTGAACACTTGTTCGCCAACCAATATACAGCGAAATGTCATTTCCACGAATGGCCACTACAGTGAATTTTTTCCTAGGGGAAAAAATTGCTTAGCCAATCAGAAACAACACAGCATTACAAACCTAACAAAGTGGGGGGGTTTGCCCCCACAACTTCAAATGTGGGGGGCTGCACCCTCCCAACTAAATATTCCAACTTTGAGATCGCACTACGGTGGGGAAAAGGGCAAATCCATGATGATGGCCAAGCAATTTTTTCCCCCTAGGAAAAAATTTGCTGTAGTGACTGTTCACGGAACTGACACTTTGCTGTTTATTGGTCAACGAACAGGTGTTTGCTGACCTCAGCTTTCAATATCTTAATATAGACCCTTTATAAGAAGTAATTTGTTTGTATGAAGGTGAACATGGACAGAAACTATCAAGCTATATAGCACATGCCCATGTGCAGATTAAACAAGAGTCGCTAGTTATTTTGGAGAAGAAACAAACAAAAAGGTCGTTACCTCACAGGTAAAAGGTACAGGGTTTGATTTTTGACCTAAGTTTGTAATAGTCTGCAGACTGACAACCTAGTATTCACTTAGGATTCTACATAAATGATAAGTACAGAAGACTAAACATGTTTTTGACTTTATGGAGACTAGTGACAGAAAGAACTAATTTACACAGATGGACTCTATGCCACCGACAAGTTCTATCTTAGCCAGAAAGTGCATCATAGGTCAAAGCTGGATTGTAAAGGTACAGCACTATGACTGCATCTTTAAATTATGAGGGATATGGAATGGAGTGTTCTGGAAGCAGATTGGGGTAAGGTTATCCATCATTTTGCATGAGAGTTAGATGATGGGCACTAAACGTAGCATGGCTGGGTAGTATTACTATGCACTGCAGTAAGCCTGGGGAGGAAATGGCAGAGCCTGCACAGTGCTGGGGGGATAAAGTCGTGAGACAGAAGGAACATGAGTGAAATATTCAAGGAGGAATATGAATCTGCTAAGAGCAGATTGGGAGATCCCAAGCATTAGGGTTGAGAGGTAGGTGGGTGGCAACTTTGGACCATAAGGTGTTCATGAAACTGGTGTGAGACTTTACATGAAAAATGCCTAACTTAGTGAGTTTTTCTATTATTCCTGAGTGGGGAATGGTATCAAAAGCCTTGGCCAGATCAAGGTAGGCTTTATGAACCACCTTGCCTTCATCCACAGTCCAGTAAGTCTGGTGACTGACTCAAAGAAGTCGACCAAGTTGAGCAGGTATGATCTACCCATCACTAAACCAAACTGTGTGGGATCCAGAGTTTGGAGATTCCCTATATCCTTGTTTATTAGGTCCATGAAGATGTGTTCTATAGCTTTGCATATCAGACTCATCAGGCTAATGGGGCAATAGTTCCCAGGGTCTCTAATAGCTCCTCCTTTGTGGAGAGGGATGACTGTAGCAGTGCGTCATTTGGTAGGGACAAAGCCTGAGGTGAGGCTGTGATTGAACAGGGGACACAGGTGAGTTGCCAGTTCACTCTGTAGTTCATGTAGAACACAGCCAGGGATATTGTCAGGTCCCATAGAAGCCGTATTCCTGGGCTTGGACAGTGTTATTTTAACCTGTGCAGCAGTAATACTGGGTGCCTGGCAATCTACTGGTATTGTGATTGGTCCTTGGGGGGGGTGAAGTTGGCACTGAATCTGTCTGCCAGTATACTGGCAATATCTGTTGGCTCGGTATAGGAGTTACGTTGTGCAGTAGCTCAAAGCAAATCTGGGTATTGCCATGGAGAGCCTTTACATAACTATAAAAAGCTTTGTGGTTGTCTTTACTATCTACTGCAATTCTGTTTTCATAGCTAGCTTTAGAGGATTTGATGAGGGATCTCAACTTTTTGTTGAGGCCAATAAGGGAGTTTTTCCAGTCTTGGGACTTCACCTTATTCTGCATCAGTTTTCTCCTTAAGTTGTAGAGTTTTTTCATGGCAGGGGACCACCAGATTGGCTTCCTTTTTTGGAGGACAGTGTCTTGGTTCTATTGGGTATGGCGAGATCCATGCATTTGTGTACATGTTCGTACAGTGCATTGGTGTATGATTTGGTGGTCATGCAACTATTCTCCATTTGCATGGGTGCCATGAAGTTAGCTGCCTCTGTTTTTAGTAGCCCAAAGTTAGCTTTGGAGAAGTTTTTCATGGTGGTTACCTTTGCGGGGGGTGGGGGGGTGGGAGGGATGTGGATTTACAAGATGATTAGTTTGTGGTTAGATCTAACCAGGGAGGAACTGACTATTGGTGTAGAGCAACATTCGCCCATATTAGTAATAACCAGGTCAAGGATGTTGCTACCTCTAGTGGAGGTAAGAACAACCTGGTTAGGGCACTGGAATTAATGAACTTCGGGAAACATTGGGCAAGTATATTGGTACATGAGTAGTTTTCCCAGTTAATGGAGGGGTAGTTGAAGTCGCTTAGTAAGATAGTGTTAGATTGGACCCTAATATTCTCCAGGGTGCTTAGGAATGTTGAGTGTGAGCCTTGGGATATGGTTGGGGACCTATAGCAGGCCACAACCTAAATCTCTGTCTTACCCAATGTTAACTGCACCTGAAGTATCTCTGATGTGTTATGTTGGGCTACCAGTCTGGAAGTGTGTGCATCCTTTATGAATATGGAAACACCACCGCCTTTGGAGCTTCAGTCCAAGTTCTAAGGCCGAAAGGTGTGGAATGAATTATAGTCTGGTAGTACAGGGGTGCTTTCTGCTGCCTTGAACCAGGTCTCTGTTACAGCACAAACGTCGATGTTTTCCATTTTAAGGAGTGCTTTGAGTGAGTGCATTTTGAGATTTAGACTTCTAGCGTTGAGCAGCATGAGCCTCAGATTGCATTTGTTTGTAGCTGTTACAGTGGTGCAGGTACTTTTTCAGCTCCTAGCATAGTCCATACTGATGAACCATGTTCTTCAAGGTAATTGAGAGAGGAGAGCCTGGGGGGGGCATATGTGTGTTTTGAAGGATAAGCCTTCTCTTAACAAGGGGGTGGGGCTTTTTAGCTTCCTTGATGTTTGTAATAATACAGGTAAAAAGAACTCAAAGAGCCAGGTTAAACTGCTGTGGTGCATGTGTCTGCAAGTTGCATGTCACGGCAGTGAAATGAAAGGGAAGGAAATGGAACAAAAGGTGGCAGGACACGTGGGACACTGAAGAGGGAAGCATCCAGGATCAAGTCCAGCAGCTCACACTAAAAAGACAATGTTCATGCATTCTGAGATTCAGCAGGCCACTCTAAATCACTGCACACCAGTGCTCCGCTTACCTGCATATACAAAATGCAGTGCATCCAACACATCTCCTGGGCACTGGCTCTTCATAAATGCAACTTGTTTTACTTGATGAAGACACACAGACCTCATTGTTCATTCTGGTTTTACTAGAGTTTGCATCTCAGTCTGGCGTTTCACCACAGAAGGCCAAAACTATGAACTCCTAAGCAGCTTCATCTTGAAGTCACAAGCTTGAATTTCTTATTCATTCTTTGCATATCTTGTGAGATAGTTGCGCTAGCAAGTGAACTTTGACAGTTAATAAAATAAAAAAGAATGAATATTTTAGCATGTATGTTGAGATATGACATCTTCAATATTTTATGGTATTTTTGTAATGATATCTCCATGCTAGTAGACACAAATTGTATCCTTTCTTTTCAGTGGACTAATGCAGTAATTGAAAGAACTATGCAATATCAGTGTAAGTGGGAACATTTAATTTGTTATATTGAATGTGATCTCAGGGTATCACAGCTGATAGCATTGCTGCTTCACACAAGCCAAGACCTAGGTTAAATGGAGCCTTAGGCAAAAGGCTCCATGCCCACCACCATATCTGTCAGTGCCTCTCGGTTTTCTTCCCATCCTGCCTTTACACACAATAAAGAATACTTTTTACATACTTTCTGACATTTTGTTTTGCTTACATATCAGTCCTTTTTCTCCCTGACTTTTTGATCCAGTGATAGCCTGAACATACATGCAGCCATCGATCCATCCAGTCACAACTCCTTTTTCACATTTTTGCACTTGGGATCAGGGTAGCACTTCAGCAGTGACTATCACCTAGACCCAAGGTTACCACCGCCGGGTGGTTCATTACTAAGGAAAGAAATTAATTCTTACTTTTCAGATTTACATTTTCCTCTTTCTTTTTAACACACCCTAATTGCCAAGAATACAGTGTAATAACTGTGGAGAAAATAGTCAAATTAAGCCAGGAGTCTGGTAGACTACTAATCCCCAGAAGCCTTGGGGGTTATAGTTGCTGTGAGATACATTTTAAAGCTTTTTTCCAACCTTGTGATCTAATGATGGCCTGAACAAAGTTTACAGGTGCTGAAAAAAACAGTGTTATTTTTTTTCTTTCATGGAATAAATAACTTAAGCCTGAGGCTTAATGTTCAAAGCTGACAGAATAATACTTGCAAATATCTGGGAATATCCTCCCAAAAGATACTTACCTTCTATGTATCCCTCTGGTGTTAGATTACAATGAAAATGAAGGCAAAATGACCATGGACATATATTTCCTTTGACTGTATTTATACTTTTGTATAGCATATCTACTCATCCTTACACTCATCATCTGTGTACACCTCTGAAGTCAGACTGGGATGATAATGAAAGAACAAACAAAACACTGTAACATATTTCAAATTGTTGCTGTCACACATATGTATAAACTGCTGGCTTTCTTATCTCTACTGACAGTATATAGCCAGATAGGTACACATCTAATGTTTTATTGTGAGGAAAGTGAAAAAATGATGGTTAAATGATCACAGTAATGTATTCAAACTTGTTGCTCCTAGATTTATACTGCCCATAAACAAGATATACTTACCTTCTGTGCACATTTCTGAGGTCTGACTGTCAGGAAAGTGAAAGATATAATGGCCACACTGCCCCATCTGTCACATAAAATATAATGAGTTTATGTACACATGTCTAATGTTTATGAGAAAGTTGAAGAAATAATGACTGCCGTCTTCCCAGCCCCATACAAACACCAACAACCTGGTTTCAAGCCTCTGGGGGTTGATTGTGAAATAAATTAAATAAATAATAACCACATCATCCACAGCTCTCCATACAAGCTACAGTGACCTTCTATGCACACCTAAAAGTAGGACTGGCTGCCAAAATCAACAAAGATTCATCACATAGATTGTTCTTAAGACTTTTAGATAGAAACATGTAACTGTTCTGTAGTGACACAATGCAAAGACAGAACAAGTATTTCTTTTGAGGTTGCAGTATACATGATATTAAATTCCAAGTATAAAATATTCAGTATGCAAACAGTTCATGTGCAATATATGTTGCTGTGTCTTTCGACTTTTCCCGGTTAGGGGTCGCCACAGCGGAAGTTCAGTCCGCTAATGATTGGCAGTAGATTTTTTATGTGCCGAGTTGCCAGCCCTAACGCACAACCTTAAATGAAGTTACGCCCATTCATGCATGTCTCCACACAGAAGAAGCTTTAGCTGAGAATCAAACAGGACAACGTCTTACTGTGAGACAACAACGCTACCACAGCACCACCACCGCAGTTCATGTGCAATATATGTGACAAGCAGATATTAAATATTGCTTTTAAGACATAGGTAAGCAGGGTTACAGTATAGGTGTTAGGAATAACACTGAGGTAAAGAATTTGAAAAAAATATATAGTCAGTAGGTAGATAGTAGTTAAAATTAAAAGACGAAGAAAGACAGTGTAAAGCTGATGAGTCAAGGATAGTGGGGCTAAGAAAACAAGGGGACTTACTAACAAAAATACAGAAGTTGAAATAAAAAGTGGGCATTATGATAGGAAGGAAATTGAAGAGTGATAGACAGGTTTGTTGTGTAGAAAGGGATAGAGGTTATAAACAGATAACGATTATAAACTGATGAAAGAAAATGGAGTTACCCAGGTGAGGAGCATATGAATGACTATGTGTGATTTAGGTGTTGTTTTAATAAGGGCTTGAAGGTGGAAAGTTTCATGGACTGTCAGGATGATGCTCCAGGGTGTAGATGCATAATTGGTATATAGTAAATTGTCTGCTGAGTTACTAGACTTTGTTGTGATTACTAAGAGCTTATTGGTTGAGGAAGGTTTCTACCTGGAAGGTAGTACTGTAGGCTATTTTTCAGTGCTGAACATTTTCCTAGTGCAGATATACAATCGTGTGCAATAATACGTCATGAGTATGTTAAATAGCTGGGTAACTCAAGTCACTTTAGTTGTTTTGGGGCTCTGCAATGATGATCCTAGGGCTGGTAGCAAAGAGTTTAGCTCTAAGTGTAGTATTTACG